>NW_027438293.1:0-323000 GCF_000715075.1 Nicotiana tabacum | reverse complement strand
GGAATTCTAGTTTTTTGGCCTAAAACGCAAAAGAACGAGGAACGGCTATGGAGGGGAGGTGACTATGGTTCCTTAGGTCGTATTTGATGGCCCCGAATAATTTTAGCCGATCCGGGTCCGGGGGCTCAGACCTACTCGTAAGGCATGGGCTATAGCACACGAAAATATGTGAATCACGCAAAATTCTAGTTTTTTGGTCGTAAAAAGCAAAACAACGAGGAACGGTCATGGCAGGGTGGTGACTATGGTTCCTTAGGTCGTATTTGATAGTTCAGAAAAATTTTAGGCGATCGGGGTCCGGAGGGCCCGGACCCACTAGGAAGGCGTGAGCTATATATAGCACACGAATATATGGGAATCGGGCGGAATTCTAGTGTTTTGGCCATAAAACGCAAAACAACGAGGAACGGCCATGGCGGGGCGGTGACTATGGTTCCTTAGGTCGTATTTGATGGCCTAGAAAAATGTTAGGCAATCCGGTTTCGGGGGACACGGGCCCACTCGTAAGGCGTGGGCTAGAGCACACGAAAATATGGGAATCGGGAGGAATTCTAGTTTTTTGATCGTAAAAAGCAAAACAATGAGGAACGGTCATGGCAGGGCGGTGACTATGGTTCCTTAGGACGTATTTGATGGCCCAAATAAATTTTAGGCGATCGGGGTCCGGGGGGCCCTGACCCACTCGGAAGGCGTGGGCTTAGCACACGAAAATATAGGAATCGGGTGGAATTCTCATTTTTTGGCCGTAAAACGCAAAACAACGAGGAACGGCCATGGTGGGGCGGTGACTATGGTTCCTTAGATCGTATTTGATGGCCCAAATAAATTTTAGATGATTGGGATCCGGGGGGCCCGGACGCACTCGGAAGGCATGGGCTACAGCTCACTAAAATATGGCAATCGCACGAAATTCTAGTTTTTTGGATGTAAAAAGGAAAAGAATTGAGGAACGGTCATGGCGGGGCGGTGACTACTGTTCCTTAGGTCGTAGTTGATAGCCCAAAAATATTTTAGGCGATCGGGGTCCGGGTGCCCGGACCCACTTGGAAGGCGTGGGCTATATCTCACGAAAATATGGGAATCGGGCGAAATTCTAGTTTTTTGGCCGTAAAACGCAAAACAACGAGGAACGGCCATGACGGGGCGGTGACTATGGTTCCTTAGATCAAATTTGATAGCCTGAAAAAATGTTAGTTAATCGGGGTCCGGGGGCTCGGACCCACTCAGAAGGCATGGGCTATAGCACACAAAAATATGGGAATCAGGCAAAATTCTAGTTTTTTGGTCGTAAAAAGCAAAACAACGAGGAACGGTCATGGCAGGGCGGATACTATGGTTCCTTAGGTCGTATTTGGTAGTCCAAAATTTTTTTAGGCGATCGGGGTCCGAAGGGCCCGGACCCACTAGGAAGGCGTGGGCTATATATATCACACGAATATATGGGAATCAGGCGGAATTCTAGTTTTTTGGCCGTAAAACGTAAAACAACGAGGAACGGCCATGGCGGGGCAGTGACTATGGTTCCTTAGGTCGTATTTGATGGCCTAGAAAAATGTTAGGCAATCCGGTTTCGGGGGACCCGGGCCCACTCGGAAGGCGTGGGCTAGAGCACACGAAAATATGGGAATCGGGAGGAATTCTAGTTTTTTAGTCGTAAAAAGCAAAACAATGAGGAACGGTCATGGTGGGGCAGTGACTATGATTCCTTAGGACGTATTTGATGGCCCAAATAAATTTTATGCGATCGGGGTCCGGGGGGCCCTGACCCACTCGGAAGGCGTGGGCTTAGCACACGAAAATATGGGAATCGGGTGGAATTCTTATTTTTTGGCCGTAAAACGCAAAACAACGAGGAACGGCCATGGTGGGGCGGTGACTATAGTTCCTTAGGTCGTATTTGATGGCCCAAAATAATTTTAGGCGATCTAGGTTCGGGGACCCGGACCCACTCGGAAGGCGTGGGCTATAGCACACGAATATATGGGAATCGGGCGAAATTCTAGTTTTTTGGCCGTAAAACGCAAAAGAACGAGGAACGGCCATGGCAGGGCGGTGACTATGGTTCCTTAGGTCGTATTTGATGGCCCCAAATAATTTTAGGCGATCGGGTCCGGGGGCTCGGACCCACTCGGAAGGCAGGGGCTATAGCACACGAAAATATGGGAATCGGGCAAAATTCTAGTTTTTTTGCCGTAAATTGCAAAACAACGAGGAAATACAACGGCGGGGCAGTGACTATGGTTACTTAGGTCGTATTTGATGCCTCGAAAAAAGTTTAGGCGATCGGGGTCCGGGGATCCCGGTCCCACTCGGAAGACGTGGGCTACAGCACACGAATATATGAGAATCGGGCGTAATTCTTAATATTTGGCCATAAAATGCAAAACAACGAGGAACGACCATGGAAGGGCGGTGACTATAGTTCCTTAGGTCGTATTTGATGGCCTGGAAAAATGATAGGCAATCCGGTTTCGGGGTACCCGGGCCCACTCGGAAGGCATGGGCTCTGCACATGAAAATATGGGAATCGGGCAGAATTCTACTTCTTTCGTCGTAAAAAAGCAAAACAACGAGGAACGGTCATGGCGGGGCGGTGACTATGGTTCCTTAGGTCATATTTGATGGCCCGAATAAATTTTAGGTGATCGGAAGGCATGGGCTATAGCTCACGAAAATATGGCAATCGCACGAAATTCTAGTTTTTTGGACGTAAAAAGAAAAAAAATGAGGAACGGTCAATGGCGAGGCAGTGACTATGGTTCCTTAGGTAGTAGTTGATGGCCCGTAAATATTTTAGGCGATCGGGGTCCGGGGGCCCGGAACCACTTGGAAGACGTGGGCTATTCCCACGAAAATATGGGAATCAGGCGAAATTCTAGTTTTTTGGACGTAAAAAGGAAAACAAATGAGGAACAGCCATGGCGGGACCGTGACTATGGTTCCTTAGGTCGTATTTTATGGCCCCGAATAATTTTAGGCAATCAGGGTCCGGAGGCCCGGACCCACTCGGAAGGCATGGGCTATAGCTCACAAAAATATGGCAATCGCACGAAATTCTAGTTTTTTGGACATAAAAAGGAAAAAAATGAGGAACAGCCATGGTGGGGCGGTGACTATGGTTCCATAGGTCGTATTTGATGGCCCTGAATAATTTTAGGCGATCAGGGTATAGCACACGAAAATATGGGAATCGGGCAAAATTCTAGTTTATTGGCCATAAAATGCAAAACAACGAGGAACGGCCATGGCTGGGCGGTGACTATGGTTCCTTAAGTAGTATTTGATGGCCCGGATTATTATTTTAGGCGATTGGGGTCCGGGGGTCCCGGTCCCACTCGGAAGGCGTAGGTTACAACACTCGAATATATGGGAATCAGGCAGAATTCTAGTTTTTTAGCCGTAAAACGCAAAATAATGAGGAACGGCCATGGTGGGGCGTTGACTATGGTTCCTTAGGTTGTATTTGATGGCCCAAAATAATTTTATGTGATCGGGGTTTGGGGGCCCGGACCCACTCGGAAGGCGTGGGCTATAGCACACGAATATATGGGAATCGGGCGGAATTCTAGTTTTTTGGCCATAAAACGCAAAAGAACGAGGAACGGCCATGGCGGGACGGTGACTATGGTTCCTTAGGTCGTATTTGATGGCCTCGAATAATTTTAGGCGATCGAGGTCCGTGGGCTTGGACCCACTCGGAAGGCAGGGGCTATAGCACATGAAAATATGGGAATCGGGCGAAATTCTAGTTTTTTTGCCTTAAATTGCAAAACAACGAGGAACGACCATGGCGGGGCGGTGACTATGGTTCCTTAGGTCGTATTTGATGGCTCGAAAAAATTTTAGGCGATCGGGGTCCGGGTATCACGGTCTCACTCGGAAGACGTGGGCTACAGCACACGAATATATGAGAATCGGGCGGAATTCTAGTTTTTTGGCCATAAAATGCAAAACAACGAGGAACGGCCATCGAGGGGCGGTGACTATGGTTCCTTAGGTCATATTTGATGGCTTGTAAAAATGTTAGGCAATCCGGTTTCAGGGTACCCAGGCCCACTCGGAAGGCGTGGGCTCTACACACGAAAATATGGGAATCGGGCGGAATTCTACTTCTTTCGTCGTAAAAAAGCAAAACAATGAGGAACGGTCATGGCGGGGCGGTGACTATGGTTCCTTAGGTCGTATTTGATGGCCCGAGTAAATTTTAGGTGAACGGAAGGCATGGGCTATTGCTCACGAAAATATGGCAATCGCAGGAAATTCTGGTTTATTGGACGTAAAAAGGAAAAAAATGAGGAACGGTCATGGCGGGGCGGTGACTATGGTTCCTTAGGTCGTAGTTGATGGCCCGTAAATATTTTAGGCGATCGGGGTCCGGGGGCCCGGACCCACTTGGAAGGCGTGGGCTATTCCCACGAAAATATGGGAATCAGGCGAAATTCTAGTTTTTTGGACGTAAAAAGGAAAAAAACGAGGAACAGCCATGGCGGGACGGTGACTATGGTTCCTTAGGTCGTATTTTATGGCCCCAAATAATTTTAGGCGATCAGGGTCCGGGGGCCCGGACCCACTCGGAAGGCATGGGCTATAGCTCATGAAAATATTGCAATCACACGAAATTCTAGTTTTTTGGACGTAAAAAGAAAAAAAATGAGGAACGGTCATGGCGAGGCGGTGACTATGGTTCCTTAGGTTTTTGTTGATGGCCCGTAAATATTTTAGGCGATCGGGGTCCGGGGGCCCGGACCCACTTGGAAGGCGAGGGCTATTCAGACGAAAATATGGGAATTAGGCGAAATTCTAGTTTTTTGGATGTAAAAAGGAAAACAATGAGGAAAAGCCATTGCGTGACGGTGACTATGGTTCCTTAGGTCGTATGTTATGGCCCCGAATAATTTTAGGCGATTAGGGTCCGGTGGCCCGGACCCACTAGGAAGGCATGGGCTATTGCTCACGAAAATATGGCAATCGCACGAAATTCTAGTTTTTTGGATGTAAAAAGGAAAAAAATGAGGAACAGCCATGGCGGGATGGTGACTATGGTTCCTTAGGTCATATTTGATGGCCCCGAATAATTTTAGGCGATCAGGGTATAGCAGACGAAAATATGGGAATCAGATGAAATTCTAGTTTTTTGGCCGTAAAATGCAAAACAACGAGGAACGGCCATGGCTGGGCGGTGACTATGGTTCCTTAGGTAGTATTTGATGGCACGGAATAATTTTAGGCAATCGGGGTTAGGGGGTCCCGGTCCCACTCGGAAGGCGTGGGCTACAACACTCGAATATATGGGAATCGGGCGGAATTCTAGTTTTTTGGCCGTAAAACGCAAAACAACGAGGAACGGCCATGGTGGGGCGGTGACTATGGTTCCTTAGGTCGTATTTGATAGCCCAGAATAATTTTAGGCGATCGAGGTTCGGGGGCCCGGACTCACTCCGAAGGCGTGGGCTATAGCACACGAATATATGGGAATCGGGCGGAATTCTAGTTTTTTGGCCGTAAAACGCAAAAGAACGAGGAACGGCCATGGCGGGGCGGTGACTATGGTTCCTTAGGTCGTATTTGATGGCCCCGAATAATTTTAGGCGATCGGGGTCCGGGGGCTCGGACCCACTCGGAAGGCAGGGGCTATAGCACACGAAAATATGGGAATCGGGCGAAATTCTAGTTTTGTTTTGCCGTAAATTGCAAAACAACGAGGAACGACCACGGAGGGGCGGTGACTATGGTTCCTTAGGTCGTATTTGATGGCTCGAAAAACATTTAGGCGATCGGGGTCCGGGGTTCCCGATCCCACTCGGAAGACGTGGGCTACAGCACACGAATATATGAGAATCGGGCGGAATTCTAGTTTTTTGGCCATAAAACGCAAAACAACGAGGAACGGCCATGGAGGGGCGGTGACTATGGTTCCTTAGGTCATATTTGATGGCCTGAAAAAATGTTAGGCAATCTGGTTTCGGGGTACCCCAGCCCACTCGGAAGGCGTGGGCTCTGCACACGAAAATATGGGAATCGGGCAGAATTCTACTTCTTTCGTCATAAAAAAGCAAAACAACGAGGAACGGTCATGGTGGGGCGGTGAATATGGTTCCTTAGGTTGTATTTGATGGCCCGAATAAATTTTAGGTGATCGGAAGGCATGGGCTATAGCTCACGAAAATATGGCAATCGCACGAAATTCTAGTGTTTTGGACGTAAAAAGGAAAAAATGAGGAACGGTCATGGTAGGGCGGTGACTATGGTTTCTTAGGTCGTAGTTGATGGCCCGTAAATATTTTAGGCGATCGGGGTCCGGGGGCCCGGACCCACTTGGAAGGCGTAGGCTATTCCCACGAAAATATGGGAATCAGGCGAAATTCTAGTTTTTTGGACGTAAAAAGGAAAAAAATGAGGAACAGCCATGGTGGGGTGGTGACTATGGTTCCTTAGGTCATATTTGATGGCCCGAATAAATTTTAGGTGATCGGAAGGCATGGGCTATAGCTTACGAAAATATGGCAATTGCACGAAATTCTAGTTTTTTGGACGTAAAAAGGAAAAAAATGAGGAACGGTCATGGTAGGGCGGTGACTATGGTTTCTTAGGTCTTAGTTGATGGCCCGTAAATATTTTAGGCGATCGGGGTCCGGGGGCCCGGACCCACTTGGAAGTCGTGGGCTATTCGCACGAAAATATGGGAATCAGGCGAAATTCTAGTTTTTTGGACGTAAAAAGGAAAAAAATGAGGAACGGTCATGGTAGGGCGGTGACTATGGTTTCTTAGGTCGTAGTTGATGGCCCGTAAATATTTTAGGCGATCGGGGTCCGGGGGCCCGGACCCACTTGGAAGGCGTGGGCTATTCCCACGAAAATATGGGAATCACGCGAAATTCTAGTTTTTTGGACGTAAAAAGGAAAAAAATGAGGAACAACCATGGCGGGACGGTGACTATGGTTCCTTAGATCGTATTTTATGGCCCCGAATAATTTTAGGAGATCAGGGTCCGGGGGCCCGGACCCACTCGGAAGGCATGGGCTATAGCTCACGAAAATATGGCAATCGCACGAAATTCTAGTTTTTTGGACGTATAAAGGAATAAAATGAGGAACAGCAATGGCGGGGCAGTGACTATGGTTCCTTAGGTCGTATTTGATGGCCCCGAATAATTTTAGGCGATCAGGTATAGCACACGAAAATATGGGAATCGGGCGAAATTCTAGTTTTTTGGCCGTAAAATGCAAAACAACGAGGAACGGCCACGGTTGGGCGGTGACTATGGTTCCTTAGGTTGTATTTGATGGCCCGGAATAATTTTAGGCGATCGGGGTCCCGGGGGCCCGGACCCACTCGGAAGGCATGGGCTATGGCACATGAATATATGGAAATCAAGCAGAATTCTAGTTTTATGGCCGTAAAACGCAAAACAACGAGGAACGGCCATGGTGGGGCGGTGACTATGGTTCCTTAGGTCGTATTTGATAGACCGTAAATATTTTAGGCGATCGGGGTCCGGGAGGCCCGGAACCCACTAGGAAGGCGTGGGCTGTAGAATACGAATATATGGGAATCGGGCGAAATTCTAGTTTTTTGGCCGTAAAATGCAAAACAACGAGGAACGGCCATGGAAGGTAGGTGACTATGGTTCCTTAGGTCATATTTGATGGCCCAAAATAATTTTAGGTGATCGGGGTCTGAGGGCCCGGACCCACTCGGAAGGCGTGGGCTATAGCACACGAAAATATGGGAATCGGGCAGAATTCTAGTTTTTTGGCCGTAAAACGCAAAACAACGAGGAACGGCCATGGCGGGGCGGTGACTATGGTTCCTTAGGTCATATTTAATGGCCCCGAATAATTTTAGGCGATCGGGGTCCGGGGGCCCATACCCACTCGGAAGGCATGGGCTATAGCTCACGAAAATATGGGAATCAAGCGAAATTCTAGTTTTTTGGCCGTAAAATGCAAAACAACGAGGAACGGCCACGGCGGGGCGGTGACTATGGTTACTTAGGTTATATTTGATGGCCCAGAAAAATTTTAGGCGATCGGGGGCCCGGACCTACTCGGAAGGCGTGGGCTATAGCACACAAAAATATGGGAATCGGGCGGAATTCTACTTTTTTGGCCGTAAAACGCAAAACAACGAGGAACTGCCATGGCGGGGCGGTGACTTTGGTTCCATAGGTCATATTTGATGGCCCCGAATAATTTTAGGCGATCTGGGTCCGGGGTCCCGGACCCACTCGGAAGGCATAGGCTATAGCTCACAAAAATATGGGAATCGGGCGAAATTCTAGTGTTTTGGCCATAAAATGCAAAACAACGAGGAACGGCCACGGCGGGACGGTGACTATGGTTCCTTAGGTCGTATTTGATGGCTCGGAAAAAGTTTAGGCGATCGGGGTACGGGGGGCCCGGTCCCACTCGGAAGGCGTTGGCTATAGCACACGAATATATGTGAATTAGGCGGAATTCTAGTTTTTTGGCCGTAAAACTCAAAACAACGAGGAACGGCCATGGCGGGGTGGTGACTATGGTTCCTTAGGTCGTATTTGATGGCCTTGAATAATTTTAGGCTATCGGGGGCTAGGGGCCTGGACCCACTCAACAGGCATGGGCTATAGTACACGAAAATAAGAGAATCGGGCAAAATTCTAGTTTTTTGGCCGTAAAATGCAAAACAGCTAGGAACGGCCATGGCTGGATGGTGACTATGGTTCCTTAGGTCTTATTTGATGGCCCGAAATAATTTTAAGCGATCGGAGCCCGGGGAGCCCGGACTCACTCGGAAGGCGTGGGCTATGGCACACGAATATATCGGAATCGGGCAGAATTCTAGTTTTTTTGCCGTAAAACGCAAAACAACGAGGAACGGCCATGGAGGGGCGGTGACTATGGTTCCTTAGGTTGTATTTGATAGCCTAGAAATATTTTAGGCGATCACGGTCTGGGGGGCCGGAACCCACTAGGAAGGCGTGGGCACACGAATATATGGGAATCGGGCGGAGTTCTAGTAATTTTGGCCGTAAAACGCAAAAACGAGGAACGGCCACGGCGGGGCGGTGACTATAGTTACTTCGTTCGTATTTGATGGCCCAGAATAATTTAGGCGATCGAGGTTCGGGTGCCCGGACCCACTCGGAAGGCGTGGGTTATAGCACACGAAAATATGGCAATTGGGCGGAATTCTAGTTTTTAGGCCGTAAAACGCAAAACAACGAGGAACGGCCATGGCGGGGCGGTGACTATGGTTCCTTAGGTCATATTTGATGGCCCCGAATAATTTTAGATGATCGGTAGTCATGAGCTATAGCTCACAAAAATATGGGAATCGGGCGAAATTCTAGTGTTTTGGCCATAAAATGCAAAACAATGAGGAACGGCCACGGCAGGACGGCGACTATGGTTCCTTAGGTCGTATTTGATTGCTCGGAAAAAGTTTAGGCGATCGGGGTATGGGGGGCCCGGTCCCCCTCGGAAGGCGTTGGCTATAGCACACGAATATATGCGAATCAGGCGGAATTCTAGTTTTTTGGCCGTAAAACTCAAAACAACGAGAAACGGCCATGGCGGGGTGGTTACTATGGTTCCTTAGGTCGTATTTGATGGCCTCGAATAATTTTAGGCGATCGGGGGCTAGGGGCCCGGACCCACTCAAAAGGCATGGGTTATAGCACACGAAAATAAAGGAATCAGGCGAAATTCTAGTTTTTTGGCTGTAATATGCAAAACAACGAGGAACGGCCACGGCTGGATGGTGACTATGGTTCCTTAGGTCGTATTTGATGGCCCGGAATAATTTTAAGCGATCGGAGCCCGGGGGGCCCGGACTCACTCGGAAGGCGTGGGCTATGGCACACGAATATATGGGAATCGGGCAGAATTCTAGTTTTTTTGCTGTAAAACACAAAACAACGAGGAACGGCCATGGCGGGGCGGTGACTATGGTTCCTTAGGTCGTATTTGATAGCCTAGAAATATTTTAGGCGATCGCGGTCTCGGGGGGCCGGAACCCACTAGGAAGGCGTGGGCACACGAATATATGGGAATCGGGCGGAGTTCTAGTAATTTTGGCCGTAAAACGCAAAAATGAGGAACGGCCACGGTGGGGCAGTGACTATAGTTACTTCGGTCGTATTTGATGGCCTAGAATAATTTAGGCGATCGAGGTTCGGGGGCCCGGACCCACTCGGAAGGCGTGGGCTATAGCACACAAAAATATAGGAATTGGGCGAAATTCTAGTTTTTAGGCCGTAAAACGCAAAACAACGAGGAACGGCCATGGCGGGGCCGTAACTATGGTTCCTTAGGTCGTATTTGATGGCCCCGAATAATTTTAGACGATCGGTAGGCATGGGCTATAGCTCACGAAAATATGGGAATCGGGCGAAATTCTAGTTTTTTGGCCATAAAATGCAAAACAACGAGGAACGGCCACGACGGGACGGTGACTATGGTTCCTTAGGTCGTATTCGATCTCTCGAAAAAATTTTAGGCGATCAGGGTACGGGGAGGCCGGTCCCACTCGGAAGGCGTGGGCTATAGCACACGAATATATGGGAATCAGGCGAAATTCTAGGTTTTTGGCCGTAAAACGCAAAACAACGAGGAACGGCCATGGCGGGGCGATGACAATGGTTCCTTAGGTCGTACTAGATGGCCCCGAATAATTTTAGGCGATCGGGATCCGGGGGCCCGGACCCACTCAAAAGGCATGGGCTAGCACACGAAAAATAAGGGAATCGGGCGAAATTCTAGTTTTTTGGCCGTAAAATGCAAAACAACGAGGAACGGCCACGGCTGGGCAGTGACTATGGTTCCTTAGGTCGTATTTGATGGCTCGGAATAATTTTAAGCGATCGGGGCCCGGGGCGCCCGGACTCACTCGGAAGGCATGGGCTATGGCACACGAATATATGGGAATCGGGCGGAATTCTAATTTTTTGGCCGTAAAACGCAAAACAACGAGGAACGGCCATGGCGGGGCGGTGACTATGGTTCCTTAGGTCGTATTTGATAGCCCAGAAATATTTTAGGCGATCAGGGTCCTGGGGGCCCGGAACCCACTAGGAAGGCGTGGGCTATAGCACACGAATATATGGGAATCGGGTGGAATTCTAGTTATTTGGCCGTAAAACGCAAAACAACGAGGAACGGCCATGGAGGGGCGGTGACTATGGTTCCTTAGGTCGTATTTGATCTCCCAGAATAATTTTAGGCGATCGGGGTCCGGGGGCACGGACCCACTCGGAAGACGTGGGCTATAGCACACGAAAATATGGGAATCAGGCGGAATTCTAGTTTTTTGGCCGTAAAATGCAAAACAAAGAGGAACGGCCATGGCGGGGCGATGACTATGGTTCCTTAGGTCGTATTTGATGTACCCGAATAATTTTTCGGTGATGGGGTCCGGGGGCCCGGACCCACTCGGAAGGCATTGGCTATAGCTCACGAAAATATGGGAATCGAGCGAAATTCTAGTTTTTTGGCCATAAAATGCAAAATAACGAGAAACAGCCACGGCCGGGCAGTGACTATGGTTCCTTAGGTCATATTTGATGGTTAAGAAAATTTTTAGGCGATCGGGGTACGGGGGGCCCGGTCCCACTCGGAAGACGTGGGCTATGCCACACAAATATATGGGAATCGGGCAGAATTCTAGTTTTTTGGCCGAAAAAAGCAAAAAAATGAGGAACAGCCATGGCGGGGCGGTGACTATGGTTCCTTAGGTTGTATTTGATAGCCCAAACATATTTTAGGCAATTGGGGTCCGGGGGGCCTGAAACCCACTAGGAAGGCGTGGGCTATAGCACACGAATATATGGGAATCGGGCGGAATTCTAGTTATTTGGCCATTAAACGTAAAACAACGAGGAACGGCTATGGCGGGGCGGTGACTATGGTTTCTTAGGTCGTATTTGATGGCCCAGAATAATTTTAGGCGATCAGGGTCCGGGGGCCCGGACCCACTCGGAAGGCGTGGGCTAGGACAGGAAAATATGGGAATCGGGCGGAATTCTAATTTTTTGTCCGTAAAATGCAAAACAACGAGGAACAGCCATGGCAGAGCGATGAATATGGTTCCTTAGGTCGTATTTGATGTACCCGAATAATTTTAGGTGATCGGGGTCTGGGGGCCCGGACCCACTCGGAAGGCATTGGCTATAGCTCACGAAAATATGGGAATCGAGCAAAATTCTAGTTTTTTGTCCGTAAAATGCAAAACAACGAGAAACGGCCACGGCGGGGCAGTGACTATGGTTCCTTAGGTCGTATTCGATGGTTCAGAAAATTTTTAGGTGATCGTGGTTCGGGGGGCCCGGTCCCTCTCGGAATGCGTGGGCTATAGCACACGAATATATGGGAATCGGGCGGAATTTTAGTTTTTTGGCCATAAAATGCAAAACAACGAGGAACGGCCATGGAGGGGCAGTTACTATGGTTCCTTAGGTCGTATTTGATCCCCGAACCCACTCGGAAGGCATGGGCTATGGTACACGAATATATGGGAATCGGGCAGAATTCTAGTTTTTTGGCCGTAAAATGCAAAACAATGAGGAACGGCCATGGCGGGGCGGTGACTATGGTTTCTTAGGTTGTATTTGATAACCCGGAAATATTTTAAGCGATCGGGGTCCGGGAGGCCCGGAACCCACTAGGAAGGCGTGGGCTATAGCACACGAATATATGGGAATCGGGCAGAATTCTAGTTTTTTGGCCGTAAAACGCAAAATAACGAGGAACAGCCATGGCGGGGAGGTGACTATGGTTCTTTAGGTCGTATTTGATGGCCCAGAATAATTTTAGGTGATCGGGGTCCAGGGTCCCGGACCCACTCGGAAGGCGTGGGCTATAGCACACGAAAATATGGGAATCGGGCGGAATTCTAGTTTTTTGACCGTAAAACGCAAAACAACGAGGAACGGCCATGGCGGGGAGGTGACTATGGTTCCTTAGGTCGTATTTGATGGCCCCTAATAATTTTAGGCGATCGGGGTCCGGGGGCCTGGACCCACTCGGAAGGCATGGGCTATAGCACACGAAAATATGGGAATCGGGCGAAATTCTATTTTTTTGCCGTAAAATGAAAAACAACGAGGAACGACCACGGCTGGGCGGTGACTATGGTTCCTTTGGTCGTATTTGATGGCTCGGAATAATTTTAGGCGATCGGGGTCCGGGGGGACCGGACCCACTCGGAAGGCGTTGGCTATGGCACACAAATATATGGGAATCGGGCGGAATTCTAGTTTTTTGGCCGTAAAACGCAAAACAACGAGGAACGGCCATGGCAGGGCGGTGACTATGGTTCCTTAGGTCGTATTTGATAGCCCAGACATATTTTAGGCGATCAGGGTCCAGGGGGCCCGGAACCTACTAGGAAGGCGTGGGTTATAGCACACGAATATATGGGAATCGGGCGGAATTCTAGTTTTTTGGCCGTAAAATGCAAAACAACGAGGAACGGCCATGGTGGGGCGGTGACTATGGTTCCTTAGGTCGTATTTGATCCCTGGACCCACTCGGAAGGCATGGGCTATGGCACGCGAATATATGGGAATCGGGCGGAATTCAAGTTTTTTGGCCGTAAAACGCAAAACAACAAGGAACGGCCATGGCGGGGCGGTGACTATGGTTCCTTAGGTCGTATTTGATAACCCGAAAATATTTAAGGCGATCGGGGTCTGGGAGGCCCGGAACCCATTAGGAAGGCATGGGCTATAGCACAGGAATATATGGGAATCGGGCGGAATTCTAGTTTTTTGGCCGTAAAACGCAAAACAACGAGGAATGGCCATGGCGGGGTGGTGACTATGGTTCCTTAGGTTGTCTTTGATAACTCGGAAATTTTTTAGGCGATCGGGGTCCGGGAGGCCCGTAACCCACTAGGAAGGCGTGGGCTATAGCACATGAATATATGGGAATCGAGCAGAATTCTAGTTTTTTGGCCGTAAAACGCAAAACAACGAGGAATGGCCATGGCGGGGCGGTGACTATGGTTCCTTAGGTCGTATTTGATAACCCGAAAATATTTTAGGCGATCGGGGTCCGGGAGGCCCGGAATCCACTAGGAAGGCGTGGGCTATAGCACACGAATATATGGGAATCGGGCGGAATTCTAGTTTTTTGATGGTAAAACGCAAAACAACGAGGAACGGCCATGGCTGGGCGGTGACTATGGTTCCTTTGGTCGTATTTGATGGCTCGAAATAATTTTAGGCGATCGGGGTCTGGGGGACCGGAACCACTCGAAAGGCGTTGGCTTTGGCACACAAATATATGGGAATCTGGCGAAATTCTAGTTTTTTGGCCGTAAAACGCTAAACAACGTGGAACGGCCATGGCGGGGCGCTGACTATGGTTCCTTAGGTCATATTTGATCCCCGGACCCACTCGGAAGGCATGGGCTATGGCACACGAATATATGGGAATCGGGCGGAATTCTAGTTTTTTGGCCGTAAAACATAAAACAATGAGGAACGGCCATGGCGGGGCGGTAACTATGGTTCCTTTGGTTGTATTTGATAACCCGGAAATATTTTAGGCGATCGGGGTCCGGGAGGCCCGGAACCCACTTGGAAGGCGTGTGCTTATAGCACACGAATATATGGGAATCGGGCGGAATTCTAGTTTTTTGGCCATAAAACGCAAAATAACGAGGAACGGCCATGGCGGGGAGGTGACTATGGTTCCTTAGGTCGTATTTGATGGACCAGAATAATTTTAGGCAATCGGGGTCCGGGGTCCCGGACCCACTCGGAAGGCGTGGGCTATAGCACACGAAAATATGGGAATCGGGCGGAATTTTAGTTTTTTGACCGTAAAACGCAAAACAACGAGGAACGGCCATGGCGGGGAGGTGACTATGGTTCCTTAGGTCGTATTTGATGGCCCCGAATAATTTTAGGCGATCGGGGTCCGGGGGCCTGGACCCACTCGGAAGGCATGGGCTATTGCACACGAAAATATGGGAATCGGGCGAAATTCTAGTTTTTTGCCGTAAAATGCAAAACAACGAGGAACGACCACGGCTGGGCGGTGACTATGGTTCCTTTGGTCGTATTTGAAAGCTCGGAATAATTTTAGGCGATCGGGGTCCGGGGGGACCGGACCCACTCGGAAGGCGTTGGCTATGGCATACAAATATATGGGAATCGGGCGGAATTCTAGTTTTTTGGCCGTAAAACGCAAAACAACGAGGAACGGCCATGGCGGGGCGGTGACTATGGTTCCTTAGGTCGTATTTGATAGACCAGACATATTTTAGGCGATCAGGGTCCGGGGGGCCCGGAACCCACTAGGAAGGCGTGGGTTATAGCACACGAATATATGGGAATCGGGCGGAATTCTAGTTTTTTGGCCGTAAAATGCAAAACAACGAGGAACGGCCATGGTGGGGTGGTGACTAGGGTTCCTTAGGTCGTATTTGATCCCTGGACCCACTCGGAAGGCATGGGCTATGGCACACGAATATATGGGAATCGGGCGGAATTCATGTTTTTTGGCTGTAAAACGCAAAACAATAAGGAACGGCCATGGCGGGGCGGTGACTATGGTTCCTTAGGTCGTATTTGATAACCCAGAAATATTTAAGGCGATCGGGGTCTGGGAGGCCCGGAACCCATTAGGAAGGCGTGGGCTATAGCACACGAATATTTGGGAATCGGGCGGAATTCTAGTTTTTTGGCCGTAAAACGCAAAACAACGAGGAATGGCCATGGCGGGGTGGAGACTATGGTTCCTTAGGTTGTCTTTGATAACCCGGAAATATTTTAGGCGATCGGGGTCCGGGAGGCCCGTAACCCACTAGGAAGGCGTGGGCTATAGCACATGAATATATGGGAATCGAGCGGAATTCTAGTTTTTTGGCCGTAAAACGCAAAACAACGAGGAATGGCCATGGCGGGGCGGTGACTATGGTTCCTTAGGTTGTATTTGATAACCCGGAAATATTTTAGGCGATCGGGGTCCGGGAGGCCCGGAACCCACTAGGAAGGCGTGGGCTATAGCACACGAATATATGGGAATCGGGCGGAATTCTAGTTTTTTGACCGTAAAACGCAAAATAACGAGGAACGGCCATGGCGGGGAGGTGACTATGGTTCCTTAGGTCGTATTTGATGGCCCAGAATAATTTTAGGCGATCGGGGTCCGGGGTCGCGGACCCACTCGGAAGGCGTGGGCTATAGCACACGAAAATATGGGAATCGGGCGGAATTCTAGTTTTTTGACCGTAAAACGCAAAACAACGAGGAACGGCCATGGCGGGGAGGTGACTATGGTTCCTTAGGTCGTATTTGATGGCCCCGAATAATTTTAGGCGATCGGGGTCCGGGGGCCTGGACCCACTCGGAAGGCATGGGCTATAGCACACGAAAATATGGGAATCGGGCGAAATTCTTAAAATTTTTCTGGGCTATCAAATACGACCTAAGGAACTATAGTCACTGCCCCGCCACGACCGTTCCTCATTGTTTTGCATTTTATGGCCAAAAAACTAGAATTCTCCCGATTCCCATATATTCGTGTGTTGTAGCCCACGCCTTCCGAGTGGGTCCCGGTCCCCCGGACCCCGATCGCCTAAAAATTTTCTGAGCCATCAAATACAACCTAAGGAACCATATTCACCGCCCTGTCATGGCCGTTCCTCGTTGTTTTGCGTTTTACGACCAAAATACTAGAATTTCGCCCGATTCCCATATTTTCATGTTCTATAGCCCACGCCTTCCGAGTGGGTCCGTACGCTCAGACCCCGATCGCCTAAAATATTTTCGGGCCATCAAATATGAGCTAAAGAACCATAGTCACCGCCACGCCATGACCGTTCCTCATTTTTTTATTTTTTACGGCCAAAAAACTAGAATTTCGCGCGATTGCCATATTTTCGTGAGCTATAGCCCATGCATTCCGAGTGGGTCCTGACCACGATCACCTAAAGTTTATCTAGGCCATAAAATATGACCTAAGGAACCATAGTCACCCCCCTCCATGACCGTTCCTCGTTGTTTTGCTTTTTACGACCAAAAAACTAGAATTGCGCCCGATTCCCATATTTTCGTGTGCTCTAGCCCACGCGTTCCGAGTGGGCCCGGGTTCCCCGAAACCGGATTGCCTAAAATTTTTCCAAGCCATCAAATACGACCTAAGGAACAATAGTCACCGCCCCTCCATGGCCTTTCCTCGTTGTTTTGCATGTTACGGCCAAAAAACTAGAATTTGCCCGATTCCCATATATTTGTGTGTTGTAGCCCATGCCTGCCGAGTGGGTCCCGGCCCACCGGACCCCGATCGCCTAAAATTTTTTTGGGCTATCAAATACGACCTAAGTAACCATAGTGACCGCCCCTCCACGGCCGTTCCTCGTTTTTTTTCATTTTACGGCCAACAAACTAGAATTCTCCCGATTTTCATATATTCGTGTGTTGTAGCCCACGCCTTCCGAGTGGGTCCCGTCCCCCCGGACCCCAATCGCCTAAAATTTTTCCGGGCTATTAAATATGACCTAAGGAACAATAGCCACCTCCCCGCCATTACCGTTCCTCGTAGTTTTGCTTTATACGGCCTATAAACTAGAATTTTGCCCAATTGCCAAATTTTCGTGTTAGCCCACGCCTTCCAAGTGTGTCCGGGTCCCCCAGACCCCGATCGCCTAAAATTTTTACAAGCCATCAAATATAACCTAAGGAACCATATTCACCGCCCTGCCATGGCCGTTCCTCTTTGTTTTTGCATTTTACGACCAAAAGACTAGAACTTCGCCCGATTCCCATATTTTCGTGTGCTATAGCCCATGCCTTCTGAGTGGGTCCGGGCCCCCCAGACCCCAATCAGCTAAAAAAATTTTGGGCTATCAAATATGACCTAAGGAACAATAGCCACCATCCCTCCATGACCGTTCCTCATTGTTTTGCTTTATACGGCCTAAACACTAGAATTTCGCCCAATTGCCACATTTTCGTGTGCTATAGCCCATGCCTTCCAAGTAGGTCCGGGCCCCCGGACCCCAATCGGCTAAAATTTTTTCGGGCGATCAAATACAATCTAAGGAACCATAGTCACCGCCTGGCCATGACCGTTCCACGTTTTTTTGCTTTTAATGGCCAAAAAACTAGAATTTCACGCGATCACCATATTTTCGTGAGCGCCCTTGTCTTCCGTGTGGGTCCGGCCCCCCGGATCCCGATCGCCTAAAATTTATCTTGGCCATCAAATATGACCTAAGGAACCATATTCACCGCCCCGCCATGACCGTTCCTCGTTGTTTTGCTTCTTACGACCATAAAACTAGAATTCCGCACGATTCCCATATTTTCGTGTGCTCTAACCCACGCCTTCCGAGTGGGCCCGGGTCCCCCAAAACCGGATTGCCTAAATTTTTTCCAAGCCATCAAATACGACCTAAGGAACCATAGTCACCGCCCCGCCATGGTCGTTCCTCATTGTTTTACATTTTTCGGCCAAAAAACAAGAATTCCACCCGATTCCGATATATTCGTGTGCTATAGCCCATGCCTTCCGAGTGGGTCCAGGCCCCCGGACACCGATTGCCTAAAGGTTTTTTAGGGCTATCCAATATGACCTAAGGAACCATAGTCACCGCCCAGCCATGATCGTTCCTCATTGTTTTCATTTTTATGACCAAAAAACTAGAATTCCGCCCGGTCCCATATTTTCGTGTGCTCTAGCCCACGCCTTCCGAGTGGGCCCGAGTCCCCTAAAACCGGATTGCCTAGAATTTTTCCAAGCCATCAAATACGACCTAAGGAACCATAGTCACCGCCCCGCCATGGCCATTCCTCATTGTTTTGCGTTTTACGGCCAAACAACTAGAATTCCGCCCGATTCCGATCTATTCGTGTGCTATAGCCCACGCCTTCCGAGTGGGTCCCGGACCCTAGACCCCGATCGCCTAAAGTTTTTATAGGCCATCAAATATGACCTAAGGAACCATAGCCACCACCCCTCCATGACCGTTCCTCGTTGTTTTGCTTTATACGGCCAAAAAACTAGAATTTTGCCAGATTGCCATATTTTCGTGTGCTATAGCCCACGCCTTCCAAGTGGGTCCAGGCCCCCAGACTCCGCTCGCCTAAAAGTTTTTCGGGCCATATAATACAACCTAAGGAACCATAGTCACTATCCCACCATGACCGTTCCTCGTTTTTGTGCTTTTTACGGCCAAAAGACTAGAATATCGCGCGATTGCCATATTTTCGTTAGCTATAGCCCATGCCTTCCAAGTGGGTCCAGGCCCCCGTACCCCGATCGCCTAAAAGTTTTCCGAGCTATCAAATACAACCTAAGGAACCATAGTCACTGCCCTGCCATGGCCGTTTCTCATTGTTTTGCCTTTTACGACCAAAAAACTAGAATTTCGCATGATTCCCTTATTTTCGTGTGCTATAGCCCACGCCTTCCGAATGGGTCCGGGGCCCCCGGACCACGATCGCCTAAAATTATTCCGGGCCATCAAATATGACCTAAGCAACCATAGGCAATACCCCGCCATGGCCGTTCCTCGTTGTTTTGCGTTTTATGGACAAAAAACTAGAATTTCGCTTGATTCCCATATTGTCGTGTGTTATAGGCCACTCCTTCTGAGTGGGTCCGGGCCCCCCGGACCCCGATTGGCTAAAACTTTTTCGAGCCATCAAATACGACCTAAGGAACCATAGTCACCGTCCTGACATGACCGTTCCTCGTTGTTTTGCTTCTTACGACCAAAAAACTAGAATTCCGCCCGATTCCCATATTTTCGTGTTCTCTAGCCCACGCCTTCCGAGTGGGCTCGGGTCCCCTGATACCGGATTGCCTAAATTTTTTCAAGGGCATCAAATATGACCTTAGGAACCATAGACACCACCCCACCATGGCCGTTCCTCATTGTTTAACATTTTTCGGCCAAAAAACAAGAATTTCGCTCGATTCCGATATATTCGTGTGCTATAGCCCACGCCTTCCGAGTGGGTCCGGGCCCCCATACGCCGATTGCCTAAAGGTTTTTCCGGGCTATCCAATATGACCCAAGGAACCATAGTCACCGCCCCGCCATGATCGTTCCTCGTTGTTTTGCTTTTTATGACCAAAAAACAAGAATTCCGCACGATTCCCATATTTTTGTGTGCTCTAGCCCACGCCTTCCGAGTGGACCCGGGTCCCCCAAAACCGGATTGCCTAAATATTTTCCAGGCGATCAAATACGACCTAAGGAACCATAGTCACCACCTCGCCATGGCCTTTCCTCATTGTTTTGCGTTTTACGGCAAAAAAACTAGAATTCCGCCCGATTCCAATATATTTGTGTGCTATAGCCCATGCCTTCCGAGTGGGTCCCGACCCCCGGACCCCGATCGCCTAAAAATTTTCTGGGACATCAAATACGACCTAAGGAACAATAGCCACCGCCCCGCCATGACCGTTCCTTGTTGTTTTGCTTTATACGGCCAAAAAATTAGAATTTCGCCCGATTGCCATATTTTTGTGTGCTATAGCCCACGCCTTCCAAGTGGGTCCAGGCCCCCGGACCCCGATCGCCTAAAAGTTTTTTGGGCCATTAAATACGACCTAAGGAGCCATAGTCACTATCCTGCCATGACCGTTCCTCGTTTTAGTGCTTTTTACGGCCAAAAAATTAGAATATCGCGCGATTGCCATATTTTCGTTAGCTATAGCCCATGCCTTCCAAGTGGGTCCGGGCCCCCGAACTCCGATCGCCTAAAATTTTTTCGAGCCACCAAATACAACCTAAGGAACCATAGTCACCACCTTGCCATGGCTGTTTCTCGTTGTTTTGCGTTTTACGACCAAAAAACTACAATTTCGCGTGATTCCCATATTTTCGTGTGCTATAGCCCACGCCTTCCGAATGGGTCCGGGCCCCCGGACCCCGATCGCCTAAAATTATTCCGGGCCATCAAATACAACCTAAGCAACCATAGTCACTACCCCGTCATGGCCGTTCCTCGTTGTTTTGCGTTTTACGAACAAAAAACTAGAATTTCGCCTGATTTCCATATTGTCGTGTGTTATAGGCCACTCCTTCCGAGTGGGTCCGGGCCCCCGGACCCCGATTGGCTAAAACTTTTTCGGGCCATCAAATACGACCTAAGGAACCATAGTCACTGCCCCGCCATGACCGTTCCTCGTTGTTTTGCTTCTTACGACCAAAAAACTAGAATTCCGCCCGATTCCCATATTTTCGTGTTCTCTAGCCCACGCCTTCCGAGTGGGCTCGGGTCCCCCGAAACTGGATTGCCTAAATTTTTTCTAGGGCATCTAATATGACCTTAGGAACCATAGTCACCACCCCACCATAGCCGTTCCTCGTTGTTTTACATTTTTCGGCCAAAAAACAAGAATTTCGCTCGATTCCGATATATTCGTGTGCTATAGCCCACGCCTTCCGAGTGGGTCCGGGCCCCCATACGCCGATTCCCTAAAGGTTTTTCCGGGCTATCAAATATGACCCAAGGAACCATAGTCACCGCCCCGCCATGATCATTCCTCGTTGTTTTTCTTTTTATGACCAAAAAATAAGAATTCCGCACGATTCCCATATTTTTGTGTGCTCTAGCCCACGCCTTCCGAGTGGACCCGGGTCCCCCAAAACCGGATTGCCTAAATATTTTCCAGGCGATCAAATACGACCTAAGGAACCATAGTCACCGCCTCGCCATGGCCTTTCCTCATTGTTTTGCTTTATACGGCCAAAAAACTAGAATTTCGCCCGATTGCCATATTTTCGTGTGCTATAGCCCACGCCTTCCAAGTGGGTCCAGGCCCCCGGACCCCGATCGCCTAAAAGTTTTTCGGGCCATTAAATACGACCTAAGGAACCATAGTCACTATCCTGCCATGACCGTTCCTCATTTTAGTGCTTTTTACGGCCAAAAAACTAGAATTTCGCCCGATTGCCATATTTTCGTGTGCTATAGCCCACGCCTTCCAAGTGGGTCCAGGCCCCCGGACCCCGATCACCTAAAAGTTTTTTGGGCCATTAAATACGACCTAAGGAACCATAGTCACTATCCTGCCATGACCGTTCCTCGTTTTAGTGCTTTTTACGGCCAAAAAACTAGAATATCGCGCGATTGCCATATTTTCGTTAGCTATAGCCCATGCCTTCCAAGTGGGTCCGGGCCCCCATACCCCGATCGCCTAAAAGTTTTTCGGGCCATTAAATACGACCTAAGGAACCATAGTCACTATCCTGCCATGACCGTTCCTCGTTTTAGTGCTTTTTACGGCCAATAAACTAGAATATCGCGCGATTGCAATATTTTCGTTAGCTATAGCCCATGCCTTCCAAGTGGGTCCGGGCCCCCGTACCCCAATCGCCTAAAATTTTTCCGAGCCATCAAATACAACCTAAGGAACCATAGTCACCACCCTGCCATGGCCGTTTCTCGTTGTTTTGCGTTTTACGACCAAAAAACTACAATTTTGCCTGATTCCCATATTTTCGTGTGCTATAGCCCACGCCTTCCGAATGGGTCCGGGCCCCCGGACCCCGATCGCCTAAAATTATTTCGGGCCATCAAATACAACCTAAGCAACCATAGTCACTACCCCGTCATGGCCGTTCCTCGTTATTTTGCGTTTTACGGACAAAAAACTAGAATTTCGCCTGATTTCCATATTGTCGTGTGTTATAGGCCACTCCTTCCGAGTGGGTCCGGGCCCCCCAGACCCCGATTGGCTAAAACTTTTTCGGGCCATCAAATACGACCTAAGGAACCATAGTCACCGCCCCGCCATGACCGTTCCTCATTGTTTTGCTTCTTACGACCAAAAAACTAGAATTCAGCCCGATTCCCATATTTTCGTGTTCTCTAGCCCACGCCTTCTGAGTGGGCTCGGGTCCCCCGAAACCGGATTTCCTAAATTTTTTCCAGGCCATCAAATATGACCTTAGGAACCATAGTCACGGCCCCACCATGGCCGTTCCTCGTTGTTTTACATTTTTCGGCCAAAAAGCAAGAATTTCGCTCGATTCCGATATATTCGTGTGCTATAGCCCACGCATTCCGAGTGGGTCCGGGCCCCCATACGCCGATTTCCTAAAAGTTTTTCCGGGCTATCAAATATGACCCAAGGAACCATAGTCACCGCCCCTCCATGATCGTTCCTCATTGTTTTGCTTTTTATGACCAAAAACCTAGAATTCCGCACGATTCCCATATTTTTGTGTGCTCTAGCTCACGCCTTCCGAGTGGGCCCGGGTCCCCCGAAACGGGATTGCCTAAATATTTTCCAGGCAATCAAATACGACCTAAGGAACCATAGTCACCGCACCGTCATCGCCGTTCCTCATTGTTTTACATTTTTCGGCCAAAAAACAAGAATTCTACCTGATTCCGATATATTCGTGTGCTATAGCCCACGCCTTCCGAGTGGGTCCAGGCCCCCGGACTCCGATCTCCTAAAAGTTTTTCCAGGCTATCAAATATGACCTAAGGAACAATAGTCACCGCCCCCCCCCCCATGATCGTTCCTCATTATTTTCCTTTTTATGACCAAAAAACTAGAATTCCGCCCGATTCCCATATTTTCGTATGCTCTAGCCCATGCCTTCCGAGTGGGCCCGAGTCCCCCAAAATCGGATTGCCTAGAATTTTTCTAAGCCATCAAATACGAGCTAAGGAACCATAGTCACCGCCTCACCATGGCCTTACCTCATTGTTTTGCGTTTTACGGCCAAAAAACTAGAATTCTGCCTGATTCCAATATATTCATGTGCTATAGCCCATGCCTTCCGAGTGGGTCCCGGCCCCCGGACCCCGATCGCCTAAAATTTTTCTGGGACATCAAATACGACCTAAGGAACCATAGTCACTATCCCGCCATGACCGTTTCTCGTTTTAGTGCTTTTTACGACCAAAAAACTACAATTTCGCCTGATTCCCATATTTTCGTGTGCTATAGCCCACGCCTTCCGAATGGGTCCGGGCCCCCGGACCCCGATCGCCTAAAATTATTCCGGGCCATCAAATACAACCTAAGCAACCATAGTCACTACCCCGCCATGGCCGTTCCTCGTTGTTTTGCGTATTACGGACAAAAAACTAGAATTTTGCCTGATTTCCATATTGTCGTGTGTTATAGGCCACTCCTTCCGAGTGGGTCCGGGCCCCCCGGACCCCGATTGGCTAAAACTTTTTCGTGCCATCAAATACGACCTAAGGAACCATAGTCACCGCCCCGCCATGACCGTTCCTCGTTGTTTTGCTTCTTACGACCAAAAAACTAGAATTTCGCCCGATTCCCATATTTTCGTGTTCTGTAGCCCACGCCTTCCGAGTGGGCTCGGGTCCCCCGAAACCGGATTGCCTAAATTTTTTCTAGACCATCAAATATGACCTTAGGAACCATAGTCACCACCCCACCATGTCCATTCCTCGTAGTTTTACATTGTTCGGCCAAAAAACAAAAATTTCGCTCGATTCCGATATATTCGTGTGCTATAGCCCACGCCTTCCGAGTGGGTCCGGGCCCCCATACGCCGATTGCCTAAAAGTTTTTTCGGGCTATCAAATATGACCCAAGGAACCATATTCACTGCCCCGCCATGATCGTTCCTCATTGTTTTGCTTTTATGACCAAAAAACTAGAATTCCGCACGATTCCCATATTTTCGTGTGCTCTAGCTCATGCCTTCCGAGTGGGCCCGGGTCCCCCGAAACCGGATTGCCTAAATATTTTCTAGGCGATCAAATACGAACTAAGGAACCATAGTCACCGCCCCGCCATGGCCATTCCTCATTGTTTTACATTTTTCGGCCAAAAAACAAGAATTCTACCTGATTCAGATATATTCGTGTGCTATAGCCCACGCCTTCCGAGTGGGTCCAGGCCCCCGGACACCGATCTCCTAAAAGTTTTTTCGGGCTATCAAATATGACCTAAGAAACCATAGTCACCGCCCCGCCATGATCGTTCCTCATTGTTTTCCATTTTATGACCAAAAAACTACCATATTTTCGTGTGCTCTAGCCCACGCCTTCTGACTGGGCCCGAGTCCCCCAAAACCGGATTGCCTAGAATTTTTCCATGCCATCAAATACGAGCTAAGGAACCATAGTCACCGCCTCGCCATGGCCTTTCCACATTGTTTTGCGTTTTACGGCCAAAAACTAGAATTTCGCCCGATTCCAATATATTCGTGTGCTATAGCCCACGCCTTCTGAGTGCGTCCCGGCCCCCGGCCCCCGATCGCCTAAAATTTTTCTGGGACATCAAATACGACCTAAGGAACCATAGCCATGCCCCGCCATGACCGTTCCTTGTTGTTTTGCTTTATACAGCCAAAAAACTAGAATTTCGCCCGATTGCCATATTTTCGTGTGCTATAGCCCACGCCTTCCAAGTGGGTCCAGGCCCCCGTACCCCGATCGCCTAAAATTTTTCCGAGCCATAACATACAACCTAAGGAACCATAGTCACCATCCTTCCATGGCCGTTTCTCGTTGTTTTGGAGTTTTACGACCAAAAAACTACAATTTCGCCTGATTCCCATATTTTCGTGTGCTATGCCCACGCCTTCCGAATGGGTCAGGGCCCCCGGACCCCGATCGCCTAAAATTATTCCGGGCCATCAAATACAACCTAAGCAACCATAGTCACTACCCCGCCATTGCCGTTCCTCGTTGTTTTGCGTTTTACGGACAAAAAACTAGAATTTCGCCTGATTTCCATATTGTCGTGTGTTATAGGCCACTCCTTCTAAGTGGGTCCGGGACCCCCGGACCCCGATCGGCTAAAAACTTTTCGAGCCATCAAATACGACCTAAGGAACTATAGTCACCGCCCCGTCATGACCGTTCCTCATTGTTTTGCTTCTTACGACCAAAAAACTAGAATTCCGCCCGATTCCCATATATTCGTGTGCTCTAGCCCACGCATTCCGAGTGGGCTCGGGTCACCCGAAATCGGATTGCCTAAATTTTTTCCAGGCCATCAAATACGACCTTAGGAACCATAATCACATCCCCACCATGTCCGTTCCTCGTTG
Source organism: Nicotiana tabacum (assembly GCF_000715075.1). Classification (NCBI taxonomy): domain Eukaryota; kingdom Viridiplantae; phylum Streptophyta; class Magnoliopsida; order Solanales; family Solanaceae; genus Nicotiana; species Nicotiana tabacum. Next base: position 297,004 of record NW_027438293.1, on the reverse strand, counting down.
TTTTACATTTTTCGGCCAAAAAACAAGAATTCCGCTCGATTCCGATATATTCGTGTGCTATAGCCCACGCCTTCCGAGTGGGTCCGGGCCCCCATACCCCGATTGCCTAAAAGTTTTTCCGGGCTATCAAATATGACCTAAGGAACCATAGTCACTGCCCCGCCATAATCGTTCCTCGTTGTTTTGCTTTTTATGACCAAAAAACTAGAATTTCGCCCGATTCCCATATTTTCGTGTGCAATAGCCCACGCCTTCCAATTGGATCCTGGCCCCCGAATCCCGATCGCCTAAAATTATTCTACGCCATCAAATACAACCTAAGGAACCATAGTCACTACCCCGCCATGGACGTTCCTTATTGTTTTGCATTTTACTTATAAAAAACTAGAATTTCGCCTGATTCCCATATTTTCGTGTGCTATAGCCCACGCCTTCCGATTGGGTCCAGGACCCCGGATCCCGATCGCCTAAAATTATTCCGGGCCATCATATATGACCTAAGGAACCATATTCACTGCCCCACCATGACTGTTCCTCGTTGTTTTGCTTTTTACGATAAAAAAACTAGAATTCCGCCCGATTCCCATATTTTCGTATGCTAGCCCACACCTTCCGAGTGGGCCCGGGTCCCCCGAAACTTGATTGCCCAGGTCATTAAATACGACCTAAGGAACCATAGTCACCGCCCCTCCATGGCCGTTCCTCGTTGTTTTGCGTTTTACGACCAAAAAACTAGAATTCCGCCTGATTCCCATATATTCGTCTACTATAGCCCACGCCTTCTGAGTATGTTCAGGCCCCCCAGACCTCGATCACCTAAAAGTTTTCCGGGCTATCATATACAACCTAAGGAACCATAGCCACACCCCGCCATGACCGTTCCTCGTTGTTTTTCTTTATATGGCCAAAAAACTAGAATTTCGCCCGATTGTCATATTTTCGTGTGCTATATATCCCACGCCTTCCAAGTGGGTCCGTTCCCCCGGACCCCGATCGCCTAAATTTTTTTTGGGCCATCAAATACGACCTAAGGAACCATAGTCACCGCCCTGCCATGACCTTTCCTCGTTTTTTGCTTTTTACGGCCAAAAAACTAGAATTTCGCGCGATTACCATATTTTCGTGAGCCATAGCCCATGCCTTCCTAGTGGGTCCGGGCCCCCGGACCCTGATCGCCTAAAATTTTTACGAGCCATCAAATACAACCTAAGGAACCATAGTCACCCTCCCGCCATGGCCGTTCCTTGTTGTTTTGCGTTTTACGACAAAAAAATAGAATTTCGCCCGATTCCCATATTTTCGTGTGCTATTTCCGAGTGGGTCCGGGCCCCCGAACCCCGATCGACTAAATTTATTTTGGGCCATCAAATACGACTTAAGGAACCATAGTCACTGCCCCTCCATGGTCATTCCTCGTTGTTTTGCGTTTTACGGACAAAAAACTAGAATTTCGCCTGATTCCCATATTTTCGTGTGCTATAGCCCACTCCTTCGGAGTGGGTCCGGGCCCCCCGGACCACGATCGCCTAAAATTTTTCCAGGCCATCAAATACGACTTAAGGAACCATAGTCACTTGTCCACCATGGACGTTCCTCGTTGTTTTGCGTTTTACGACAAAAAAACTAGAATTCCGCCCGATTCCCATATATTCGTGTGATAGCCCACGCCTTCGGAGTGGGTTCGGCCCCCCCGGACCCCGATCGCCTAAAATTTTTACGGGCTATCAAATACGACCTAAGGAACCATACCCACCACCCCGCCATGACCATTCCTCGTTGTTTTGCTTTATACGGCAAAAAAACTAGAATTTCACCCGATTGCCATATTTTCGTGTGCTATAGCCCACGACTTCCAAGTGGGTCCAGGCCCCCGGACCCCGATCGCCTAAAAAATTTTCAGGCCATCAAATACGACCTAAGGAACCATAGTCACTGCCCCGCTATGACCGTTCCTCATTTTTTTGCTTTTTACGCCCAAAAAACAAGAATTTTGCGCGATTGCCACATTTTCGTGTGCCTTCCAAGTGGGTCCGGGCCCCCGAACCCCGATTGCCTAAAACTTTTCCGAGCCATCAAATACAACCTAAGGAACCATAGTCACCGCCCTGCCATAGCCGTTTCTCGTTGTTTTGCGTTTTACGGCCAAAACTTTAGAATTTCACGCGATTACCTTATTTTCGTGAGCAGCCCATGCCTTCCGGGTAGGTCCGGACCCCGATTCCCATATATTCGTGTGTTATAGCCCACGCCTTTCGAGTGGGTCCGGGCCCCCTGACCCCGATCACCTAAAAATTTTCCAGGCTATCAAATATGACCTATGGAACTATAGCCATCGCCTCACCATGACCGTTCCTCGTTGATTTGCTTTATACGGCCAAAAAACTAGAATTTTGCTCGATTGCCATATTTTCGTGTGCTATAGCCCATGCCTTCCAAGTGGGTCCAGGCCCCCGAACCCCGATAGCCTAAAATTCATCCTGGCTATCAAATACGACCGCCCAGCCATGACCGACCTATAACCACCGCCCCGCCATGACCGTTCCTCGTTTCCTTGCTATTTACGGTCAAAAAACTAGAATTTCGACTGATTGCCATATTTTCGTGTGCTATAGCCCACGCCTTCCGAATGGGTCGGGGGCCGCCGGACCCTGATCGCCTTAAAATTTTTTGGGCCATCAAATACGACCTAAGGATACATAGTCACCACCCCGCCATGACCGTTCATCATTTTTTTGTTTTTTACAGTAAAAAAAAACTAGAATTTCTCCTGATTTCCATATTATCGTGTGCTATAGCCCACGCCTTCCGAATGGGTCTGGGCCCTCCTGACCCTGATCGCCTAAAAAATTTTCGGGCCATCACATGCGACCTAAGGAAGCATAGTCACCACCACGCCATGACCGTTCCTCGTTATTTTGCATTTTACGGCCAAAAATCTAGAATTCCGCCCGATTCCCATATTTTTGTGTGCTCTATCCCACGCCTTCTGAGTGGGCCCGGGTCCCCCGAAACAGGATTGCCTAAAATTTTTCCATGCCATTAAATACGTCCTAAGGAACCATAGTCACCGCCCCGCCATGGCCATTCCTCATTGATTTGCGTTTTACGGCCAAAAATCTAGAATTCTGCCTGATTCCAATATATTTGTGTGCTATAGCCCATGCCTTCCGAGTGGGTCCAGGCCCCCAGACCCCGATCGCCTAAAATTTTTTCGGGCTATCAAATATGACGTAAGGACCATAGCCACCGACCCGCTATGACCGTTCCTCGTTCTTTTGCTTTATACGGCCAAATAACTAGGATTTCACCCGATTTCCATATTTTCGTGTTCTATTGCCTACGCTTTCCGAGTGGGTCCGAGCCACCCGGACCCCGATCGACTAAAATTTATTTGGGCTATCAAATACGACCTAAGGAACCATTGTCATCGCCCTGCCATGACCGTTCCTCATGTTTTTGCATTTTACGGCCAAAAAGCTAGAATTCCGCATGATTCCCATAATTTCGTGTGCTCTATCCCACGCCTTCCAAGTGGGCTCGGTTCCCCCGATACAGGATTACCTAAAATTTTTTCATGCCATCAAAGACGACCTAAGGAACCATAGTCACTGCCCCGCTATGATCGTTCCTCATTTTTTTTGCTTTATACGGCCAAAAAACTAGAATTTTGCCCGATTTCTATATTTTCATGTTCTATTGCCCACGCTTTCCGAGTGGGTCCGGGCCACCTAGACCCCGATCGACTAAAATTTATTTGGGCCATCAAATACGACCTAAGGAACCATTGTCATCGACCCGGCATGACTGTTCCTCGATTTTCTGCATTTTATGGCCAAAACTCTAGAATTCCTCCCGATTCCCATATTTTCTTGTGCTCTATCCCACGCCTTCCGAGTGGGCCCGGATACCCCGAAACAGGATTGCCTAAAAATTTTCCATGCCATCAAATACGACCTAAGGAACCATAGTCACCACCCCCCTATGGCCGTTCCTCATTGTTTTGCATTTTACGGCCAAAAAACTAGAATTCCGCCCGATTCCCATATTTTCGTGTGCCACAGCCCACGCTTTCCGAGTGGGTCTAGGCCCCCCAGACCCCGATCGCCTAAAAAATTTTCGGGCTATCAAGTACGACCTAAGGACCATAGCCACTGCCCCGCTATGACCGTTCCTTGTTTTTTTGCTTTATACGGCCAAAAAATTAGAATTTCGCCCGATTTCCATATTTTCGTGTTCTATTGCCCATGCATTCCGAGTGGGTCCGGGCCCCCCGGAACCCGGTCGACTAAAATTTATTTGGGCCATCAAGTACGACCTAAGGAACCATAGTCATCGCCCTGCCATGACTGTTCCTCGTTGTTTTGCTTTTTACGACCAAAAAACTAGAATTTCGCGCGATTGCCATATTTTCGTGAGCTATAGCCCATGCCTTTCAAGTGGGTCCGATCCCCTGGACCCCGATCGCCTAAAATTTTTCTGGGCCATCAAATAAGACCTAAGGAACCATAGTCACCGCTTTGCCATGACCGTTCCTCATGTTTTTGCTTTTTACGGCCAAAAAACTAGAATTTCACGTGATTGCCTTATTTTTGTGAGCTATAGCCCATGCCTTCCGGGTAGGTCCGGACCCCCGGGCCCCCGAACCCCGATCGTTTAAAATTTATCTAGGCCATCAAATTAGACCTAAGGAACCATAGTCACTGCCCCGCCATGGCCGTTCCTCGTTGTTTTACATTTTTCGGCCAAAAAACTAGAATTTCGCCTGATTCACATATATTCATGTGCTATAGCCCATGCCTTTCGAGTGGGTCCGGGTCCCCCGACCCTGATCACTTAAAAAATTTTCGGGCTATCAAATATGACCTAAGGAACCATTGCCATCACCTCACCATGACCGTTCCTCATTGATTTGCTTTATACGACAAAAAAATTAGAATTTCGCTCGATTGCCATATTTTCGTGTGCTATAGCCCACGCTTTCAAAAGTGGGTCCGGGCCCCCGGACCCTGATCGGCTAAAATTATTCCGGGCTATCAAATATGACCTAGGGAACTATAGCCACCGCCCCGCCATGACCATTCCTCGTTTCCTTTCGTTTTACGGTAAAAAAATAGAATTTCGCCCGATTGCTATATTTTTGTGTGCTATATTCTATGTCTTCCGAATGGGTCGGGGGCACCCGGACCCTGATCGCCTAATATTTTTTCAGGCCATCAAATACGACATAAGGAACAATAGTCACCACCCCGACATGACCGTTCATCGTTTTTTTGCTTTTTACGGTAAAAACAACTATAATTTCTCTCGATTTCCATATTATCGTGTGCTATAGCCCACGCCTTCCGAATGGGTCCGGCTCCCCCTGACCCTGATCGCCTAAAATTTTTTCGGGCCATCACATACGACCTAAGGAACCATAGACCACCTCGCCATGACCGTTCCTCATTTTTTTGCATTTTACGGCCAAAAATCTTCAATTCCGCCCGATTCCCATATTTTCGTGTGCTCTATCCCACGCCTTCCGAGTGGGCTCGGGCCCCCCGAAACAAGATTGCCTAAAATTTTTCCAAGCAATCAAATACGACCTAAGGAACCATAGTCATCGCCCCGCATGGCCGTTCCTCATTGTTTTGCATTTTACGGCCAAAAAACTAGAATTTCGCCCGATTCCCATATTTTCGTGTGCTATAGCCCACGCCTTCCGAGTGGGTCCAGGCCCCCCTGACCCCGATCGCCTAAAATTTTTCAGGGCTATCAAATATGACCTAAGGACCATAGCCACCGCCCCGCTATGACCGTTCCTCGTTTTTTTTCTTTATGCAGCCAAAAAACTAGAATTTTGCCCGATTTCCATATTTTCGTATTCTATTGCCCACTCTTTCCGAGTGGGTCCGGGGCCCCCGGACCCCGATCGACTAAAATTTATTTCGGCCATCAAATACGACCTAAGGAACTATAGTCATCGCCCCGCCATGACCGTTCCTCGTTGTTTTGCATTTTACGACCAAAAAACTAGAATTCCACCTGATTCCCGTATTTTCGTGTGCTAGAGCCCACGCCTTCTGAGTGGGCCCGGGTCCCCCATAACTGGATTGCCAAAAATTTTTCTAAGCCAATAAATACGACTTAAGGAACCATAGTCACCGCCCCGCGATGGACGTTCCTCGTTATTTTGCGTTTAACTACTAAAAACTAGAATTCCGCCCGATTCCAATATATTCGTGTGAGAGCCCACGCCCTCTGAGTGGGTTCGGGTCCCCCAGACCCCGATCGCCCAACATTTTTACGGGCTAACAAATACGACCTAAGGAACCATAGCCACTGCCCCGCCATGACCGTTCCTCGTTGTTTTGCTTTATACAGCAAAAAAACTAGAATTTCACCCGATTGCCATATTTTCGTGGTCTATACGCCTTCCAAGTGGGTCCAGGCCCCCGGACCCCGATCGCCTAAAAATTTTTCCGGCCATCAAATGCGACTTAAGGAACCATAGTCACCACCCCGCCATGACCTTTTCTCTTTATTTGATTTTTACGGCCAAAAAACTAGAATTTCGCGCGATTGCCATATTTTCATGAGCTATAGCCCATATCTTTAACGTGGGTCGGGGCTCCACGATCCCGATCGCCTAAAAATTTTCTGAGCTATCAAAAATAACCTAAGGAACCATAGTCACTGCCCTGTCATGACCGTTCCTCGTTGTTTTGCGTTTTACGACCAAAAAACTAAAAGTTTTCCCAATTGCAACATTTTCGTGTGCTATTATCCCACGCCTTCCGAGTGGGTCCCGGCCCCTGTACCCCGATCGTATAAAATTTTTCTGGGCCATCAAATATGACCTAATGAACCATAGTGACCGCCCTGCAATGACCGTTCCTCATTTTTTGCTTTTTACGGCCAAAAAACTAGAATTTCACGCGATTGCCTTATTTTTGTGAGCATTAGCCCATGCCTTCTGGGTAGGTCCGGACCCCCCGGACCCCGATCGCCTAAAATTTATCTGGGCCATCAAATACGACCTAAGGAACCATAGTCACCGCCCTGCCATGGCTGTTCCTTGTTGTTTTAAATTTTTCGGCGAAAAAACTAGAATTCTGCCCGATTCCCATATTTTCGTGTGCTATAGCCCACGCCTTCCGAGTGGGTCCAGGCCCCCTGACCCCGATCGCCTAAAATTTTTCAGGGCTATAAAATATGACCTAAGGACCATAGCCACCGCCCTGCTATGACCGTTCCTCGTTTTTTTGCTTTATGCGGCCAAAAAACTAGAATTTTGCCCGATTTCCATATTTTCGTATTCGATTGCCCACTCTTTCCGAGTGGGTCCGGGGCCCCCGGACCCCGATCGACTAAAATTTATTTCGGCCATCAAATACGACCTAAGGAACTATAGTCATCGCCCCGCCATGACCGTTCCTTGTTGTTTTGCATTTTACGACTAAAAAACTAGAATTCCGCCTGATTCCCGTATTTTCGTGTGCTAGAGCCCACGCCTTCTGAGTGGGCCCGGGTCCCCCATAACTGGATTGCCGAAAATTTTTCTAAGCCATCAAATACGACTTAAGGAACCATAGTCATCACCCCACGATGGACGTTCCTCGTTATTTTGCGTTTAACTACTAAAAACTAGAATTCCGCCCAATTCCAATATATTCGTGTGATAGCCCACGCCCTCTGAGTGGGTTCGGGTCCCCCAGACCTCGATCGCCTAACATTTTTACGGGCTAACAAATACGACCTAAGGAACCATAGCCACTGCCCCGCCATGACCGTTCCTCGTTGTTTTGCTTTATACAGCAAAAAAACTAGAATTTCACCCGATTGCCATATTTTCGTGGTCTATACGCCTTCCAAGTGGGTCCAGGCCCCCGGACCCCGATCGCCTAAAAATTTTTCCGGCCATCAAATGCGACCTGAGGAACCATAGTCACCACCCCGCCATGACCGTTTCTCTTTTTTTTTTGCTTTTTACGGCCAAAAAACTAGAATTTCGCGCGATTGCCATATTTTCGTGAGCTATAGCCCATACCTTTAAAGTGGGTCGGGGCTCCACGACCCCGATCGCCTAAAAATTTTCTGAGCTATCAAAAATAACCTAAGGAACCATAGTCACTGCCCTGCCATGACCGTTCCTCGTTGTTTTGCGTTTTACGACCAAAAAACTAAAATTTTTCCCAATTGCCACATTTTCGTGTGCTATTATCCCACGCCTTCCGAGTGGGTCCGGGCCCCTGGATCCCGATCGTATAAAATTTTTCTGGGCCATCAAATATGACCTAATGAACCATAATGACCGCCCTGCAATGACCGTTCCTCATTTTTTGCTTTTTACGGCCAAAAAACTAGAATTTCACGCGATTGCCTTATTTTTGTGAGCATTAGCCCATGCCTTCTGGGTAGGTCCGGACCCCCCGGACCCCGATCGCCTAAAATTTATCTGGGCCATCAAATACGACCTAAGGAACCATAGTCACCATCCCGCTATGGCCGTTCCTCGTTGTTTTACCTTTTTCGGCCAAAAAACTAGAATTCTGCCCGATTCCCATATATTCGTGTGCTATAGCCCACTCCTTTCGATTGGGTTCGTGCCCCCCCGACCCGGATCACTTAAAAAATTTTTGGGCTATCAAATATGACCTTAGGAACCATAGACATCGCCTCACCATGACCGTTCCTCGTTGATTTGCTTTATACGGCCAAAAAACTAGAATTTTGCTCGATTGCCATATTTTCGTGTGCTATAGCCCACGCCTTCCAAGTGGGTCCGGGCCCCCGAACCCTGATCGGCTAAAATTCTTTCGGGCTATCAAATACGACCTAAGGAACTATAGCCACCGCCCCGCCATGACTGTTCCTCGTTTCATTTCTTTTTACGGTCAAAAACTAGAATTTCACCCGATTGCCATATTTTCGTGTGCTATAGCCTATGCCTTCCGAATGGGTCGGGGGACCCCGGACCCTGATCGCCTAAAAATTTTTCGGGCCATCAAATATGACCTAAGGAACCATAGTCACCACCCCGCCATGACCGTTCCTCATTTTTTAGCTTTTTACGGTAAACAAAAACTAGGATTTCTCCCGATTTCCATATTAACGTGTGCTATAGCCCACGCCTTCCGAATGGGTCTGGGCCCCCTTGACCTTGATTGCCTAAAATTCTTTTTGGGCCATCACATACGACCTAAGGAACCATAGTCACCACCCCGCTATGACCGTTCCTCGTTTTTATGCATTTTACGGCCAAAAATATAGACTTCCGCCCGATTCCCATATTTTCGTGTGCTCTATCTCACGCCTTCCGATTGGGCCCGGGTCCCCCGAAAATGGATTACCTATTATTTTTCCATGCTATCAAATACGACCTAAGGAACCATAGTCACCGCCCCACCATGTCCGTTCCTCATTTATTTGCGTTTTACGGCCAAAAAACTAGAATTCCGCCCGATTTCCATATTTTCTTGTGCTATAGCCCACGCCTTCAGAGTGGGTCCAGGCCCCCGAACCCCGATCGCCTAAGGACCATAGCCACCGCCCCGCTATGACCGTTCCACATTTTTTTGCTTTATACGGCCAAAAAACTAGAATTTTACCCGATTTCCATATTTTCGTGTTCTATAGCCCACGCTTTCCGAGTGGGTCCGGGCCCCCCGGATCTCGATCGACTAAAATTTTTCCGGGCTATCAAATACGACTTAAGGAACCATAGTCACCGCCCCGCCATGGCCCTGCCTCGTTGTTTTGCGTTTTACAGCCAAAAAACTAGAATTTCTCCCGATTCCCATATTATCGTGTGCTATATAGCCCACACCTTCTGAATGTGTCTTGGGCCCCCGGACCCTGATCGCCTAAATTTTTTTCGGGCTATCAAATACGACCAAAGGAACCAAAGCCACTGCCCCGCCATGACCGTTCCTCGTTGTTTTGCTTTATACGGCCAAAAAACTTGAATTTCGCCCGATTGCCATATTTTCGTGTACCCACGCCTTCCAAGTGGGTACAGGACCCCGGACCCCGATCGCCTAAATTTTTTCAAAGCCATCAAATACGACCTAAGGAACCATAGCCACCGCCCCGCCATGACCGTTCCTCGTTGTTTTACTTTTTACAACCAAAAAACTAGAATTCCGCCCGATTCACATATTTTCGTGTGCTCTAGCCCACGCCTTCCGAGTGGGCCCAGGTCCCCCAAAACCGGATTGCCTAAAATATTTTCAGGCCATCAAATACGACTTAAGGAACCATAGTCACCGCCCCTCCATGGACGTTCCTCGTTGTTTCGCGTTTTACGACCAAAAAACTAGAATTCCGCCCGATTCTCATATATTTGTGTGATAGCCCATGCTTTCTGAGTGGGTCCGGGCCCCCTGGACCCCGATCTCCAAAACAAATTTTGGGCCATCAAATACGACCTAAGGAACCATAGTCACCGCCCCACCATGGCAGTTCCTCGTTGTTTTGCGTTTTACTTCCAAAAAACTAGAATTCCGCCCTATTCCCATATATTCGTGTGCTACTCCTTCCGAGTGGGTCCGGGCCCCCGGACCCTGATAGCCTAAAATTTTTCCTGGCCATCAAATACGACCTAAGGAACCATTGTCACCACCCTGCCATGGCCGTTCCTCGTTGTTTTGCATTTTACGGCCAAAAAACTAGAATTCCGCCCGATTCCCATATATTCGTGTGTCACGCCTTCCGAGTGGGTCCAGGGCCATCGGTCCCTGATCGCCTAAAAAAATTTCGGGCCATCAAATACGACCTAACGAACCATTTTCACCTCCCCTACATGACCGTTCCTCGTTGTTTTGCTTTTTACGACCAAAAAAACTAGAATTCCGCCTGATTCCACTATTTTCGTGTCGCCTTCCGAGTGTGCCGCGCCTATTTGACCCAGATCGCCAAAACATTTCCTGGGCCATCAAATACGATCTAAGGAACTAGAGTCACCTCCCGCCATGACAGTTCCTTTTTTTGCATTTTACGGCCGAAAAACTAGAATTTTGCCCGATTCCCATATTTTCGTGTCCTATAGCACATGCCTTCCGAGTGGACCAGGCCCCCCGGACCTCGAATGCCAAATTTTTTTTCTGGCCATCAAATACGACCAAAGGACCATAGCCACCGCCCCGCTATGACCGTTCCTCATTTTTTTGCTTTATAGGGCCAAAAAACTAGAGTTTCGCCCGATTTCCATATTTTCGTAATCTATAGCCCACGCCTTTCGAGTGGTTCTGAGCCCCAGACCCCGATAGCCTAAAATTATTCCGGGCCATCAAATATGACCTAAGGAACCATTGTCACCACCCTGCCATGGCCGTTCCTCGTTGTTTTGCATTTTACGGCCAAAAAATTAGAATTTCGCCCGATTCCCATATTTTCGTATTCTATTGCCCACGCTTTCCGAGTGGGTCCAGCCCCCCCGGACCCCGATCGCCTAAAATTTATTTGGGCCATCAAATACGATCTATGGAACCATAGTCACCACCCCGCCATGATCGTTCATCGTTGTTTTGCTATTTTCAACCAAAAAACTAGAATTCCGCCTGATTCCCCTATTTTCGTGTGCTCTAGCCCACCCCTTCCGAGTGGGCCCGGGTCCCCCGAAACCGGATTGCCTAAAAATTTTTCAGGCCATCAAATACAACCTAAGGAACCATAGTCACTGCCCCGCCATGGCCATTCCTCGTTGTTTTACGTTTTACGGCCAAAAAACTAGAATTCCGTCCGATTCCCATATATTCGTGTGCTAGCCCACGCCTTCCGAGTGGGTCCGGGCCCCCCGGACCCTGATCGCCTAAAATTTTTCCAGGCTATCAAATACTACCTAAGGAACCATAGCCACTACCCCACCATGACCGTTCTTCATTGTTTTGCTTTATACGGCCAAAAAACAGGAATTTCGCCCGTTTGCCATATTTTCGTGTGATATTGCCCATGCCTTCCAAGTGGGTCCGGGCCACCGGACACCGATAGCCTAAAATTTTCCAGGCCACCAAGTACGACCTAAGGAACCATAGTCACCGCACCACCATGGCCGTTCCTTGTTGTTTTACATTTTATGGCCAAAAAACTAAAATTTCTCCCGATTCCCATATCTACGTGTGCCTTAGCCCATGCCTTCCGAGTGGGTCTGGACCCCCGGACCCCGATCGTCTAAAATTATTCGAGGCCGTCAAATAAGACCTAAGGAACCATAGTCACCGCCTAGCCGTGGCCGTTCCTCGTTGTCTTACATTTTACGGCCAAAAAAACTAGAATTTCGCCCGATTCCCCTATTTTCGTGTGCAATAAGTCCATGCCTTCCGAGTGGGTCCGGGCCCCCGGACCCCGATCACATAAAATTATTCGGGGCCATCAAATACGACCTAAGGAGCCATAGTCACTGCCCTGCCATGGCCGTTGCTCGTTGTTTTGCATTTTACGGCCAGAAAACTAGAATTTCGCCCGATTCCCATATTTTCGTGTGCAGCCCACGCTCCGAGTGAGTCCGGGCTCCCGGACCCCGATAGCCTAAAATTTTTTCGGGCCCTCATTTTAGACCTAAGGAGCCATAGTCACCGCCCCGCCATGACCGTTCCTCATTTGTTTTGCTTTGTTAGTCCAAAAAACTAGAATTTCGCGCGATTGCCATATTTTCGTGTGTTATAGCCCATGCCTTCCGAGTGGGTCTGGGCCCCCGTACCCCAATCGCCTAACATTTTTTCAGGCCATCAAATATGACCTAAGGAACCATAGTCACCGCCCCGCCATGACCGTTCCTCATTGTTTTGCATTTTACGGCCAAAAAACTAGAATTCCGCCTGATACCCATATATTCGTGTGCTATAGCTCACGCCTTCCGAGTGGAACCGGGCCCCTCGGACACCGATCACCTAAACTTTTTCCAATTCATCAAATACGACCTAAGTAACCACAGTCACCCCCCAACCGTGGTCGTTCCTTGTTGTTTTGCATTTTACGGCCAAAAAACTAGAATTTTGCCCGATTCCCATATTTTCGTGTGCTATAAGCCCATGCCTTCCGAGTGGGTCCGGCCTCCCGGACCCTGATTGCCTAAAGTTATTCGTGACCATCAAATACGACCTAAGAAACCATAATCACCGCCTCGCCATGGCCGTTCCTCGTTGTTTTGCATTTTACGGCCAAAAAACTAGAATTTTGCCCGATTCCCATATTTTCGTGTGCTAAAGCCCATGCCTTCCGAGTGGGTCTGGGCCCACGAACCCCGATCGCCTAAAATTGTTCGGGGCCATCAAATTAAACCTAAGGAACCATAGTCACCGCCCTGCCATGGCTGTTCCGCCTTGTTTTGCGTTTTACGGCAAAAAAACTAGAATTTTCCCCGATTCTGATATATTCGTGTGCTAAAGGGCAAGCCTTCCGAGTGGGACCGGGCCCCCCAGACCCCGATCGCCAAAACCTTTTCCGAGCAATCAAATACGACCTAAGGAACCATATTCATCGCCCGACCGTGGCCGTTCCTCGTTTTTTTTGCATTTTATGGCAAAACAACTAGAATTTCGCCCGATTCCCATATTTTCGTGTGCTATAGCCCATGCCTTCCGAGTGGGTCCGGGACCCCAGGCCCCGATCGCCTAAAATTATTTTGGGCCACCAAATACGACCTAAGGAACCATAGTCACCGCCCCGCCATGACCGTTCCTCATTTTTTTTTTACGTCCAAAAAACTAGAATTTCGCGCGATTGCCATATTTTCGTGAGCTATAGCCATGCCTTCCGAGTGCCCGGACCCCGATCGCCTAAAATTAATTTGGGCCATCAAATATGACCTAAGGAACCATAGTCACCGCCCCGCCATGACCGTTCCTCGTTGTTTTGCTTTTTAAGACCAAAAAATTAGAATTCTGTCCGATTCCCATATTTTCATGTGCAGAGCCCACGCCTTCCGAATGGGCCCGGGTCCCCCGAAACCGGATTACCTTACATTTTTCCAAGCCATCAAATACGACCTAAGGAACCATAGTCACCGCCCCGCCATGGCCGTTCCTCGTTGTTTTGCGTTTTACGGCCAAAACACTAGAATTCCGCCCGATTCCCATATATTCGTGTGCTATAGCCCATGCCTTCCTAGTGGGTCCGGACCCCCGGACCCCGTTCGCCTAAAAATATTTCGGGCAATCCAATATGACCTTAGGAACCATAGTCAGTGCCCTGCCCTGCCATGACCGTTCCTCGTTTTTTTTTGCTTTTTACAACCAAAAAACTAGAATTCCGCCCGATTCCCATATTTTTATGTGCTCTAGCCCACGCCTTCCGAGTGGGCCCGGGTCCCCCGAAACAGGATTGCCTAACATTTTTCCAGGCCATCAAATATGACCTAAGGAACCATAGTCACCTCCCTGCCATTGCTGTTCCTCGTTGTTTTGCATTTTACGGCCAAAAAACTAGAATTTCGCCCGATTCCCATATTTTCGTGTGCTATAGCCCTTTCCTTCCGTGTGGGTCCGGGCCCCCAGGCCCTGATCACCTAAAATTATTCGGGGCCATCAAATACGACCTAAGGAACCATAGTCACTGCCCCGCCATGGCCGTTCCTCATTGTTTTGCATTTTACTGCCAAAAAACTAGAATTTCGCCCGATTCCCATATTTTCGTGTGCTATAGCCCATGCCTTCCGAGTGGGTCTAGGACCCCGAACCCAGATCACCTAAAATTATTCGGGGCCATCAAATTCAACCTAAGGAACCATAGTCACCGCCCGATTCTGATATATTCGTGTGCTAAAGGCCAAGCCTTCCGATTGGGACCGGGCCCCCCGGACCCTGATGGCCTAAACTTTTTCCAAGCCATCAAATACGATCTAAGGAACCATATTCACCGCCCGACCGTGGCCGTTCCTCATTTTTTTTGCATTTTATGGCAAAAAAACTAGAATTTCGCCCGATTCCCATATTTTCGTGTGCTATAGCCCATGCCTTCCGAGTGGGTCCGGGACCCCAGGCCCCGATCGCCTAAAATTATTTTGGGCCACCGAATACGACCTAAGGAACCATAGTCACCACCCGTCCATGACCGTTCCTCATTTTTTTCCTTTTTACGTCCAAAAAACTAGAATTTCGCGCGATTGCCATATTTTCGTGAGCTATAGCCCATGCCTTCCGAGTGCCCGGACCCCGATCGACTAAAATTAAATTGGGCCATCAAATATTACCTAAGGAACCATAGTCACCGCCTCCCCATGACCGTTCCTCGTTGTTTTGCTTTTTAACACCAAAAAATTATAATTCTACCCAATTCCCATTTTTACATGTGCAGAGCCCACGCCTTCCGAGTGGGCCCGGGTCCCCCGAAACAGTTTTGCCTAACATTTTTCTAGGCCATCAAATACGAACTAAGGAACCATAGTCACCTCCCCGCCATTGCCGTTCCTCGTTGTTTTGCATTTTACGGCCAAAAAACTAGAATTTTGCCCGATTCCCATATTTTCGTGTGCTATAGCCCACGCCTTCCTAGTGGGTCCGGGCCCCCCGGACCCGTTTCGCCTAAAACTTTTCCGGGCAATCCAATATGACCTTATGAACCATAGTCACCGCCCCGCCATGACCGTTCCTCGTTGTTTTGCTTATTACAACAAAAAAACTAGAATTTCGCCCGAATCCAATATTTTTGTGTGCTCTAGCCCACGCCTTCCGAGTGGGCCCGGGTCCCCCGAAACAGGGTTGCCTAACATTTTTTCAGGCCATCAAATACGACCTAAGGAACCATAGTCACCTCCCCGCCATTACCGTTCCTCGTTGTTTTGCATTTTACGGCCAAAACACTAGAATTTTGCCCGATTTCCATATTTCCGTGTGCTAGCCCACTCTTTCCGAGTGGGTCCGGGCCCCCCAAACCCCGATCGCCTAAAATTTATTTGGGCCATCAAATACGATCTAAGGAACCATAGTCACCACACCGCCATGACCGTTCATCGTTGTTTTCCTTTTTTCAACCAAAAAACTAGAACTCCGCCTGATTCCCTTATTTTCGTGTGCTCTAGCCCACGCCTTCAGAGTGGGCCCGGGTCCCCCGAAATCGGATTTCCTAAAAATTTTCCTGGCCATCAAATACGATCTAAGGAACCATAGTCACTGCCCCGCCATGGCCGTTCCTCGTTGTTTTGCGTTTTACGGCCAAAAAACTAGAATTTCGCCCGATTCCTATATTTTCGTGTGCTATAGCCCACGCCTTCCTAGTGGGTCCGGGCCCCCCGGACCCGTTTTGCCTAAAACTTTTCCGAGCAATCCAATACGACCTTAGGAACCATAATCACCGCCCCGCCATGACCGTTCCTCGTTGTTTTGCTTATTACAACCAAAAAACTAGAATTCCGCCCGAATCCCATATTTTTGTGTGCTCTAGCCCACGCCTTCCGAGTGGGCCCGGGTCCCCCGAAATAGGGTTGCCTAACATTTTTCCAGGCCATCAAATACGACCTAAGGAACCATAGTCACCTCCATGCCATTGCCGTTCCTCGTTGTTTTGCATTTTACGGCCAAAACACTAGAATTTTGCCCGATTCCCATATTTCCGTGTGCTAGCCCACTCTTTCCGAGTGGGTCCGGGCCCCCCAAACCCCGATCGCCTAAAATTTATTTGGGCCATCAAATATGATCTAAGGAACCATAGTCACCACACCGCCATGACCGTTCATCGTTGTTTTTCGTTTTTCAACCAAAAAACTAGAACTCCGCCTGATTCCCTTATTTTCGTGTGCTCAAGCCCACGCCTTCAGAGTGGGCCCGGGTCCCCCGAAATCGGATTTCCTAAAAATTTTCCTGGCCATCAAATACGACCTAAGGAACCATAGTCACTGCCCCGCCATGGCCATTCCTCGTTGTTTTGCGTTTTACGGCCAAAAAACTAGAATTTCGCCCGATTCCCATATTTTCGTGTGCTATAGCCCACGCCTTCCTAGTGGGTCCGGGCCCCCCAGACCCGTTTCGCCTAAAACTTTTCCGAGCAATCCAATACGACCTTAGGAACCATAATCACCGCCCCGCCATGACCGTTCCTCGTTGTTTTGCTTATTACAACCAAAAAACTAGAATTCCGCCCGAATCCCATATTTTTGTGTGCTCTAGCCCACGCCTTCCGAGTGGGCCCGGGTCCCCCGAAACAGGGTTGCCTAACATTTTTCCTGGCCATCAAATACGACCTAAGGAACCATAGTCACTGTCTCGCCATGGCCGTTCCTCGTTGTTTTGCGTTTTACGGCCAAAAAACTAGAATTTCGCCCGATTCCCATATTTTCGTGTGCTATAGCCCACGCCTTCCTAGTGGGTCCGGGCCCCCCGGACCCGTTTTGCCTAAAACTTTTCCGAGCAATGAAATACGACCTTAGGAACCATATTCACCGCCCCGCCATGACCGTTCATCGTTGTTTTTCTTTTTTCAACCAAAAAACTAGAACTCCGCCTGATTCCCATATTTTCGTGTGCTCTAGCCCACGCCTTCAGAGTGGGCCCGGGTCCCCCGAAATCGGATTTCCTAAAAATTTTCCTGGCCATCAAATACGACCTAAGGAACCATAGTCACTGCCCCGCCATGGCCGTTCCTCGTTGTTTTGCGTTTTACGGCCAAAAAACTAGAATTTCGCCCGATTCCCATATTTTCGTGTGCGCCCACGCCTTCCTAGTGGGTCCGGGCCCCCCGGACCCGTTTCGCCTAACACTTTTCCGGGCAATCCAATACGACCTAAGGAACCATAGTTACTGCCCAGTCATGGCCGTTCCTCGTTGTTTTTTATTTTACGGCCAAAAAACTAGAATTTTGCCCGATTCCCATATTTTCGTGTGCTATAAGTCCATGCCTTCCGAGTGGGTCCGGGCCCCCGGACCCCGATTGCCTAAAGTTATTCGTGACCATCAAATACGACCTAAGAAACCATAATCACCGCCCCGCCATGGCCGTTCCTCGTTGTTTTGCATTTTACGGCCAAAAAACTAGAATTTTGCCCGATTCCCATATTTTCGTGTGCTAAAGCCCATGCCTTCCGAGTGGGTCTGGGCCCACGAACCCCGATCGCCTAAAATTGTTCGGGGCCATCAAATTAAACCTAAGGAACCATAGTCACCGCCCTGCCATGGCTGTTCCGCCTTGTTTTGCGTTTTACGGCAAAAAAACTAGAATTTTCCCCGATTCTGATATATTCGTGTGCTAAAGGGCAAGCCTTCCGAGTGGGACCGGGCCCCCCAGACCCCGATCGCCAAAACCTTTTCCGAGCAATCAAATACGACCTAAGGAACCATATTCATCGCCCGACCGTGGCCGTTCCTCGTTGTTTTTGCATTTTATGGCAAAACAACTAGAATTTTGCCCGATTCCCATATTTTCGTGTGCTATAGCCCATGCCTTCCGAGTGGGTCCGGGACCCCAGGCCCCGATCGCCTAAAATTATTTTGGGCCACCAAATACGACCTAAGGAACCATAGTCACCGCCCCGCCATGACCGTTCCTCATTTTTTTTTTACGTCCAAAAAACTAGAATTTCGCGCGATTGCCATATTTTCGTGAGCTATAGCCATGCCTTCCGAGTGCCCGGACCCCGATCGCCTAAAATTAATTTGGGCCATCAAATATGACCTAAGGAACCATAGTCACTGCCCCGCCATGACCGTTCCTCGTTGTTTTGCTTTTTAAGACCAAAAAATTAGAATTCTGTCCGATTCCCATATTTTCATGTGCAGAGCCCACGCCTTCCGAATGGGCCCGGGTCCCCCGAAACCGGATTACCTTACATTTTTCCAAGCCATCAAATACGACCTAAGGAACCATAGTCACCGCCCCGCCATGGCCGTTCCTCGTTGTTTTGCGTTTTACGGCCAAAACACTAGAATTCCGCCCGATTCCCATATATTCGTGTGCTATAGCCCATGCCTTCCTAGTGGGTCCGGACCCCCCGGACCCCATTCGCCTAAAATATTTTCGGGCAATCCAATACGACCTTAGGAACCATAGTCAGTGCCCTGCCCTGCCACGACCGTTCCTCGTTTTTTTTGCTTTTTACAACCAAAAAACTAGAATTCCGCCCGATTCCCATATTTTTATGTGCTCTAGCCCACGCCTTCCGAGTGGGCCCGGGTCCCCCGAAACAGGATTTCCTAACATTTTTCCAGGCCATCAAATACGACCTAAGGAACCATAGTCACCTCCCTGCCATTGCTGTTCCTCGTTGTTTTGCATTTTACGGCCAAAAAACTAAAATTTCGCCCGATTCCCATATTTTCGTGTGCTATAGCCCTTTCCTTCCGTGTGGGTCCGGGCCCCCAGGCCCTGATCACCTAAAATTATTCGGGGCCATCAAATACGACCTAAGGAACCATAGTCACTGCCCCGCCATGGCCGTTCCTCATTGTTTTGCATTTTACTGCCAAAAAACTAGAATTTCGCCCGATTCCCATATTTTCGTGTGCTATAGCCCATGCCTTCCGAGTGGGTCTAGGACCCCGAACCCAGATCACCTAAAATTATTCGGGGCCATCAAATTCAACCTAAGGAACCATAGTCACCGCCCGATTCTGATATATTCGTGTGCTAAAGGCCAAGCCTTCCGATTGGGACCGGGCCCCCCGGACCCTGATGGCCTAAACTTTTTCCAAGCCATCAAATACGATCTAAGGAACCATATTCACCGCCCGACCGTGGCCGTTCCTCGTTGATTTTGTATTTTATGGCAAAAAAACTAGAATTTCGCCCGATTCCCATATTTTCGTGTGCTATAGCCCATGCCTTCCGAGTGGGTCCGGGACCCCAGGCCCCGATCGCCTAAAATTATTCTGGGCCATCGAATACGACCTAAGGAACCATAGTCACCACCCGTCCATGACCGTTCCTCATTTTTTTCCTTTTTACGTCCAAAAAACTAGAATTTCGCGCGATTGCCATATTTTCGTGAGCTATAGCCCATGCCTTCCGAGTGCCCGGACCCCGATCGACTAAAATTAAATTGGGCCATCAAATATTACCTAAGGAACCATAGTCACCGCCTCCCCATGACCGTTCCTCGTTGTTTTGCTTTTTAAGACCAAAAAATTAAAATTCTACCCAATTCCCATTTTTACATGTGCAGAGCCCACGCCTTCCGAGTGGGCCCGGGTCCCCCGAAACCGGATTACCTTACATTTTTCCAGGCCATCAAATATGACTTAAGGAACCATAGTCACCGCCCCGCCATGGCCGTTCCTCGTTGTTTTGCGTTTTATGGCCTAAAAACTAGAATTCTGCCCGATTCCCATATATTCGTGTGCTATAGCCCACGCCTTCCTAGTGGGTCCGGGCCCCCCGGAACTATTTTGCCTAAAACTTTTCCGGGCAATCCAATACGACCTTAGGAACCATAGTCACCGCCCCGCCATGACCGTTCCTCGTTGTTTTGCTTATTACAACCAAAAAACTAGAATTCCGCCCGAATCCCATATTTTTGTGTGCTCTCTAGCCCACGC
This sequence comes from Nicotiana tabacum, assembly GCF_000715075.1. Lineage (NCBI taxonomy): Eukaryota > Viridiplantae > Streptophyta > Magnoliopsida > Solanales > Solanaceae > Nicotiana > Nicotiana tabacum. The sequence goes on along the minus strand of NW_027438293.1, from coordinate 276,563 downwards.
CTTCCGAGTGGGCCCGGGTCCCCCGAAACAGTTTTGCCTAACATTTTTCTAGGCCATCAAATACGAACTAAGGAACCATAGTCACCTCCCCGCCATTGCCGTTCCTCGTTGTTTTGCATTTTACGGCCAAAAAACTAGAATTTTGCCCGATTCCCATATTTTCGTGTGCTATAGCCCACGCCTTCCTAGTGGGTCCGGGCCCCCCGGACCCGTTTCGCCTAAAACTTTTCCGGGCAATCCAATATGACCTTAGGAACCATAGTCACCGCCCCGCCATGACCGTTCCTCGTTGTTTAACTTATTACAACAAAAAAACTAGAATTTCGCCCGAATCCAATATTTTTGTGTGCTCTAGCCCACGCCTTCCGAGTGGGCCCGGGTCCCCCGAAACAGGGTTGCCTAACATTTTTCCAGGCCATCAAATACGACCTAAGGAACCATAGTCACCTCCCCGCCATTACCGTTCCTCGTTGTTTTGCATTTTACGGCCAAAACACTAGAATTTTGCCTGATTTCCATATTTCCGTGTGCTAGCCCACTCTTTCCGAGTGGGTCCAGGCCCCCCAAACCCCGATCGCCTAAAATTTATTTGGGCCATCAAATACGATCTAAGGAACCATAGTCACCACACCGCCATGACCGTTCATCGTTGTTTTTCTTTTTTCAACCAAAAAACTAGAACTCCGCCTGATTCCCTTATTTTTGTGTGCTCTAGCCCACGCCTTCAGAGTGGGCCCGGGTCCACCGAAATCGGATTTCCTAAAAATTTTCCTGGCCATCAAATACGATCTAAGGAACCATAGTCACTGCCCCGCCATGGCCGTTCCTCGTTGTTTTGCGTTTTACGGCCAAAAAACTAGAATTTCGCCCGATTCCTATATTTTCGTGTGCTATAGCCCACGCCTTCCTAGTGGGTCCGGGCCCCCCGGACCCGTTTTGCCTAAAACTTTTCCGAGCAATCCAATACGACCTTAGGAACCATAATCACTGCCCCGCCATGACCGTTCCTCGTTGTTTTGCTTATTACAACCAAAAAACTAGAATTCCGCCCGAATCCCATATTTTTGTGTGCTCTAGCCCACGCCTTCCGAGTGGGCCCGGGTCCCCCGAAACAGGGTTGCCTAACATTTTTCCAGGCCATCAAATACGACCTAAGGAACTATAGTCACCTCCCCGCCATTGCCGTTCCTCGTTGTTTTGCATTTTACGGCCAAAACACTAGAATTTTGCCCGATTCCCATATTTCCGTGTGCTAGCCCACTCTTTCCGAGTGGGTCCGGGCCCCCCAAACCCCGATCGCCTAAAATTTATTTGGGCCATCAAATACGATCTAAGGAACCATAGTCACCACACCGCCATGACCGTTCATCGTTGTTTTTCGTTTTTCAACCAAAAAACTAGAACTCCGCCTGATTCCCTTATTTTCGTGTGCTCAAGCCCACGCCTTCAGAGTGGGCCCGGGTCCCCCGAAATCGGATTTCCTAAAAATTTTCCTGGCCATCAAATACGACCTAAGGAACCATAGTCACTGCCCCACCATGGCCATTCCTCGTTGTTTTGCGTTTTACGGCCAAAAAACTAGAATTTCGCCCGATTCCCATATTTTCGTGTGCTATAGCCCACGCCTTCCTAGTGGGTCCGGGCCCCCCAGACCCGTTTCGCCTAAAACTTTTCCGAGCAATCCAATACGACCTTAGGAACCATAATCACCGCCCCGCCATGACCGTTCCTCGTTGTTTTGCTTATTACAACCAAAAAACTAGAATTCCGCCCGAATCCCATATTTTTGTGTGCTCTAGCCCACGCCTTCCGAGTGGGCCCGGGTCCCCCGAAACAGGGTTGCCTAACATTTTTCCTGGCTATCAAATACGACCTAAGGAACCATAGTCACTGTCTCGCCATGGCCGTTCCTCGTTGTTTTGCGTTTTACGGCCAAAAAACTAGAATTTCGCCCGATTCCCATATTTTCGTGTGCTATAGCCCACGCCTTCCTAGTGGGTCCGGGCCCCCCGGACCCGTTTTGCCTAAAACTTTTCCGAGCAATGAAATACGACCTTAGGAACCATATTCACCGCCCCGCCATGACCGTTCATCGTTGTTTTTCTTTTTTCAACCAAAAAACTAGAACTCCGCCTGATTCCCTTATTTTTGTGTGCTCTAGCCCACGCCTTCAGAGTGGGCCCGGGTCCCCCGAAATCGGATTTCCTAAAAATTTTCCTGGCCATCAAATACGATCTAAGGAACCATAGTCACTGCCCCGCCATGGCCGTTCCTCGTTGTTTTGCGTTTTACGGCCAAAAAACTAGAATTTCGCCCGATTCCTATATTTTCGTGTGCTATAGCCCACGCCTTCCTAGTGGGTCCGGGCCCCCCGGACCCGTTTTGCCTAAAACTTTTCCGAGCAATCCAATACGACCTTAGGAACCATAATCACCGCCCCGCCATGACCGTTCCTCGTTGTTTTGCTTATTACAACCAAAAAACTAGAATTCCGCCCGAATCCCATATTTTTGTGTGCTCTAGCCCACGCCTTCCGAGTGGGCCCGGGTCCCCCGAAACAGGGTTGCCTAACATTTTTCCAGGCCATCAAATACGACCTAAGGAACTATAGTCACCTCCCCGCCATTGCCGTTCCTCGTTGTTTTGCATTTTACGGCCAAAACACTAGAATTTTGCCCGATTCCCATATTTCCGTGTGCTAGCCCACTCTTTCCGAGTGGGTCCGGGCCCCCCAAACCCCGATCGCCTAAAATTTATTTGGGCCATCAAATACGATCTAAGGAACCATAGTCACCACACCGCCATGACCGTTCATCGTTGTTTTTCGTTTTTCAACCAAAAAACTAGAACTCCGCCTGATTCCCTTATTTTCGTGTGCTCAAGCCCACGCCTTCAGAGTGGGCCCGGGTCCCCCGAAATCGGATTTCCTAAAAATTTTCCTGGCCATCAAATACGACCTAAGGAACCATAGTCACTGCCCCGCCATGGCCATTCCTCGTTGTTTTGCGTTTTACGGCCAAAAAACTAGAATTTCGCCCGATTCCCATATTTTCGTGTGCTATAGCCCACGCCTTCCTAGTGGGTCCGGGCCCCCCAGACCCGTTTCGCCTAAAACTTTTCCGAGCAATCCAATACGACCTTAGGAACCATAATCACCGCCCCGCCATGACCGTTCCTCGTTGTTTTGCTTATTACAACCAAAAAACTAGAATTCCGCCCGAATCCCATATTTTTGTGTGCTCTAGCCCACGCCTTCCGAGTGGGCCCGGGTCCCCCGAAACAGGGTTGCCTAACATTTTTCCTGGCTATCAAATACGACCTAAGGAACCATAGTCACTGTCTCGCCATGGCCGTTCCTCGTTGTTTTGCGTTTTACGGCCAAAAAACTAGAATTTCGCCCGATTCCTATATTTTCGTGTGCTATAGCCCACGCCTTCCTAGTGGGTCCGGGCCCCCCGGACCCGTTTTGCCTAAAACTTTTCCGAGCAATCCAATACGACCTTAGGAACCATAATCACTGCCCCGCCATGACCGTTCCTCGTTGTTTTGCTTATTACAACCAAAAAACTAGAATTCCGCCCGAATCCCATATTTTTGTGTGCTCTAGCCCACGCCTTCCGAGTGGGCCCGGGTCCCCCGAAACAGGGTTGCCTAACATTTTTCCAGGCCATCAAATACGACCTAAGGAACTATAGTCACCTCCCCGCCATTGCCGTTCCTCGTTGTTTTGCATTTTACGGCCAAAACACTAGAATTTTGCCCGATTCCCATATTTCCGTGTGCTAGCCCACTCTTTCCTAGTGGGTCCGGGCCCCCCGGACCCGTTTCGCCTAACACTTTTTCGGGCAATCCAATACGACCTAAGGAACCATAGTTACTGCCCAGTCATGGCCGTTCCTCGTTGTTTTTTATTTTACGGCAAAAAAACTAGAATTTTGCCCGATTCCCATATTTTCGTGTGCTATAAGTCCATGCCTTCCGAGTGGGTCCGGGCCCCCGGACCCCGATCGCATAAAATTATTTTAGGCCATCAAATACGACCTAAGGAACCATAGTCACCGCACTGCCATGGCCTTTGCTCGTTGTTTAGCATTTTACGGCCAAAAAACTAGAATTCCGTCTGATTCCCATATTTTCGTGTGGTATAGCCCACGCCTTCCTAGTGGGTCCGGGCCCCCGGACCCCGATCGCCTAAAATATTTTCGGGCCATGAACTTCGACCGAAGGAACCATAGTCACCGCCCCGCTATGATCGTTCCTCATTTTTTTGCTTTGTACGTCCAAAAAACTAGAATTTCGCGTGATTTCCATATTTTCGTGTGCATTAGCCCATGACTTCCGAGTGGGTCTGGCCCCCCCGGACCCCGATCGCCTAAAATATTTCCGGGCTATCAAATACGACCTAAGGAATCATAGTCACCGCCCCGCCATGACCGTTCCTCGTTGTTTTGGTTTTTACGATAAAAAAACTAGAATTCTGCCTGATTCCCATATTTTCGTGTGCTCTAGCCCACGCCTTCCGAGTGGGCTCGGGTCCCCCGAAACCGAATTACCTTACATTTTTCCAGGCCATCAAATATGACCTCAGGAACCATAGTCACCGCCCCGCCATTGCCGTTCCTCGTTGTTTTGCATATTACGGCCAAAAAACTAGAATTCCGCCCGATTCTCATATATTCGTAGGCTATAGCCCACGCCTTCCTAAAGGGTCCGGGCCCCCAGACCCCGATCGCCTAAAATTTTTTCGAGCTATCAAATACAACCTAAGGAACCAAAGTCACCGCCCCGCCATGACCGTTCCTCGTTGTTTTGCTTTTTACGACCAAAAAACAAGAATTTCCCTTGATTCCCATATTTTCGTGCGTTCGAGCCCACGCCTTCCGAGTGGGCCCGGGTCCCCCGAAATCGGATTGCCTAAAATGATTCCAGGCCATCAAATACGACCTAAGGAACCATAGTCACCTCCCAGCCATTGTCGTTCCTCGTTGTTTTGCATTTTACGGCCAAAAAACTAGAATTTCGCCCGATTCCCATATTTTCGTGTGCTAGCCCACTCCTTCCGAGTGGTCCCTGGTTCCCCGAAATCGGATTACCTTACATTTTTTGAGGCCATCAAATACAACCTAAGGAACCATAGTCACCTCCCCGCCATTGCCGTTCCTCGTTGTTTTGCATGTTACGGCCAAAAAACTATAATTCCGCCCGATTTCCATAGTTTCATGTGCTATAGCCCACGCCTTTCGAGTGGGTCCGGGCCCCCGTACCCCGATCGCCTAAAAATTTTTTGGGCGATCCACTTCGACCTAAGGAACCATAGTCACCTCCCCGCCATAACCGTTCCTCGTTGTTTTGCTTTGTACGTCCAATAAACTAGAATTTCTCGTGACTGCCATATTTTCGTGTGCAATTGCCCATGCCTTCCGAGTGGGTCTGGGCCCCCCGGACCCCGATCGCCTAAAATTTTTCTGGGCTATCAAATACGACCTTAGGAACTATAGTCACCGCCCCACCATGATCGTTCCGGTTTGTTTTGCTTTTTACGACCAAAAAACTAAAATTCCGCCTGATTCCCATATTTTCGTGTGCTCTAGCCCACGCCTTTCGAGTGGGCCCGGGTCCCCCAAAATCGGATTACCTTACATTTTTCCAGGCCATCAAATACGACCTAAGGAACCATAGTTACCGCCCCGCCATGGCCATTCCTCGTTGTTTGGCGTATTACGGCCAATAAACTAGAATTCCGCCGGATTCCCATATATTCGTGTGCTATAGCCCACACCTTCCTAGTGGGTCCGGGCCCCCAGACTCCTATCGCCTAAAAATTTTCCGGGCTATCAAATACGACCTAAAGAACCATAGTCACCTCCCCGCCATGACCGTTCTTCGTTGTTTTGCTTTTTACGACCAAAAAACTAGAATTCCGCCCGATTCCCATATTTTCATGTGCTCTAGCCCACGCCTTCCGAGTGGGCTCGGCTCCCCCGAAACTGGATTGCCTAACATTTTTCCAGGCCATCAAATATGACCTAAGGAACTATAATCACCTCCGAGTGGGTCCGGACCTCGATCACCTAAAATTATTCTGAGCCATCAAATACGACCTAAGGAACCATAGTCACCGCCCGCCGTGTCCGTTCCTTGTTGTTTTCATTTTACGGCCAACAAACTAGAATTTCACCCAATTCCCATTTTGTCGTGTGCAATATAGCCCACGCCTTCCGAGTGGGTCCGGGCCACCGTGCTCTAGCCCACGCCTTATTCGGGGCCATCAAATTCGACCTAAGGAACCATAGTCACCGCCCCGCCATGGCAGTTCCTCGTTGTTTTATGTTTTCCGGCCAAAAAACTAGAATTCCGCCTGATTCCCATATATTCGTGTGCTAATAGCCCACGCCTTCCTAGTGGGTCCGGGCCCCCCGGATCCCAATCGCCTAAAATATTTCCGAGCTATCAACTACGACCTAAGGAACCATAGTCACCGCCCCACCATGACCGTTCCTCGTTATTTTGCTTGTTACGACCAAAGAACTAGAATACCGCCCGATTCCCATATTTTCATCTGCTCTAGCCCACACCTTCCGAGTGGGCCCGGGTCCCCTGAAACCGGATTGCCTAACATTTTTCCAGGACATCAAATATGACCTAAAGAATCATAGTCACTGCCCCGCCATGGCCGTTCCTCGTTGTTTTGCGTTTTATGGCCAAAAAATTAAAATTCCGTCCGATTCCCAAATATTCGTGTGCTATATCTAGACCACGCCTTTCGAGTGGGTCTGGTCCCCCTGGACCCCGATCGCCTAAAATTCCGGGCCATCAAATACGACCTAAGGAACCATAGTCACCTCCCCGCCATGGCCGTTCCTCGTTGTTTTGCGTTTTATGGCCAAAAAATTAAAATTCCGTCTGATTCCCAAATATTCATGTGCTATATCTAGCCCACGCCTTTCGAGTGGGTTCGGTCACCCTGGACCCCGATCGCCTAAAATTATTCCGGGCCATCAAATACGACCTAAGGAACCATAGTCACCTCCCTGCCGTGGCCGTTCCTCGTTGTTTTGCGTTTTACTTCCAAAAAACTAGAATTTTGCCCGATTCCCATATATTCGTGTGCTAATAGCCCAGGCCTTCTGAGTGGGACCTGGCCCCCCGCACCACGATCGCCTAAACTTTTTACGAGCCATCAAATACAACCTAAGGAACCATAGTCACCGCCCCGCCGTGGCCGTTCCTCGTTGTTTTGCATTTTACAGCCAAAAAACTAGAATTTCTCCCGATTCCCATATTTTCGTGTACTATAGCCCATGCCTTCCGAGTGGGTCCGGGCCCCCTCACCCTGATCGTCTAAAAATATTCGGGCCATCAAATACGACCTAAGGAACCATAGTCACCTCCCCGCCATGGCCGTTCATCGTTGTTTTGCATTTTACGGCCAAAAAACTAGAATTTCGCTCGATTCCCATATTTTCGTGTGCTATAGCTCATGCCTTCCGAGTGGGTCCGAGCCCCCGGACCCCGATCGCCTAAAATTATTCGAGGCCATCAAATTCGACCTAAGGAACAATAGTCACCGCCCCGTAATGGCAGTTCCTCGTTGTTTAAAAAACTAGAATTTCGCCCGATTCCAATTTTTTCGTGTGCTATATAGCCCATGCCTTCCGAGTGGATCCGGGCCACCGGACCCCGATCGCCTAAATTATTCGGGGACATCAAATTCGACCTAAGGAACCATAGTCACCGCCCCGCCATGGCAGTTCCTCGTTGTTTTGCGTTTTACTTCCAAAAAACTAGAATTCCGCCCTATTCCCATATATTCGTGTGCTAATAGCCCATGCCTTTCGAGTGGGACCTGGCCCCTGGACCCCGATCGCCTAAACATTTTACGATCCATCAAATACAACCTAAGGAACCATAGTCACCACCCCGCCGTGGCCGTTCCTCGTTGTTTTGCATTTTACAGCCAAAAAACTAGAATTTCTCCCAATTCCCATATTTTCGTGTACTATAGCCCATGCCTTCCGAGTGGGTCCGGGCCCCCTCACCCTGATCGCCTAAAAATATTCGGGGCCATCAAATACGACCTAAGGAACCATAGTCACCTCCCCGCCATGGCCGTTCATCGTTGTTTTGCATTTTACGGCCAAAAAACTAGATTTCGCCCGATTCTCATATTTTTGTGTGCTATAGCCCATGCCTTCTGAGTGGGTCCGAGCCCCCGGACCCCGATCGCCTAAAATTATTCGAAGCCATCAAATTCGACCTAAGGAACCACAGTCACCGCCCCACCATGGCCGTTCCTCGTTGTTTTGCATTTTACTGCCAAAAAACTAGAATTCCACTCGATTCCCATATATTCGTGTGCTATATAGCCCACGCCTTCCTAGTGGGTCCGGGCCTCCGGTCCCCGATTGCCTAAAATTTCTCCAAGAAATCAAATACGACCTAAGGAACCATAGTCACCGCCCCGCCATGACCGTTCCTCATTGTTTTGCTTTTTACGACCAAAAAACTAGAATTCCGCTCGATTCCCATATTTTCGTGTGCTCTAGCCCACGCCTTCCGAGTGGGCCCGGGTCCCCCAAAACCGGATTGCCTAACATATTCCAGGCCGTCAAATAGGACCTAAGGAACCATTGTCATCGCCCCGCCATGGCCGTTCCTGGTTTTTTCGTGTTTTACGGCCAAAAAACTAGAATTCCGCCCGATTCCCATATATTCATGTGCTAGCCCACACCTTCCGAGTGGGTCCGGGCCCCGTGGATATCGACCACCTAAAATTATTCCGGGCCATCAAATATGACCTAAGGAACCATAGTCACCACCCCGCCATGGCCGCCCTCGTTGTTTTGTATTTTACAGCCAAAAAACTAGAATTTCGCCTGATTCCCATATTTTCGTGTGCCATAGCCCATGCCTTCCGAGTGGGTCCTGGCCCCAGGACCCCGATCGCCTAAAATTATTCAGGGCCATAAAATACGACCTAGGGAACCATAGTCACCACCCCGCCATGGCCGTTTCTCGTTGATTTGCGTTTTACGGCCAAAAAACTAGAATTCCGCCCGATTCTCATATATTCGTGTATATGCCATGCCTTCCAAGTGGCTCCGGGCACCCGGACACTGACCGCCTAAATTTTTTCCGGGCTAGCAAATACGACCTAAAGAACCATAGCCACCTCCCTGCCATGACCGTTCTTCGTTGTTTTGCTTTTTACGGCCAAAAAACTTTAATTTTGCCTGATTGCCTTATTTTCGTGTGCTATAGCCACGCCTTCCAAGTGGGACCGGGCTCCCAGACTCCGATCGCCTAAAATTTTCCGAGCCATCAAATACGACCTAAGGAACCATAGTCTCCGCCCTGCCATGACCGTTCTTCGTTGTTTTGCATTTTAAGAACAAAAAAGTACAATTCCGCCCGATTCCCTTATTTTTGTGTGTTCTAGCCCACGCCTTCCGAGTGGGCCCGGGTCCTCCGAAATCGGATTGCCTTACATTTTTCCAGGCCATCAAATACGACCTAAGGAACCATAGTCACCGCCCCGCCATGGCCGTACCTCGTTATTTTGCATTTTACTGCCAAAAAACTAGAATTCCACTCGATTCCCATATATTCGTGTGCTATAGCCCACGCCTTCCTAGTGGGTCCGGGCCCCCTGTCCCCGATTGCCTACAATTTCTCCAAGCAATCAAATACGACCTAAGGAACCATAGTCACTGCCCCGCCATGATAGTTCCTCATTGTTTTGCTTTTTACGACCAAAAAACTAGAATTCCGCTCGATTCCCATATTTTCGTGTACTCTAGCCCACGCCTTCCGAGTGGGCCCGGGTCCCCCGAAATCGGATTGCCTAATATTTTTCCAGGCCATCAAATACGACCTAAGGAACCATAGTCACCGCCCCGCCATGGCTGTTCCTAGTTGTTTCGCGTTTTACGATCAAAAAACTAGAATTTCTCTTGATTCCCATATTTTCGGGTGCTGTAGCCCATACCTTCCGAGTGGGTCCTAGGCCCCCCGGACCCCGATCGCCTAAAATTTATTTGGGCTATCAAATATGACTGAAGGATCCACAGTCACCACCCCTCCATGACCGTTCCTCGTTGTTTTACTTTTTACGACCAAAAAACTAGATTTCTGCCCGATTCCCATATTTTCGTGTGCTCTTGCCCACGCCTTCCGAGTGGGCCCGGGTCCCCCGAAACCGGATTGCCTAATATTTTTCTAGGCCATCAAATATGACCAAAGGAACCATAGTCACTGCCCCGCCATGGCCATTCCTCGTTGTTTGGCGTATTACGGCCAAAAAACTAGAATTCCGCCCGATTTCCTTATATTTGTGTGCTATAGCCCACGCCTTTCTAGTGGGTCCGGGCCCCCCTGATCCTAATCGCCTAAAATATTTCCGGGCTATCAACTATGGCCTAAGGAACCATAGTCACCGCCCCGCCATGACCGTTCCTCGTTATTTTGCTTTTTACGACCAAAAAACTTGACTACCGCCCGATTCCCATATTTTCGTGTGCTCTAGCCCACGACTTCCGAGTGGGCTCGGGTCCCCTGAAACCGGATTGCCTAACATTTTTCCAGGGCATCAAATATGACCTAAAGAATCATAGTCACCGCCCCGCCATGGCCGTTCCTCGTTGTTTTGCGTTTTACGGCCAAAAAATTAAAATTCCTTCCGATTCCCAAATATTCGTGTGCTATATCTAGCCCACGCCTTCCGAGTGGGTCCGGTCCCCCCGGACCCCGATCGCCTAAAATTATTCCGGGCCATCAAATACGACCTAAGGAACCATAGTCACCGCCCCGCCGTGGCCGTTCCTCGTTGTTTTGCATTTTACGGCCAAAAAACTAGAATTTCGCCCGATTCCAATTTTTTCGTGTGCTATATATCCCATGCCTTCCGAGTGGATCCGGGCCCCCGGACCTCGATCGCCTAAATTATTTGGGGACATCAAATTCGACCTAAGGAACCATAGTCACCGCCCCGCCATGGCAGTTCCTCGTTGTTTTGCGTTTTACTTCCAAAAAACTAGAATTCCGCCTGATTCCCATATATTCGTGTGCTAATAGCCCACGCCTTCCGAGTGGGACCTGGCCCCCTTCACCCCAATCGCCTAAACCTTTTACGATCCATCAAATACGACCTAAGGAACCATAGTCACCGCCCGCCGTGTCCGTTCCTTGTTGTTTTCATTTTACGGCCAACAAACTAGAATTTCACCTGATTCCCATATTTTCATGTGCTCTAGCCCACGCCTTCCGAGTGGGCTCGGCTCCCCCGAAACTGGATTGCCTAACATTTTTCCAGGCCATCAAATATGACCTAAGGAACCATAATCACCTCCGAGTGGGTCCGGACCCCGATCACATAAAATTATTCCGAGCCATAAAATACGACCTAAGGAACCATAGTCACCGCCCGCCGTGTCCGTTCCTTGTTGTTTTCATTTTACGGCCAACAAACTAGAATTTTGCCCGATTCCCATTTTTTCGTGTGCTATATAGCCCACGCGTTCCGAGTGGGTCCGGGGCCCCGGACCCAGATCGCCTAAAATTATTCGGGGCCATCAAATTCGACCTAAGGAACCATAGTCACAGCCCCGCCATGGCAGTTCCTCGTTGTTTTACGTTTTCCGGCCAAAAAACTAGAATTCCGCCCGATTCCCATATATTCGTGTGCTAATAGCCCACGCCTTTCTAGTGGGTCCGGGCCCCTCGGATTCCAATTGCCTAAAATATTTCCGGGCTATCAACTACGACCTAAGGAACCATAGTCACCGCCCCGCCATGACCGTTCCTCGTTATTTTGCTTTTTACGACCAAAAAACTTGAATACCGCCCGATTCCCATATTTTCGTGTGCTCTAGCCCACGACTTCCGAGTGGGCCCGGGTCCCCTGAAACCGGATTGCCTAACATTTTTCCAGGGCATCAAATATGACCTAAAGAATCATAGTCACCGCCCCGCCATGGCCGTTCCTCATTGATTTGCGTTTTACGGCCAAAAAATTAAAATTCCGTCCGATTCCCAAATATTTGTGTGCTATATCTAGCCCACGCATTCCGAGTGGGTCCGGTCCCCCCGGACCCCGATCGCCTAAAATTATTCCGGGCCATCAAATACGACCTAAGGAACCATAGTCACCGCCCCGCCGTGGCCGTTCCTCGTTGTTTTGCATTTTACGGCCAAAAAACTAGAATTTCGCACGATTCCAATTTTTTCATGTGCTATATAGCCCATGCCTTCCGAGTGGATCCGGGCCCCCAGACCCCGATCGCCTAAATTATTCGGGGACATCAAATTCGACCTAAGGAACCATAGTCACCGCCCCGCCATGGCAGTTCCTCGTTGTTTTGCGTTTTACTTCCAAAAAACTAGAATTCCGCCCGATTCCCATATATTCGTGTGCTAAAAGCCCACGCCTTCCGAGTGGGACCTGGCCCCCCGGACCCCAATCGCCTAAACTTTTTACGATCCATCAAATACGACCTAAGGAACCATAGTCACCGCCCGCCGTGTCCGTTCCTTGTTGTTTTCATTTTACGGCCAACAAACTAGAATTTCGCCCGATTCCCATATTTTCATGTGCTCTAGCCCACGCCTTCCGAGTGGGCTCGGCTCCCCCGAAACTGGATTGCCTAACATTTTTCCAGGACATCAAATATGACCTAAGGAACCATAATCACCTCCGAGTGGGTCCGGACCCCGATCACATAAAATTATTGCGAGCCATAAAATATGACCTAAGGAACCATAGTCACCGCCCGCCGTGTCCGTTCCTTATTGTTTTCATTTTACGGCCAACAAACTAGAATTTCGCCCGATTCCCATTTTTTCGTGTGCTATATAGCCCACGCCTTCCGAGTGGGTCCGGGCCCCCGGACCCAGATCGCCTAAAATTATTCGGGGCCATCGAATTCGACCTAAGGAACCATAGTCACCGCCCCGCCATGGCAGTTCCTCGTTGTTTTACGTTTTCCGGCCAAAAAACTAGAATTCCGCCCGATTCCCATATATTCGTGTGCTAATAGCCCACGCCTTCCTAGTGGGTCCGGTCCCCCCGGATCCTAATCGCCTAAAATATTTCCGGGCTATCAACTATGACCTAAGGAACCATAGTCACCGCCCCGCCATGACCGTTCCTCGTTATTTTGCTTTTTACGACCAAAAAACTAGAATATCGCCCGATTCCCATATTTTCGTGTGCTCTAGCCCACGACTTCCGAGTGGGCTCGGGTCCCCTGAAACCGGATTGCCTAACATTTTTCCAGGGCATCAAATATGACCTAAAGAATCATAGTCACCGCCCCGCCATGGCCGTTCCTCGTTGTTTTGCGTTTTACGGCCAAAAAATTAAAATTCCGTCCGATTCCCAAATATTCGTGTGCTATATCTAGCCCACGCCTTCCGAGTGGGTCCGGTCCCCCCGGACCCCGATCGCCTAAAATTATTCCGGGCCATCAAATACGACCTAAGGAACCATAGTCACCGCCCCGCCGTGGCCGTTCCTCGTTGTTTTGCATTTTACGGCCAAATCCTAGAAGTTTGCCAGATTCCAATTTTTTCGTGTGCTATATAGCCCATGCCTTCCGAGTGGATCCGGGCCCCCGGACCCCGATCGCCTAAATTATTCAGGGACATCAAATTCGACCTAAGGAACCATAGTCACCGCCCCGCCATGGCAGTTCCTCGTTGTTTTGCGTTTTACTTCCAAAAAACTAGAATTCCGCCCGATTCCCATATATTCGTGTGCTAATAGCCCACGCCTTCCGAGTGGGACCTGGCCCCCCGGACCCCGATCGCCTAAACTTTTTATGAGCCATAAAATACAACCTAAGGAACCATAGTCACCGCCACGCCGTGGCCGTTCCTCATTGTTTTACATTTTACAGCCAAAAAACTAGAATTTCTCTCGATTCCCATATTTTTGTGTACTATAGCCCATTCCTTCCGAGTGGGTCCGGCCCCCCTCACCCTGATCGCCTAAAAATATTCGGGGCCATCAAATATGACCTAAGGAACCTTAGTCACCTCCCTGCCATGGCCGTTCCTCGTTGTTTTGCATTTTACTGCCAAATAACTAGGATTCCACTCGATTCCCATATATTCGTGTGCTATATAGCCCACGCCTTCCTAGTGGGTCCGGGCCCCCGGTCTCCGATTGCCTAAAATTTCTCCAAGCAATCAAATACGACCTAAGGAACCATAGTCACCACCCCGCCATGACCGTTCCTCATTGTTTTGCTTTTTACGATCAAAAAACTAGAATTTCGCTCGATTACCATATTTTTGTGTGCTCTAGCCCACGCCTTCCGAGTGGGCCCGGGTCCCTCGAAACCGGATTGCCTAACATTTTTCCAGGCCATCAAATAGGACCTAATGAACCATTGTCACCGCCCCACCATGGCCGTTCCTGGTTTTTTCGTATTTTACGGCCAAAAAACTAGAATTCCGCCCGATTCCCATATATTCGTGTGCTAGCCCACACCTTCCGAGTGGGTCCGGGCCCCGTGGATATCGGCCACCTAAAATTATTCCGGGCCATCAAATATGACCTAAGGAACCATAGTCACAACCCCGCCATGGCCGCCCTCGTTTTGTATTTTACGGCCAAAAAACTAGAATTTCGCCTGATTCCCATATTTTCGTGTGCCATAGCCCATGCCTTCCGAGTGGGTCCTGGCCCCAGGACCCCGATCGCCTAAAATTATTCAGGGCCATAAAATACGACCTAAGGAACCATAGTCACCGCCCCGCCATGGCCGTTTCTCGTTGATTTGCGTTTTACGGCCAAAAAACTAGAATTCCGCCCGATTCTCATATATTCGTGTATATGCCATGCCTTCCAAGTGGCTCCGGGCACCCGGACACTGACCGCCTAAATTTTTTCTGAGCTAGCAAATACGACCTATAGAACCATAGCCACCTCCCTGCCATGACCGTTCTTCGTTATTTTGCTTTTTACGGCCAAAAAACTTGAATTTTGCCTGATTGCCTTATTTTCGTGTGCTCTAGCCACGCCTTCCAAGTGGGACCGGGTCCCCGGACTCCAATCGCCTAAAATTTTCTGAGCCATCAAATACGACCTAAGGAACCATAGTCTCCGCCCTGCCATGACCGTTCCTCGTTGTTTTGCATTTTAAGAACAAAAAAGTACAATTCCGCCCGATTCCCTTATTTTTGTGTGTTCTAGCCCACGCCTTCCGAGTGGGCCCGGGTCCTCCGAAATCGGATTGCCTTACATTTTTCCAGGCCATCAAATACGACCTAAGGAAGCATAGTCACCGCCCCGCCATGGCCGTACCTCGTTGTTTTGCATTTTACTGCCAAAAAACTAGAATTCCACTCGATTCCCATATATTCGTGTGCTATAGCCCACGCCTTCCTAGTGGGTCCGGGCCCCCGGTCCCCGATTGCCTAAAATTTCTCCAAGCAATCAAATACGACCTAAGGAACCATAGTCACTGCCCCGCCATGACAGTTCCTCATTGTTTTGCTTTTTACGACCAAAAAACTAGAATTCCGCTCGATTCCCATATTTTCGTGTGCTCTAGCCCACGCCTTCCGAGTGGGCCCGGGTCCCCCGAAACCGGATTGCCTAACATTTTTCCAGGCCATCAAATACGACCTAAGGAACCACAGTCACCGCCCCGCCATTGCCGTTCCTAGTTATTTCGTGTTTTACGATCAGAAAACTAGAATTTCTCTTGATTCCCATATTTTCGGGTGCTATAGCCCATACCTTCCGAGTGGGTCCTAGGCCCCCCGGACCCCGATCGCCTAAAATTTATTTGGGCTATCAAATATGACTGAAGGATCCACAGTCACCACCCCTCCATGACCGTTCCTCGTTGTTTTGCTTTTTACGAACCAAAAAATTATATTTCTGCCCGATTCCCATATTTTCGTGTGCTCTTGCCCACGCCTTCCGAGTGGGCCCGGGTCCCTAGAAACCGGATAGCCTAATATGTTTCCAGGCCATCAAATACGACCAAAGGAACCATAGTCACCACCCCGCCATGGCCATTCCTCGTTGTTTGGCGTATTACGGCCAAAAAACTAGAATTCCGCCCGATTCCCATATATTCGTGTGCTATAGCCCACGCCTTCCTAGTGGGTCTGGGCCCCCAGACTCCTATCGCCTAAAAATTTTCCGGGCTATCAAATACGACCTAAGGAACCATAGTCACCTCCCCGCCATGACCGTTCCTCGTTGTTTTGCTTTTTACAACCAAAAAACAAGAATTCCGTCCGATTCCCATATTTTCATGTGCTCTAGCCCACGCCTTCCGAGTGGGCCCGGCTCCCCCGAAACTGGATTGCCTAACATTTTTCCAGGCCATCAAATATGACCCGAGGAACCATAATCACCTCCGAGTGGGTCCGGACCCCGATCACATAAAATTATTCCGAGCCATCAAATACGACCTAAGGAACCATAGTCACCGCCCGCCGTGTCCGTTCCTTATTGTTTTCATTTTACGGCCAAAAAACTAGATTTCCGCCCGATTCCCATATTTTCGTGTGCTCTTGCCCACGCCTTCCGAGTGGGCCTGGGTCCCCCGAAACCGGATTGCCTAATATTTTTCCAGGCCATCAAATACGACCAAAGGAACCATAGTCACCGCCTCGCCATGGCCGTTCCTCGTGTTTTTGCATTTTACGGCCAAAAAACTAAAATTCCGCCCGATTTCCATATATTCGTGTGCTATAGCCCACGCCTTCCTAGTGGTTCCGGGCCCTCGGTCCCCGATTGCCTAAAATTTCTCCAAGCAATCAAATACGACCTAAGAAACCATAGTCACTGCCCCGCCATGACCGTTCCTCGTTGTTTTGCTTTTTTTGACCAAAAAACTAAAATTCTGCCCGATTCCCATATTTTCGTGTGCCTAGCACACGCCTTCCGAGTGGGCCCAGGTCCCCCAAAACCGGATTGCCTAACATTTTTCCAGGCCATCAAATACGACCTAAGGAACCATAGTCACCGCCTCGCCGTGGCCGTTCCTCGTTGTTTTGCGTTTTACGGCCAAAAACCTAGAATTCCGCCTGATTCCCATATATTCGTGTGCTATAGCCCACGCCTTCCTAGTGGGTCCGGGCCCCCCGGAGATCGACCGCCTAAAATTATTTCGGGCCATGAAATACGACCTAAGGAACCATAGTCACCGCCCCGCCATGGCCGTTCCTCGTTGTTTTGCATTTTACGGCCAAAACACTAGAATTTCGCCCGATTCTCATATTGTCGTGTGCTATAGCCCACTCCTTCCGAGTGGGTCCGGAGCCCCCGGAACTCTATCGCCTAAATATTTTCCATGCTATCAAATACTACCTAAGGAACCATTGCCACCGTCCCGCCATGACCGTTCATCGTTGTTTTGCATTTTACAGCCAAAAAACTAGAATTTCGCCCGATTCCCATATTTTCGTGTGCTATAGCCCATGCCTTCCGAGTGGGTCCGAGCCCCCGGACCCCGATCGCTTAATTATTCGAAGCCATCAAATTCGACCTAAGGAACCACAGTCACCACCCCACCATGGACGTTCCTCGTTGTTTTGCATTTTACTGCCAAAAAACTAGAATTCCACTCGATTCCCACATATTCGTGTGCTATATAGCCCACGCCTTCCTAGTGGGTCCGGGCCCCCGGTCCCCGATTGCCTAAAATTTCTCCAAGAAATCAAATACGACCTAAGGAACCATAGTCACCGCCCCGCCATGCCCGTTCCTCATTGTTTTGCTTTTTACGACCAAAAAACTAGAATTCCGCTCGATTCCCATATTTTCGTGTGCTCTAACCCACACCTTTCGAGTGGGCCCGGGTCCCCCAAAACCGGATTGCCTAACATAGTCCAGGCCATCAAATAGGACCTAAGGAACCATTGTCACAGCCCCGCCATGGCCGTTCCTGGTTGTTTCGTGTTTTATGGCCAAAAAACTAGAATTCCGCCCGATTCCCATATATTCATGTGCTAGCCCACACCTTCCGAGTGGGTCCGGGCCCCGTGGATATCGACCACCTAAATATTCCGGGCCATCAAATATGACCTAAGGAACGATATTCACCACACCGCCATGGCCGCGCTCGTTGTTTTGTATTTTACGGCCAAAAAACTAGAATTTCGCCTGATTCCCATATTTTCGTGTGCCATAGCCCATGCCTTCCGAGTGGGTCCTGGCCCCAGGACCCCGATCGCCTAAATTTATTCAGGGCCATAAAATACGACCTGAGGAACCATAGTCACCGCCCCGCCATGGCCGTTTCTCGTTGATTTGCGTTTTACGGCCAAAAAACTAGAATTCTGCCCGATTCTCATATATTCGTGTATATGCCATGCCTTCCAAGTGGCTCCGGGCACCCGGACACTGACCGCCTAAATTTTTTCCGGGCTAGCAAATACGACCTAAAGAACCATAGCCACCTCCCTGCCATGACCGTTCTTCGTTGTTTTGCTTTTTACGGCCAAAAAACTTTAATTTTGCCTGATTGCCTTATTTTCGTGTGCTATAGCCATGCCTTCCAAGTGGGACCGGGC
Organism: Nicotiana tabacum; assembly: GCF_000715075.1. Lineage (NCBI taxonomy): Eukaryota > Viridiplantae > Streptophyta > Magnoliopsida > Solanales > Solanaceae > Nicotiana > Nicotiana tabacum. The sequence continues at coordinate 258,026 of NW_027438293.1, read as the reverse complement.
ACCCGGACTCCGATCGCCTAAAATTTTCCGAGCCATCAAATACGACCTAAGGAACCATAGTCTCCGCCCTGCCATGACCGTTCTTCGTTGTTTTGCATTTTAAGAACAAAAAAGTACAATTCCGCCCGATTCCCTTATTTTTGTGTGTTCTAGCCCACACCTTCCGAGTGGGCCCGGGTCCTCCGAAATCGGATTGCCTTACATTTTTCTAGGCCATCAAATATGACCTAAGGGAACATAGTCACCGCCCAGCCATGGCCGTACCTCGTTATTTTGCATTTTACTGCCAAAAAACTAGAATTCCACTCGATTCCCATATATTCGTGTGCTATAGCCCACGCCTTCCTAGTGGGTCCGGGCCCCCTGTCCCCGATTGCCTAAAATTTCTCCAAGCAATCAAATACGACCTAAGGAACCATAGTCGCTGCCCCGCCATGATAGTTCCTCATTATTTTGCTTTTTACGACCAAAAAACTAGATTTCCGCTCGATTCCCATATTTTCGTGTGCTCTAGCCCACGCCTTCCGAGTGGGCCCGGGTCCCCCGAAACCGGATTGCCTAACATTTTTTCAGGCCATCAAATACGACCTAAGGAACCATAGTCACTGCCCCGCCATGGCCGTTCCTAGTTGTTTCGCGTTTTACGATAAAAAACAAGAATTTCTCTTGATTCCCATATTTTCGGGTGCTGTAGCCCATACCTTGCGAGTGGGTCCTAGGCCCCCCGGACCCCGATCGCCTAAAATTTATTTGGGCTATCAAATATGACTGAAGGATCCACAGTCACCACCCCTCCATGACCGTTCCTCGTTGTTTTGCTTTTTACGACCAAAAAACTAGATTTCTGCCCGAATCCCATATTTTCGTGTGCTGTTGCCCACGCCTTCCGAGTGGGCCCGGGTCCCCCGAAACAGGATTGCCTAATATTTTTCCAGGCCATAAAATACGACCAAAGGAACCATAGTCACCGCCCCGCCATGGCCATTGCTCGTTGTTTGGCGTATTACTACCAAAAAACTAGAATTCCGCCCGATTCCCATATATTCGTGTGCTATAGCCCACGCCTTCCTAGTGGGTCCAGGCCCCCAGACTCCTATCGCCTAAAAATTTTCCGGGCTATCAAATACGACCTAAGGAACCATGGTCACCTCCCCGCCATGACCGTTCCTCGTTGTTTTGCTTTTTAGGACCAAAAAACTAGAATTTAGCCTGATTCCCATATTTTCATGTGCTCTAGCCCACGCCTTCCGAGTGGGCCCGGCTCCCCCGAAACTGGATTGCCTAACATTTTTCCAGGCCATCAAATATGACCTATGGAACCATAATCACCTCCGAGTGGGTCCGGACCCCGATCACTTAAAATTATTCGGAGCCATCAAATACGACCTAAGGAACCATAGTCACCGCCCGCCGTGTCCATTCCTAGAATTTCGCATGATTCCCATTTTTTCGTGTGCTATATAGCCCACGCCTTCCGAGTGGGTCCGGGCCCCCGGACCCAGATCGCCTAAAATTATTCGGGGCCATCAAATTCGACCTAAGGAACCATAGTCACCGCCCCGCCATGGCAGTTCCTCGTTGTTTTACATTTTCTGGCCAAAAAACTAGAATTCCGCCCGATTCCTATATATTCGTGTGCTAATAGCCCATGCCTTCCTAGTGGGTCCAGGCCCCCCGAATCCCAATCGCCTAAAATATTTCCGGGCTATCAACTACGACCTAAGGAACCATAGTCACCACCCCGCCATGACCGTTCCTCATTATTTTGCTTTTTACAACCAAAAAACTTGAATACCGCCCGATTCCCATATTTTCGTGTGCTCTAGCCTACGACTTTCGAGTGGGCCCGGGACCCCTGAAATCGGATTGCCTAACATTTTTCCAGGGCATCAAATATGACCTAAAGAATCGTAGTCACCGCCCCGCCATGGCCGTTCCTCGTTGTTTTGCATTTTACGGCCAAAAAATTAAAATTTCGTCCGATTCCCAAATATTCGTGTGTTATATCTAGCCCACGCCTTACGAGTGGGTCCGGTCCCCCCGGACCCCGATCGCCTAAAATTATTCCGGTCTATCAAATACGACCTAAGGAACCATAGTCACCGCCCCGCTGTGGTCGTTCCTCGTTGTTTTGCATTTTACGGCCAAAAAACTAGAATTTCGCCCGATTCCAATTTTTTCGTGTGCTATATAGCCCATGCCTTCCGAGTGTATCCGGGCCCCCGGACCCCGATCGCCTAAATTATTTGGGGACATCAAATTCGACCTAAGGAACCATAGTCACCGCCCCGCCATGGCAGTTCCTCGTTGTTTTATGTTTTACTTCCAAAAAACTAGAATTCCGCCCGATTCCCATATATTCGTGTGCTAATACCCCACGCCTTCCGAGTGGGACCTGGGCCCCCGGACCCCAGTCGTCTAAACGTTTTACGAGCCATCAAATACGACCTAAGGAACCATAGTCACCGCCCGCCGTGTCCGTTCCTTGTTGTTTTCATTTTACGGCCAACAAACTAGAATTTCACCCGATTCCCATATTTTCATGTACTCTAGCCCACGTCTTACGAGTGGGCTCGGCTCCCCCGAAACTGGATTGCCTAACATTTTTCCAGGCCATCAAATATGACCTAAGGAACCATAATCACCTCCGAGTGGGTCCGGACCCCGATCACATAAAATTATTCCGAGCCATAAAATACGACCTAAGGAACCATAGTCACCGCCCGCCATGTCCGTTCCTTGTTGTTTTCATTTTACGGCCAACAAACTAGAATTTCGCCCGATTCCCATTTTTTCGTGTGCTATATAGCCCACGCCTTCCGAGTGGGTCCGGGCCCCCGGACCCAGATCGCCTAAAATTATTCGGGGCCATCAAATTCGACCTAAGGAACCATAGTCACCGCCCCGCCATGGCTGTTCCTCGTTGTTTTACGTTTTCCGGCCAAAAAACTAGAATTTCGCCTGATTCCCATATATTCGTGTGCTGTGCCTAAACCCTTCTGAAAAGACCTCCAAAAGTTAGCCGTAAATTGAGCTCCTCGGTCTGATATAATAGATACCGGCACACCATGAAGCCTAACAATCTCCTTGATATACAACTTCGCATAATCTTCAGTCGTGTAAGTTGTCTTAACTGGTAGAAAATGGGCAGATTTTGTAAGTCGATCAACTATCACCCAGATGGAGTCAAACTTATGATAAGAGCGAGGTAATCCAATAATGAAGTCCATATTAATCACCTCCCATTTGTAGGTCGGAATCTCTATATTCTGAATCAATCCACTGGGTTTCTGATGCTCGATCTTTACTTGTTGATAATTAGGACACTGGGCTACAAATTCTGCAATAGACTTCTTCATGTTATCCCACCAATACTGCTCCTTAACGTCATGATACATCTTTGTCGAGCCAGGATGGATAGAATATCGGGACTGGTGAATCTCAATCATAATCTTCTCTCGCAACCCTGCCACACTAGGTACACATAATCGGCCCTGGTATCTTAGTGTCCCATCTCCTCCGATCTTGAAAGCTGTAATCTTACACTCCTGAATTCCCTCTCTCAATCTTACTAAGGTAGGATCTTCATATTGCCGTGCTTTTACCTCGGCTACCAAAGATGATTCTGCTGTATTCTGTACAGTAACACCTCCGTCATCAGAGTCCAACAATCTGATTCTCATATTGGCCAGCAGGTGAAGCTCTTTGGTCAACCCTTGTCTACCTGCCTCAATATGTATTAAGCTTCCCATTCACTTACGGCTGAGAGCGTCTGCCACAACATTGGCTTTACCAGGATGGTGCAATATCCCGTTGTCGTAGTCTTTCAGTAATTCAAGACACCTACGCTGCCTCAAATTCAACTCCTTCTGCTTGAAGATGTATTGTAAACTCTTGTGATCTGTGTAGATGTCAACATGGACGCCGTATAAGTAGTGCCGCCATATCTTCAAAGCATATATTACTGCAGCCAATTCCAAATCATGAGTCGGGTAATTCTTTTCATGCTTCTTCAATTGTCTTGATGCATAAGCAATCACCTTCCCACGTTGCATCAATACGCACCCCAAACCTATACCTGAGGCATCACAATATACCACATAACCTTCTGTTCCTTCTGGGAGAGTGAGCACTGGCGCGGATGTCAATCGATTCTTTAGCTCCTGAAAACTATGTTCACAAGCATCAGACCACTGGAACTTAGTTTTTTGTGTTAACTTAGTCAATGGTGCTGATATAGAGGAAAACCCTTCTACAAACCGCCTATAATATCCTGCTAGCCCCAGGAAGCTGCGGACTTCTGACGGTGTTGTAGGTCTCGGCCAATTCTTCACTGCATCGATCTTCTGAGTGTCGACACTAATACCCGCATCAGATATCACATGGCCAAGGAATGCTACTGAGTTCAGCAAGAATTCACATTTAGAGAGCTTAGCATATAACTTATGATCCTGAAGGGTCTGGGCATAAGCCTGAATACGGGAAATATCCATGCCCTCTACCAAGGAGGCTGTTGTGCACTCATTTATCAGATGTGGTCACCCTATCACTCATCTCGGCCACCATATGGGGAGTATACCTTGATAAAGAATCAAACTATATACTATACTCTCATGCACTCATATTACCCTGTCGAAGGTTCAAGAACTTATCAGCTCTAGCTCATCGTATCTCAGCTGGTAAGTAGTGATGAAGAAAGGCCTCAGAAAATTCCTTCCACACGGCTGGAGGAGCGTTCGGACCCCTAGATCTCTCCCAACTATCATACCATAAAATTGCTAAATCCCATAACCGATAAGAAGCCAACTCTACTGCCTCTGTATCACTAGCATGCATAACACGCAATGTACAATGAACCTGATCAATAAATGTTTGCGGGTCCTCCTTGGGGCTTGATCCGGTAAACACTGGAGGGTCTAGATTAATAAAATCACGAACTCCTGCACTAACCGGTTTATCAGCAGCACCGGTATTCTGCCTCTGAGCCTGAGCAGCTACTAAGCTACTCAACAACTGCACTGCACTGCGCATATCGTGGTCTGTAGTGCCAGACGGAGGAACTGGATGTACTGGGTGCCTCCTAATATCCTCTGGAGGAGACAGAGAGGTATGAGACGGCATCTCACTCTGAGGCTCACTTTGGCCTGCTATGGCTGGAGGCACCTGAATGTTACCCTCTCCTACAGCTGTATCAAGCCGTTTACTAATCGCTTGCTTCCTAGTCGAAGGCATCGCTAAAAGAAAACAAGGTGAATATTAGATATGAACACTTACGACTCAACTCTACGCACGATCTAGATTCAGGAAGAAGGTAACAACCCTAGATGTCACGTAGCCTCCTGATTATAAATGTGGCGCGCTACACATCCATAATCAAAACTCTACTAGACACGGCTCATAGACAACCCCTAGGACAGACTTGCTCTGATACCAAGTTTGTCACGACCCAACTGGAGGGTCATGACTAGCACCCGGGCCATACTTGCCGAGCACCAATGTACATTTTATCTAACCTTCCTTATTATCTTTAAGGGCCGACAAGATCAATATAAATGGTAGACATGGATCATGAACATCCAACAATGAAAGATAATGTCATGAACATACATAACATGGGATGACAAGACTGTCAAGAAACTATATATAAGGTACGAGCTACCATGAGTCGACACCTGTCTATGAGCCTCTAAAAGAACATAAGTGCTACAACATTGCCGGAACAGGGCCCCAACATACCCATAAGGTCTATAACAAAAATGCATACCAAGACCACGGCAAGTCCGGAGAAAGGATCTTGCCAATAACGCTGAACCGGATAGCCTACTGTGATGGGGGAGCTGCGTCTACCCGTCTATCAGGACCTGCAGCACGACATGCAGCGTCCACAAATAAAAAGGACGTCAGTACGAATAAAGTACTGAGTATGTAAGGCAGAATAGCATAAGTAAGAACAATAATGTAAACAGTGATAGGGAATATACAACCTGTGACATCTGGGTACCTCTGAGGGCTACTGACATGAAATACATGATACATACATATATATATACATAAACGTTTAAAACATATGCCTTTGTGGGCATCATCATCATCATATCGTACCCGGCCATAATAGGCTCGGTAAAACGTACCCGGCCATCATAGGGCTCGGTAGAATCGTGCCCGGCCACGTGGAGCTCGGTAAAACCCAACTGATCAGTGGTTGCACAATAGGTGCCGTACCCGGCCGACTATAGCGCGGCTCGGTAGAGTAAAATAGATACATATATATGATGCATGCTGGACTCATTGGAATCACATTTTGAACCTTTCGGAGTGACATAAGGTTGGTATCCTTCGTACACATTATTAGGATTAACTCTTCATCAAGAATCTTATAAGAATCAGGAACTACCAACAACATTGATAATATAAGAATAAGAGAAGTAACATCAATATCAATCGTTTCGTAAGAAGGGCAGCAATGTAAGTACTGCTAGCTTCTAAGAGTAGAGTAACTTTGGGAGCTCGTTCATTACATTATGTACAATCGGAGTCGTGCAAAAGAATGAAGGGGATAGCCTCACATACCTTGTATATACTGCCCAACCTCAAGCTATGCAAATATCACGACTCCTTAGTCTACAATAAGATAAATGACACTATCATTATCGTTTAAGCGTCGTAACTATTATGTATCGACCACAACCTATTTTACGATGAAACGGACAGCACCTCCCCTATTTATATGACTTCCCACAAGTCAATACAATCACCAAACAGCCCAAACAACATCATTAATAATCATATTGAGGCTCCAAAACAGTCCACCAACCAACAACATTACTACCAAGCTTTTCGATATATATTTCACAAGTTCTAGCTTCAACGACTTAGCTGCAACTTGGATAATCTTAAATATATATAGAGTAAGAGGTTACTTACCTTTAAACAGAAAGAACAACTCCAATTTGACCTAAATTTTCTACGAAATATCCCTTCAATTCTGCCACAAGAACAAGGAAGCGAAACTAGCAATTAATTCGGATTTTTCGGCACTAGAATTACTTTAGAAGACTTGAAATCACCTAGGGTTGATATTAAAAACTTGAAGGTGTATTTACAGAACATAAAGCACTTAAAACAACCTCCCACACGAGCTGGAACAACACAAAAATCAGCAACAACAAGAAAAACAAGAAACTTACTAGCACCACGGGATTCCCGACATTTGATTTGTGTTGTTTGCCCTTTGTTTGGGTCTTGGATCATGAGAGAACCTTGAGAGAATGTTTTTAGGGTTATAAGGTCTGAATATACTGAAAAATAATGACTTAAAACGGGGTTGAGTTATCTTATATATGTCCAAATGTCTTAAACCGCCTTTGTGGGCCCCATAGAGAGCAGCTTGGCGCACTCTCGCGAAAACGCGAATATCTCTCTATTCCGAGATCGTATCGACGAACGGTTTAATGCGTTGGAAACTAGACTCATAGATCTTCAATTTGATAGGTAGATCACCCCATAATTCTAAGCACATTGGGAGTAAAATGCAGTAACATTTGACCTAAAGTTTAAGTAAAATTATAAACCTAAGTTGCGACAACTTTTATCGACTTTTATTTCATAACTCGCTTGACTTCAAGACTTATGATGCGGATATTATATGATTCAAATACATTAAAACAAGACCTTTTGGGACAGTTAATCACCTCTAGTGTTATCCGAAAATACGGGTTACAACATCCTTGATTAGCTTAACTTCAAATACTTGTTAACCACTCTTATACACCCTTGTATCGTTTAAGACCAATAGGATTAACTTATTATCATCTCAAAGATAATCTCTTCTTGGATTTACGTCGACTACCTTATGGCGTGATCTATGATATGCGAATTTGGGCCGTGGCCGTTCCTTGTTGTTTTACATTTTACAGCCAAAAAACTAGAATTTCTCTCGATTCCCATATTTTCGTGTACTATAGCCCATTCCTTCCGAGTGGGTCCGGCCCCCCTCACCCTGATCGCCTAAAAATATTCGGGGCCATCAAATATGACCTAAGGAACCTTAGTCACCTCCCCGCCATGGCCGTTCATCATTGTTTTGCATTTTACGGCCAAAAGACTAGAATTTCGCCCGATTCCCATATTTTCGTGTGCTATAGCCCATGCCTTCCGAGTGGGTCCGAGCCCCCGGACCCCGATCGCCTAAAATTATTCGAAGCCATCAAATTCAACCTAAGGAACCACAGTCATGGCCCCACCATGGCCGTTCCTCGTTGTTTTGCATTTTACTGCCAAAAAACTAGAATTCCACTCGATTCCCATATATTCGTGTGCTATATAGCCCACGCCTTCCTAGTGGGTCCGGGCCCCCGGTCCCCGATTGCCTAAAATTTCTCCAGGCAATCAAATACGACCTAAGGAACCATAGTCACCACCCCGCCATGACTGTTCCTCATTTTTTTTTCTTTTTACGACCAAAAAACTAGAATTCCGCTCGATTACCATATTTTCGTGTGCTCTAGCCCATGCCTTCCGACTGGGCCCGGGTCCCCCGAAACCGGATTGCCTAACATTTTTGCAGGCCATCAAATACGACCTAAGGAACCATAGTCACCGCCCCGCCATGGCCGTTCCTAGTTGTTTCGCGTTTTATGATAAAAAACTAGAATTTTGCCCGATTCCTATATATTCGTGTGCTAGCCCACACCTACCGAGTGGGTCCAGGCCCCGTGGATATCGACCACCTAAAATTATTCCGGGCCATCAAATATGACCTAAGGAACCATAGTCACCACCCCGCCATGGCCGCCCTCGTTGTTTTGTATTTTACGGCCAAAAAACTAGAATTTCGCCTGATTCCCATATTTTCGTGTGCCATAGCCCATGCCTTCCGAGTGGGTCCTGGCCCCAGGACCCCGATTGCCTAAAATTTTCCGAGCCATCAAATACGACCTAAGGAACCATAGTCTCCGCCCTGCCATGACCGTTCCTCGTTGTTTTGCATTTTAAGAACAAAAAAGTACAATTCCGCCCGATTCCCTTATTTTTGTGTGTTCTAGCCCACGCCTTCCGAGTGGGCCGGGTCCTCCGAAATTGGATTGCCTTACATTTTTCCAGGCCATCAAATATGACCTAAGGAACCATAGTCACCGCCCCGCCATGGCCGTACCTCGTTGTTTTGCATTTTACTGCCAAAAAACTAGAATTCCACTCGATTCCCATATATTCGTGTGCTATAGTCCACGCCTTCCTAGTGGGTCCGGGCCCCCGGTCCCCGATTGCCTAAAATTTCTCCAAGCAATCAAATACGACCTAAGGAACCATAGTCACTGCCCCGCCATGATAGTTCCTCATTGTTTTGCTTTTTATGACCAAAAAACTAGAATTCCGCTCGATTCCCATATTTTCGTGTGCTCTAGCCCACGCCTTCCGAGTGGGCCCGGGTCCCCCGAAACCGGATTGCCTAAGATTTTTCCAGGCCATCAAATATGACCTAAGGAACCATAGTCACCGCCCCGCCATGGCCGTTCCTAGTTGTTTCCCGTTTTACGATCAGAAAACTAGAATTTCTCTTGATTCCCATATTTTCGGGTGCTATAGCCCATACCTTCCGAGTGGGTCCTAGGCCCCCCGGATCCCGATCGCCTAAAATTTATTTGGGCTATCAAATATGACTGAAGGATCCACAGTCACCACCCCTCCATGACCGTTCCTCGTTGTTTTGCTTTTTACGACCAAAAAATTATATTTCTGCCCGATATTTTCATGTGCTCTTACCCACGCCTTCCGAGTGGGCCCGGGTCCCCAGAAACCGGATTGCCTAATATGTTTCCAGACCATCAAATACGACCAAAGGAACCATAGTCACCACCCCGCCATGGCCATTCCTCGTTGTTTGGCGTATTACGGCCAAAAAACTAGAATTCCGCCCGATTCCCATATATTCGTGAGCTATAGCCCACGCCTTCCTAGTGGGTCCGGGCCCCCAGACTCCTATCGCCTAAAAATTTTCCGGGCTATCAAATACGACCTAAGGAACCATAGTCACCTCCCCGCCATGACCGTTCCTCGTTGTTTTGCTTTTTACGACCAAAAAACTAGAATTCCGCCCGATACCCATATTTTCATGTGCTCTAGCCCACGCCTTCCGAATGGGCCCGGCTCCCCCGAAACTGGATTGCCTAACATTTTTCCAGGCCATCAAATATGACCTAAGGAACCATAATCACCTCCGAGTGGGTCCGGACCCCGATCACATAAAATTATTCCGAGCCATCAAATACGACCTAAGGAACCATAGTCACCGCCCGCCGTGTCCGTTCCTTGTTGTTTTCATTTTACGGCCAAAAAACTAGATTTCAGCCCGATTCCCATATTTTCGTGTGCTCTTGCCCACGCCTTCCGAGTGGGCCCGGGTCCCCCGAAACCGGATTGCCTAATATTTTTCCAGGCCATCAAATACGACCAAAGGAACCATAGTCACCGCCTCGCCATGGCCGTTCCTCGTGTTTTTGCATTTTACGGCCAAAAAACTAAAATTCCGCCCGATTTCCATATATTCGTGTGCTATAGCCCACGCCTTCCTAGTGGTTCCGGGCCCTCGGTCCCCGATTGCCTAAAATTTCTCCAAGCAATCAAATACGACCTAAGAAACCATAGTCACCGCCCCGCCATGACCGTTCCTCGTTGTTTTGCTTTTTTTGACCAAAAAACTAAAATTCTGCCCGATTCCCATATTTTCGTGTGCTCTAGCACACGTCTTCCGAGTGGGCCCGGGTCCCCCGAAACCGGATTGCCTAACATTTTTCCAGGCCATCAAATACGATCTATGGAACCATAGTCACCGCCTCGCCGTGGCCGTTCCTCGTTGTTTTGCGTTTTACGGCCTAAAACCTAGAATTCCGCCTGATTCCCATATATTCGTGTGCTATAGCCCAAGCCTTCCTAGTGGGTCCGGGCCCCCCGGAGATCGACCGCCTAAAATTATTTCGGGCTATGAAATACGACCTAAGGAACCATAGTCACCGCCCCGCCGTGGCCGTTCCTCGTTGTTTTGCATTTTACGGCCAAAACACTAGAATTTCCCCCAATTCACATATTTTCGTGTGCTATAGCCCACTCCTTCCGAGTGGGTCTGGGGCCCCCCGGACCTTGATCGCCTAAAATTTATTTGGGGGATCAAATACTATCGAAGGATCCAGAGTCACCAACTCTCCATGACCGTTCCTCGTTGTTTTGCTTTTTACGACCAAAAAACTAGAATTCCGCCCGATTCCCATATTTTCGTGTGCTCTAGCCCAAGCCTTCCGAGTGGGTCCGGGTCCCCGAAACCGGATTTTGTAAAAATTTTCCAGGCCATCAAATACGACCTAAGGAACCATATTCACTGCCCCGCCATTGCCGTTCCTCGTTGTTTTGCGTTTTACGGCCTAAAAACTAGAATTACGCCTGATTCCCATATTTTGGTGTGCTATAAACCCATGCCTTCCGAGTGGTTCCGGGCCCATGGACCCCGATTGCCTAAAATTATTCGGGGCCATCAAATACGACCTAAGGAACCATAGTCACCGCCCCTCCATGGCCGTTCCTCGTTGTTTTGCATTTTACGGCCAAAAAACTAAAATTTCGCACGATTCCCATATATTCGTGTGTTATAGCCCACGCCTTCCGAGTGGGTCCGGGCTCCCTGGACCCCGATCACCTAAAATTATTCTGGGCAATCAAATACAACCTAAGGAACCATATTCACCGCCGCACCTTGGCTGTTCCTCGTTGTTTTGTGTTTTTCGGCCCCGGACTCCGATCACCTAAAAATTTTCCAGGCTATCAAATACGACCTAAGGACCCATAGTCACCGCCCCGCCATGGCCGTTCATTATTTTTTTTTCATTTTAGGCCAATAAACTAGAATTCGCCCGATTCCCATATATTCGTGTTCTATAGCCCACGCCATCCGAGTGGGACCGGGCCCCCGGACCCCGATCGCCTAAAATTTATTTGGGCCATCAAATACGACCTAAGGAACCATAGTCATCGCCCTGCCATGACCGTTCCTCAAATTTTTGCTTTTTACGAACAAAAAACTAGAATTCCGCCCGATTCCCATATTTTCGAGTGCTCTAGCACATGCCTTCCGAGTGGGCTCGGGTCCCCCGCAACCGAATTGCCTAAAAATTTTCCAGTCTATCAAATACGACCTAAGGAACCATAGTCACTGCCCCGCCATGGCCGTTCCTCGTTGTGTTTTGCGTTTTACAGCCAAAAAACTAGAATTCCGCCCGATTCCCATATATTCGTGTAGCCCACGCCTTCCTAGTGGGTATGGGCCCCCGGACCCTGATCGCCTAAAATATTTCCGGGCTATCAAATATGACCTAAGGAACCATAGTCACCACCCTACCATGACCGTTCCTCGTTGTTTTGCTTTTTATGAACAAAAAACTAAAATTCCGCCCGATTCCCATATTTTCGTGTGCTCTAGCCCACGCCTTCCGTGTGGGCCCGGGTCCCCCGAAACCGGATTGCCTAAAATTTTTCCAGGCCATCAAATACGACCTAAGGAACCATAGTCACCGCCCGGCCATGGCCGTTCCTCGTTGTTTTGCGTTTTACGGCCAAAAAACTAAACTTTTGCCCGCCTAAAATTTATTTGGGCCATCAAATATGACCGAACGATCCATAGTCACCACCCCTCCATGACCGTTCCTCGTTGTTTTGCTTTTTACGACCAAAAAACTAGAATTCCGCCCGATTCCCATATTTTCGTGTGCTCTAGCCCACACCTTCCGAGTGTGCCCGGGTCCCCTGAAACCGGATTGCCTAACATTTTTCCAGGCCATCAAATACGACCTAAGGAACCATAGTCACCACCCCGCCATGGCCGTTCCTTATAGTTTTGCATTTTACAACCAAAAAACATGAATTCCCCCCGATTCCCATATATTCGTGTGCTATTGCCCACGCCTTCCGAGTAGGTCCGGGCCCCCGGACCCCGATCGCCTAAAATTATTCCGGGCCATCAAATACGACCTAAGGAACCATAGTCACCGCCCCGCCATGGCCGTTTGTCATTGTTTTTCCTTTTATGGCCAAAAAACTAGAATTCCGCCCGATTCCAAAATATTCGTGTGCTATAGCCCACGCCTTCCGAGTGGGTCCGGGCTCGTCGGACCCCGATCGCCTAAAATTTTTTGGAGCCATCAAATACGACCTAAGGAACCATAGTCAATGCCCCGCCATGGCCATTCCTCCTTGTTTTGCATTTTACGGCAAAAAAACTAGAATTTCGCCTGATTCCCATATTTTTGTGTACTATAGCCCATGCCTTCCGAGTGGGTCCGGGCCCCCGGACCCCAATCGTCTAAAATTATTTGGGGCCATCAAATAAGACCTAAGGAACCATAGTCAACCCCCCCCCCCCCCCCCCGCCATGGACGTTCCTCGTTGATTGGCATTTTACGGCGAAAAAACTAGAATTCCGCCCGATTCCCATATATTCGTGTGCTATAGCCCACGCCTTCCGAGTGGGTCCGGGCCCCCGGGACCCCGATCGCCTAAAATTTATTTGGGCCATAAAATACGACTTAAGGAACCATACTCACCACCCCCAGCATGACCGTTCCTCGTTGTTTTGCATTTTACAAACAAAAAACTAGAATTCCGCTTGATTCCCATATTTTCGTGTGCTCTTGCCCACGCCTTCCGACTAGGCCTAGGTCCCCCGAAACCGGATTGCCTAAATGTTTTTCAGGCCATCAAATACGACCTAAGGAACCATAGTCACTGCCCCGCCATGGCCCTTCCTCGTTCTTCTGCATTTTACGGCCAAATAACTAGAATTTCGCCCGATTCCCATATATCCGTGTGCTCGCCTTCCTAGTGGGTCCGGGCCCCCCGTACCCCGATCTATCAAATACAACCAAAGGAACCATAGTCTCCGCCCTGCCATGACCGTTCCTCGTTGTTTTACTTTTTACGAACAAAAAACTAGAATTCCGCCCGATTCCCATATTTTCGTGTGCTCTAGCCCACGCCTTTCGAGTGGACCCGGGTTCCCCAAAACTGGATTGCCTTACAAGTTTCCAGGACATCAAATATGACTTAAGGAACCATAGTCACCACCCCGCCATGACCGTTCCTCGTTGTTTTGCTTTTTATGACAAAAATACTAAAATTCCGCCCGATTCCCATATTTTCGTGTGCTCTAGCCCACATCTTCCGAGTGGGCCCGGGTCCCCCGAAACCGGATTGCCTATAAAATTTTCAGGCCATCCAATACGACCTAAGGAACCATAGTCACCACCCCGCCATGGCCGTTCCTCGTTGTTTAGTGTTTTACGGCCAGAAAACTAGAATTGCGCCTGATTCCCATATATTCGTGTGCTATAGCCCACGCCTTCCTAGTGGGTCCGACCCCCCGTACCCCGATCACCTAAAATATTTCTGGGCTATCAAATACGACCTAAGGAACCAAAGTCTCCGCCCTGCCATGACCGTTCCTCGTTGTTTTGCTTTTTACGAACAAAAAACTAGAATTCCGCCCGATTCTCATATTTTCGTGTGCTCTAGCCCACGCCTTCCGAGTGGGCCCGGGTCCCCCGAAACCTTTTTGCCTAAAATTTTTTCAGACCATAAAATATGACCTAAGGAACCATAGTCACTGCCCCTCCATGGCCGTTCCTCGTGGTTTTGCATTTTACAGCCAAAAAACTAGAATTTCGCCTGTTTCCCATATATTCGTGTGCTATAGCCCACGTCTTCCGAGTGGGACCGGCCCCCCGGACCCCGATCGCCTAAACCTTTTTTTAGCCATCCAAAACGAACTTAAAGAACCATAGTCACCGCCCCGCCGTAGCCGTTCCTCGTTGTTTTGCATTTTACGGCCATAAACTAGAATTTTGCCCGATTCCCATATTTTCGTGTGCTGTAGCCCATGCCTTCCGAGTGGGTCCGGGCACCTGGATCTTGATCGCCTAAAATTATTCGGGGGCATCAAATACGACCTAAGGAATCATAGTCACCGCCCCGCCATGGCCGTTCCTCGATGTTTTGCGTTTTACGGCCAAAACACTAGAATTCCGCCCGATTCCCAAATATTCGTGTGCTATATAGCCCACGCCTTTCGAGTGGGTCCGGGCCCCCAGACCCCGAATGCCTAAAATTATTCTGGGCCATCAAATACGACCTAAGGAACCATAGTCACCGCCCTGCCATGGACGTTCCTCGATGTTTTGCGTTTTACGGCCAAAAAACTAGAATTTCGCCCGATTCCCAAATATTCATGTGCTATAAACCCATGCCTTCCGAGTGGTTCCGGGCCCATGGACCCTGATCGCCTAAAATTATTCGGGGCCATCAAATACGACCTAAGGAACCATAGTCACCGCCCCTCCATGGCCGTTCCTCGTTGTTTTGCGTTTTACGGCCAAAAAACTAGAATTTCGCACTATTCCCATATATTCGTGTGTTATAGCCCACGCCTTCCGAGTGGGTCCGGCCCCCCCTCCCCCCGTACCCCGATTGCCTAAAATTATTCCGGGCAATCAAATACAACCTAAGGAACCATATTCACCGCCGCACCTTGGCCTTTCCTCGTTGTTTTGCGTTTTACGGCCCCGGACTCCGATCGCCTAAACTTTTTCCAGGCCATCAAATAAGACCTAAGGAACCATAGTCACCGCCCCGCCATGGCTGTTCATCATTTTTTTGCATTTTACGGCCAATAAACTAGAATTCCGCCCGATTCCCATATATTCGTGTGCTATAGCCCACGCCGTCCGAGTGATACCGGGCCCCCCGGATCCTGATCGCCTAAAATTTATTTGGGCTATCAAATACGACCTAACGAACCATAGTCATCATCCTGCCATGACCGTTCCTCATTGTTTTGCTTTTTACGAACAAAAAACTAAAATTTCGCCCGATTCCCATATTTTCGTGTGCTCTAGCCCATGCCTTCCGAGTGGGCCTGGGTCCCCCGAAACCGGATTGCCTAAAATTTTTCCACGCCATCAAATACGACCTAAGGAACCATAGTCACCGCCCCGCCATGGCCGTTCCTCGTTGTTTTGTGTTTTACAGCCAAAAAACTAGAATTCCACCCGATTCCCATATATTCGTGTAGCCCACGGGGCCCGGACCCCGATCGCCTAAAATATTTTCGGGCTATCAATACGACCTAAGGAACCATTGTCACCGCCCTGCCATGACCGTTCCTCGTTGTTTTGCGTTTTACGACCAAAAAACTAGAATTTCTCCTGATTCCCATATTTTCGTGTGCTATAGCCCACGCCTTCCGAGTGGTCCAGGACCCCAGATCCCAATCGCCTAAAATTATTTCGGGCCATCAAATACGACTTAAGGAACCATAGTCACCACCCCGCCATGGCCGTTCATCGTTGTTTTGCATTTTACGGCCAAAAAACTAGAATTTTGCCCGATTCCCATATTTTCATGTGCTATAGCCCACACCTTCCGAGTGGGTCCAGGCCCCCTGGACTCCGATCGCCTAAAATTTATTTGGGCCATCAAATATGACCGAACGATCCATATTCACCACCCCTCCATGACCGTTCCTCGTTGTTTTGCTTTTTACGACCAAAAAACTAGAATTCCGCCCGATTCCCATATTTTCGTGTGCTCTAGCCCACACCTTCCGAGTGGGCCCGGGTCCCCTGAAACCGGATTGCCTAACATTTTTCCAGGCCATCAAATACGACCTAAGGAACCATAGTCACCGCCCCGCCATGGCCGTTCCTTATAGTTTTGCATTTTACAACCAAAAAACTTGAATTCCCCCGATTCCCATATATTCGTGTGCTATAGCCCACGCCTTCCGAGTGGGTCAGGGCCCCCGGACCCCGATCAGCTAAAATTATTCCGGGCCATCAAATACGACCTCAGGAACCATAGTCACCCCCCCTGGCCGCCCCCGTGGCCGTTTGTCATTGTTTTTCCTTTTACGGCCAAAAAACTAGAATTCCGCCCGATTCCAAAATATTCGTGTGCTATAGCCCACGCCTTCCGAGTGGGTCCGGGCTCGCCGGACCTTGATCGCCTAAAATTTTTGGAGCCATCAAATACGACCTAAGGAACCATAGTCAATGCCCCGCCATGGCCATTCCTCCTTGTTTTGCATTTTACGGCAAAAAAACTAGAATTTCGCTTGATTCCCATATTTTTGTGTACTATAGCCCATGCCTTCCGAGTGGGTCCGGGCCCCCGGACCCCAATCGTCTAAAATTATTCGGGGCCATCAAATAAGACCTAAGGAACCATAGTCAACCCCCCCTCCCCCCCGCCATGGACATTCCTCGTTGATTGGCATTTTACGGCGAAAAAACTAGAATTCCGCCCGATTCCCATATATTCGTGTGCTATAGCCCACGCCTTCCGAGTGGGTCCGGGCCCCCGGGACCCCGATCGCCTAAAATTTATTTGGGCCATAAAATACGACTTAAGGAACCATACTCACCACCCCCAGCATGACCGTTCCTCGTTGTTTTGCATTTTACAAACAAAAACCTAGAATTCCGCTTGATTCCCATATTTTCGTGTGCTCTTGCCCACGCCTTCCGACTAGGCCCAGGTCCCCCGAAACCGGATTGTCTAAATGTTTTTCAGGCCATCAAATATGACCTAAGGAACCATAGTCACCGCCCCGCCATGGCCCTTCCTCGTTGTTCTGCATTTTACGGCCAAATAACTAGAATTCCGCCCGATTCCTATATATTCGTGTGCTCGCCTTCCTAGTGGGTCCGGGCCCCCGTACCCCGATCACTTAAAATATTTCCGGGCTATCAAATACAACCAAAGGAACCATAGTCTCCGCCCTGCCATGACCGTTCCTCGTTGTTTTACTTTTTACGAACAAAAAACTAGAATTCCGCTAGATTCCCATATTTTCGTGTGCTCTAGCCCACGCCTTTCGAGTGGACCCGGGTTCCCCAAAACCGGATTGCCTTACAAGTTTCCAGGACATCAAATACGACTTAAGGAACCATAGTCACCACCCCGCCATGACCGTTCCATGTTGTTTTGCTTTTTATGACAAAAATACTAAAATTACGCCCGATTCTCATATTTTCGTGTGCTCTAGCCCACATCTTCCGAGTGGGCCCGGGTCCCCCAAAACCGGATTGCCTATAAAATTTTCAGGCCATCAAATACGACCTAAGGAACCATAGTCACCGCCCTGCCATGGCCGTTCCTCGTTGTTTGGTGTTTTACGGCCAGAAAACTAGAATTGCGCCTGATTCCCATATATTCGTGTGCTATAGCCCACGCCTTCCTAGTGGGTCCGACCCCCCGTACCCCGATCGCCTAAAATATTTCTGGGCTATAAAATACGACCTAAGGAACCAAAGTCTCCGCCCTGCCACGACCGTTCCTCGTTGTTTTGCTTTTTACGAACAAAAAACTAGAATTCCGCCCGATTCCCATATTTTCGTGTGCTCTAGCCCACGCCTTCCGAGTGGGCCCGGGTCCCCCGAAACCTTATTGCCTAAAATTTTTTCAGACCATAAAATATGACCTAAGAAACCATAGTCACTGCCCCTTCCTGGCCGTTCCTCGTGTTTTTGCATTTTACGGCCAAAAAACTAGAATTTCGCCTGTTTCCCATATATTCGTGTGCTATAGCCCACGTCTTCCGAGTGGGACCGGCCCCCCGGACCCCGATCGCCTAAACCTTTTTTGAGCCATCCAAAACGACCTTAAAGAACCATAGTCACCGCCCCGCCGTGGCCGTTTCTCGTTGTTTTGCATTTTACAGCCAAAAACTAGAATTTTGCCCGATTTCCATATTTTCATGTGCTGTAGCCCATGCCTTCCGAGTGGGTCCGGGCACCCGGACCTTGATCGCCTAAAATTATTCGGGGGCATCAAATACGACCTAAGGAATCATAGTCACCGCCCCGCCAAGGCCGTTCCTCGATGTTTTGCGTTTTACGGCCAAAACACTAGAATTCCGCCCGATTCCCAAATATTCGTGTGCTATATAGCCCACGCCTTTCGAGTGGGTCCGGGCCCCCAGACCTCGAATGCCTAAAATTATTCTGGGCCATCAAATACGACCTAAGGAACCATAGTCACCGCCCTGCCATGGACGTTCCTCGATGTTTTGCGTTTTACGGCCAAAAAACTAGAATTTCGCCCGATTCCCAAATATTCATGTGCTATAAACCCATGCCTTCCGAGTGGTTCCGGGCCCATGGACCCTGATCGCCTAAAATTATTCGGGGCCATCAAATACGACCTAAGGAACCATAGTCACCGCCCCTCCATGGCCGTTCCTCGTTGTTTTGCGTTTTACGGCCAAAAAACTAGAATTTCGCACTATTCCCATATATTCGTGTGTTATAGCCCACGCCTTCCGAGTGGGTCCGGCCCCCCGTACCCCGATTGCCTAAAATTATTTCGGGCAATCAAATACGACCTAAGGAACCATATTCACCGCCGCACCTTGGCCGTTCCTCGTTGTTTTGCATTTTACGGCCCCGGACTCCGATCGCCTAAACTTTTTCCAGGCTATCAAATAAGACCTAAGGAACCATAGTCACCGCCCCGCCATGGCTGTTCATCATTTTTTTGCATTTTACGGCCAATAAACTAGAATTCCACCCGATTCCCATATATTCGTGTGTTATAGCCCACGCCGTCCGAGTTGTACCGGGCCCCCCGGATCCTGATCGCCTAAAATTTATTTGGGCCATCAAATACGACCTAAGGAACCATAGTCATCGCCCTGCCATGACCGTTCCTCATTGTTTTGCTTTTTACGAACAAAAAACTATAATTCCGCCCGATTCCCATATTTTCGTGTGCTCTAGCCCATGCCTTCCGAGTGGGCCTGGGTCCCCCGAAACCGGATTGCCTAAAATTTTTCCACGCCATCAAATACGACCTAAGGAACCATAGTCACCGCCCCGCCATGGCCGTTCCTCGTTGTTTTGTGTTTTACAGCCAAAAACTAGAATTCCACCCGATTCCCATATATTCGTGTAGCCCACGGGGCCCGGACCCCGATCGCCTAAAATATTTTCGGGCTATCAAATACGACCTAAGGAACCATAGTCACCGCCCTGCCATGACTGTTCCTCGTTGTTTTGCGTTTTACGGCCAAAAATCTAGAATTCCGCCCGATTCCCATATATTCGTGTGCTATAGCCCACGCCTTCCGAGTGGGTCCGGGCCCCCCGGACACCGACCGCCTAAAATTATTCCTGGCCATCAAATACGACCTAAGGAACCATAGTCACCGCCCCGCCGTGGCCGTTCCTCGTTGTCTTGCATTTTAGGGCCAAAACACGAGAATTTCGCCTGATTCCCATATTTCGTGTGCCATAGCCCATGCCTTTCGAGTGGGTCCGGGCCCGAGGACCCCGATCGCCTAAAATTATTTAGGGCCATCAAATACGACCTAAGGAACCATAGTCACCGCCCCACCATGGCCGTTCCTTGTTGATTTGCGTTTTACGGCCAAAAAACTTGAATTTCACCCGATTGCCATATTTTCATGTGCTATAGCACACGCCTTCCAAGTGGGACCGGGCCCCCGGACCCTGATCTCCTAAAATATTTTCGAGCCATCAAATACGACCTATGGAACCATAGTCACTGCCCCTCCATGGCCGTTCCTTGTTATTTTACGTTTTACAACCAAAAAACTAGAATTTCTCCTGATTCCCATATTTTCGTGTGCTATGGCCCACGCCCTCCGAGTGGGTCCGGGCCCCCGGACCCCGATCGCCTAAAATTTATTTTGGCCATCAAATACGATCGAAGGATCCATAGTCACCGCCCCGCCATGACCGTTCCTTGTTGTTTTGCTTTTTACGACCAAAAAACAAGAATTCCGCCTGATTCCCATATTTTCGTGTGCTATCTAGCCCACACCTTCCGAGTGGGTCCGGGCCACCCGGACCCCGATCGCCTAAAATTTATTTGGGGGATCAAATACTATCGAAGAATCCAGAGTCACCACCCCTCCATGACCGTTCCTCGTTGTTTTGCTTTTTACGACCAAAAAACTAGAATTCCGCCCGATTCCCATATTTTCGTGTGCTCTAGCCCAAGCCTTCCGAGTGGGCCCGGGTCCTCCGAAACCGGATTTCGTAAAAATTTTCCAGGCCATCAAATACGACCTAAGGAACCATATTCGCTGCCCCGCTATGGCCGTTCCTCGTTGTTTTGCGTTTTACGGCATAAAAACTAGAATTACGCCTGATTCCCATATTTTGGTGTGCTATAAACCCATGCCTTCCGAGTGGTTCCGGGCCCATGGACCCCGATCGCCTAAAATTATTCGGGGCCATCAAATACGACCTAAGGAACCATAGTCACCGCCCCTCCATGGCCGTTCCTCGTTGTTTTGCATTTTACGGCCAAAAAACTAAAATTTCGCATGATTCCCATATGTTCGTGTGTTATAGCCCACGCCTTCCGAGTGGGTCCGGGCCCCCCGGACCCCGATCACCTAAAATAATTCAGGGCAATCAAATACGACCTAAGGAACCATATTCATCGCCGCACCTTGGCCGTTCCTCGTTGTTTTGTGTTTTTTGGCCCCAGACTCCGATCACCTAAAAATTTTCCAGGCCATCAAATACGACCTAAGGAACCATAGTCACCGCCCCGCCATGGCCGTTCATCATTTTTTTGCATTTTAGGCCAATAAACTAGAATTCCGCCTGATTTCCATATATTCGTGTGCTATAGCCCACGCCGTCCGAGTGGGACCGGGCCCCCCGGACCCCGATCGCCTAAAATTTATTTGGGCCATCAAATTCGACCTAGGGAACCATAGTAATCGCCCTGCCATGACCGTTCCTCAAATTTTTGCTTTTTACGAACAAAAAACTAGAATTCCGCCCGATTCCCATATTTTCATGTGCTCTAGCCCATGCCATCCGAGTGGGCTCGGGTCCCCCGAAACCGAATTACCTAAAAATTTTCCAGTCTATCAAATACGACATAAGGAACAATAGTCACCGCCCCGCCATGGCCGTTCCTCGTTGTGTTTTGCGTTTTACAGCCAAAAAACTAGAATTCCGCCCGATTCCCATATATTCGTGTAGCCCACGCCTTCCTAGTGGGTTCGGGCCCCCGGACCCCGATCACCTAAAATATTTACGGGCTATCAAATATGACCTAAGGAACCATAGTTACCACCCTACCATGACCGTTCCTCGTTGTTTTGCTTTTTACGAACAAAAAACTAGAATTCCGCCCGATTCCCATATTTTCGTGTGCTCTAGCCCACGCCTTCCGTGTGGGCCTGGGTCCCCCGAAACCGGATTGCCTTACATTTTTCCACGCCATCAAATACGACCTAAGGAACCATAGTCACCGCCCCGCCATGGCCGTTCCTCGTTGTTTTGCGTTTTACGGCCAAAAAACTAAACTTTTGCCCGATTCCCATATATTCGTGTGCTATAGCCCACGCCGTCCTAGTGGGTCCGGGCCCCCGGACCTCGATCGCCTAAAATATTTCCGGGCTATCAAATACGACCTAAGGAACCATAGTCACCTACCTTCCATGACCGTTCCTCATTGTTTTGCTTTTTACGACCAAAAAACTAGAATTCCGCCAGATTCCCATATTTTCATGTACTCTAGCCCACGCCTTCCGAGTGGCCCCCAAACCGGATTGCCTTACATTTTTCCAGGCCATCAAATACAACCTAAGGAACCATAGTCACCGCCCCGCCATGGCCGATCCTCGTTGTTTTGGGTTTTACGGCCAAAAAACTAGAATTTTGTCCGATTCCTATATATTCGTGTGCTATAGCCCACGCCTTCCTTGTGGGTCCTGGCCCCCCTGACCCCGATCGCCTAAAATTATTCGAGGCCATCAAATACGACCTAAAGAACCATAGTCACCGCCCCTCCATGGCCGTTCCTCATTGTTTTGCGTTTTACGGCCAAAAAACTAGAATTCCTCCTGATTCCCATATTTTCGTGTGTTATAGCCCACGCCTTCTATGTGGGTCCGGGACCCCGGACTCCGATCAACTAAAATTTTTCCAGGCCATCAAATACGAGCTAAGGAACCATAGTCACTCTCCCGCCATGATAATTCCTAGTTTGTTTCCTTTTTACGTCCAAAAAACTAGAATATCGGGCTATTGCCATATTTTGGTGAGCTAAACAATGCCTTCCGAGTAGGTCCGGGGCCCCGGACGCCGATCTCCTAAAATTTATTTGGGCCATCAAATACGACCTAAGGAACCATAGTCACCGTTCCTCGTTGTTTTGCTTTTTACGAACAAAAAACTAGAATTCCGCCCGATTCCCATATTTTCGTGTGCTTTAGCCCCAACCTTCCGAGTGGGCCCGGGTCCCTCAAAACCGGATTGCCTAAAATTTTTCTAGGGCAAAAAATAAGACCTAAGGAACCGTAGTCACCGCCCCGCCATGGCCATTCCTCGATATTTTGCATTTTACGGCCAAAAAACTAAAATTTCGCCTGATTCCCATATATTCGTGTGCTATAGCCCTCGCCTTCCTAGTAGGTCCGGGCCTCCCGGACCCCGATCGACTAAAATATTTCTGGGCTATCAAATACGACCTAAGTAACCATAGTAACCACCCTACCATGAGCGTTCCTCGTTGTTTTGCTTTTTACGACCAAAAAACTAGAATTTCGCCCGATTCCCATATATTCGTGTGCTAGCCCATGCCTTCCTAGTGGGTCAGGGCCCCCCGGACCCTGATCACCTAAAATATTTCCGGGCCATCAAATACGACCTAAGGAACCACAGTCACCGCCCCCTCCATGGCCCTTCCTCGTTTTTTTCCTTTTTACGTCCAAACAACTAGAATTTCGGGCGATTGCCATATTTTGGTGAGCTAGCCCATGCCTTCTGAATGGGTCCGGGCCCGCCGGACCCCGATCGCCTAAAATTTATTTAGGCCATCAAATACGACCTAACTGCCCCGTCATGACCATTCCTCGTTGAATTGCTTTTTACGACCAAAAAACTAGAATTTCGCCCGATTCCTATATTTTCGTGTGCTTTAGCCCACGCCTTCCGAGTGAGCCCGGGTCCCCCGAAACCGGATTGCCTAAAATTTTTCCAGGCCATCAAATGCTACCTAAGGATCCATAGTCACCGCCCACCATGACCGTTTCTCGTTGTTTTGCGTTTTATGGCCATAAAACTAGAATTTCGCATGATTTCCATATTTTCGTGTGCTATAAGCCCACGCCTTCCGAGTGGATCCGGGTCCCCGGAGCCCGATCACCTAAAATTATTCGGAGCCATCAAATATGACCTAATGAACCATTGTTCACCGCCCCTCCATGGCCGTTCCTCGTTGTTTTGCGTTTTACGGCCAAAAAACTAGAATTCCGCCTGATTCCCATATTTTCGTGTGCTATAGCCCATGCCTTCTAAGTGGGTCCGGGCCCCCAGACCCCGATCAACTAAAATTTTTCCAGGCCATCGAATACGACCTTAGGAACCATAGTCACCGCCTCGCCATGACTGTTCCTCGTTCTTTTCCTTTTTACATCCAAAAAATTAGAATTTCGCCTGATTCACATATTTTCGTGTGCTAGCCCACACCTTCCGAGCGGGTCAAGGCCCCCCGGACCCCGATCGCCAAAAATTTATTTGGGCCATCAAATACGACTGATGGATCCATAGTCACCGCCCCGCCATGACCGTTCCTCGTTGTTTTGCTTTTTATGACCAAAAAATAAGAATTCCGCCCGATTCCCATATTTTCGTGTGCTCTCTAGCCCACACCTTCCGAGTGGGTCCGGGTCCCCCGGACCTTGATTGCCTAAAATTTATTTTGGCCATCAAGTACGACCGAAAGATCCATAGTCACCGCCCCACCATGACCGTTCCTCGTTGTTTTGTTTTTTACGACCAAAAAACTAGAATTCCGCCCGATTCCCATACTTTCGTGTGCTCTAGACCACGCCTTCCGAGTGGGCCCATGTCCCCCAAAAACGGATTGCCTAAAATTTTTCCAGGCCATCAAATACGACCTAAGGAACCATATTCACCACCCCGCCATGGCCGTTCCTCGTTGTTTTGCGTTATATGGCCAAAAAACTAGAATTTTGCCCGATTCCCATATTTTCGTGTGCTATAAGCCCACGCCTTCTGAGTGGGTCCTGGCCCCCGGACCCCGATGGCCTAAAATTATTCGGGGCTATCAAATATGACCTAAGGAACCATAGTCATCGCCCCTCCATGACTGTTCCACTTTTTTTCCTTTTTACGTCCAAAACCGTTCCTCGTTGTTTTGCTTTTTACGAACAAAAAACTAGAATTTCGCCCGATTCCCACATTTTCGTGTGCTCTAGCCCACGCCTTCCGAGTGGGCCCGGGTCCCCCGAAACCGGATTGCCTAAAATTTTTCCAGGCCATCAAATACGACCAAAGGAACCATAGTCACCGCCCTACCATGACCGTTCCTCGTTGATTTGATTTTTACGACCAAAAAACTAGAATTTCGTCCGATTCCCATATTTTCGTGTGCTCTAGCCCACGCCTTCCGAGTGGGCCCGGGTCCCCCGAAACCGGATTGCCTTACATTTTTCCAGGCGATTAAATACGACCTAAGGAACCATAGTCACCGCCCCGCCATGGCCGTTCCTCGTTGTTTTGCGTTTTACGCCAAAAAAAACTAGAATTCCGCCCGATTCCCATATATTCGTGTGCTATAGCCCATGCCTTCCGAGTGGGTCCGGACCCCAGGACCCCGATCGCCTAAAATTATTCAGGGCCATCAAATACGACCTAAGAAACCATAGACACCGCCCCACCATGGCCGTTCCTCGTTGATTTGCGTTTGACGGCCAAAAAACTAGAATTTCGCCCGATTCCCATATATTCGTGTGCTATAGCCCACGCCTTCCGAATGGGTCCGGGCCCCCTGACCCCGATCATCTAGAATTATTCCGGGCCATCAAATATGACCTAAGGAACGATAGTCAACGTCCCGCCATGGCCGTTCCTCGTTATTTTGAGTTTTACGGCCAAAAAACTAGAATTCCGCACGATTCCCATATTTTCGTGTGCTCTAGCCCACGCCTTCCGAGTAGGCTCCGGTCCCCCGAAACCGGATTACTTAAAATTTTTGCAGGCCATCAAATACGACCTAAGGAACCATATTCACCGCCCCGCCATGGCCGTTCCTCATTGTTTTGCGTTTTACGGTCAAAAAACTAGAATTTCGCCCGAATCCCATGTTTTCGTGTGCTATAAGACCACGCCTTCTGAGTGGGTCCGAGCCCCCTGACCCCGATCGCCTAAAATTATTCGGGGCCATAAAATACGACCTAAGGAACCATAGTCACCGCCCCTCCATGGCCGTTCCTTGTTGTTTTGTGTTTTACGGCCAAAAAACTAGAATTCCGCCTGATTCCCATATTTTCGTGTGCTATAGCCCACTCCTTCTAGATGGGTCCGGGCCCCCGGAACCTGATCAACTAAAAATTTTCCAGGCGATCAAATACGACCTAACAAACCATAGTCACCGCCCCGCCATGACCGTTCCTAATTTTTTTCCTTTTTACATCCCAAAAACTAGAATTTCGCCTGATTCACATATTTTCATGTGCTAGCCTACACCTTCCGAGTGGGTCAAGGCCCCATGGATCCCGATCGCCAAAAATTTATTTGGGCCATCAAATACGACCGAAGAATCCATAGTCACCGCCCCGCCATGACCGTTCCTCGTTGTTTTGCTTTTTATGACCAAAAAACAAGAATTCCGCCCGATTCCCATATTTTTGTGTGCTCTCTAGCCCACACCTTCCTAGTGGGTCCGAGCCCCCTGACCCCGATCGCCTAAAATTATTCGGGGCCATCAAATATGACCTAAGGAACCATAGTCACCGCCCCGCCATGACCGTTCCTCATTGTTTTGTTTTTTACGACCAAAAAACTAGAATTCCGTCTGATTCCCATATTTTCATGTCCTCTAGACCACGCCTTCCGAGTGGGCCCGTGTCCCCCGAAAATGGATTGCCTAAAATTTTTTCAGGCCATCAAATACGACCTAAGGAACCATATTCACCGCCCCGCCATGGCCGTTCCTCGTTGTTTTGCGTTTTATGGCCAAAAAACTAGAATTTTGCCTGATTCCCATATTTTCGTGTGCTATAAGCTCACGCCTTCTGAGTGGGTCCGGGCCCCCGGACCCCGATGACCTAAAATTATTCGGGGCCATCAAATACGACCTAAGGAACCATAGTCACCGCCCCTCCACGACCGTTCCACATTTTTTTCCTTTTTACGTCCAAAACACTAGAATTTTTGGAGATTGCCATATTTTAGTAAGCTAGCCCATGCCTTCCGAGTAGGTCTGGATCCCGATCGCCTAAAATTTATTTGGGCCATCAAATACGACCTAAGGAACAATAGTCACCGCCCTTCCAAGACCGTTCCTCGTTGTTTTGCTTTTTACGAACAAAAAACTAGAATTTCGCCCGATTCCCACATTTTCGTGTGCTCTAGCCCACGACTTCCGAGTTGGCCCGGGTCCCCCTAAACTGGATTGCCTAAAAATTTTCCAGGCCATCAAATACGACCTAAGGAACCATAGTCACCGCCCTACTATGACCGTTCCTCGTTGTTTTGCTTTTTACGACCAGAAAACTAGAATTCCGTCTGATTCCCATATTTTTGTGTGCTCTAGCCCACGCCTTCCGAGTGGGCCTGGGTCCCCCGAAACCGGATTGCCTTACATTTTTCCAGGCCATCAAATATGACCTAAGGAACCATAGTCACCGCCCTGCCATAACCGCTCCTCGTTGTTTTGCTTTTTACGACCAAAAAACTAGAATTCCGTCCTATTCCCATATTTTCGTGTGCTGTAGCCCACGCCTTCCGAGTGGGCCCGGGTCCCCCGAAACCGGATTGCCTAAAATTTTTTCAGGCCATCAAATACGACCTAAGGAACCATAGTCACCACCCCGCCATGGCCGTTCCTCGTTGTTTTGCGTTTTGACGACCAAAAAACTAAAATTCTGCCCTATTCCTATATATTCGTGTGCTATAGCCCACGCCTTCCTTGTGCGTCCGGGCCCCCCGGACCCCGATCGCCTAAAATATTTCCGAGCTATCAACTACGACCTAAGGAACCATAGTCACCGCCCTGCCATAACCGCTCCTCGTTGAATTGCTTTTTACGACCAAAAAACTAGAATTTCGCCCGATTCCTATATTTTCGTGTGCTTTAGCCCACGCCTTCCGAGTGAGCCCGGGTCCCCCGAAATCGGATTGCCTAAAATTTTTCTAGGCCATCAAATGCGACCTAAGGATCCATAGTCACCGCCCACCATGACCGTTCCTCGTTGTTTTGCGTTTTACGGCCATAAAACTAGAATTTCGTCTGATTCCCATATTTTCGTGTGCTATAAGCCCACGCCTTCCGAGTGGATCCGGGTCCCCGGAGCCCAATCACCTAAAATTATTCGAAGCCATTAAATATGACCTAATGAACCATTGTCACCGCCCCTCCATGGCCATTCCTCGTTGTTTTGTGTTTTACGGCCAAAAAACTAGAATTCCGCCTGATTCCCATATTTTCGTGTGCTATAGCCAATGCCTTCTAAGTGGGTCGGGGCCCCCGGACCCCGATCAACTAAAATTTTTCCAGGCCATCGTATACGACCTTAGGAACCATAGTCACCGCCTCGCCATGACTGTTCCTCGTTCTTTTCCTTTTTACATCCGAAAAACTAAACTTTTCGCTTGATTCACATATTTTCGTGTGCTAGCCCACACCTTCCGAGTGGGTCAAGACCCTCGGACCCCGATCGCCAAAAATTTATTTGGGCCATCAAATACGACTGAAGCATCCATAGTCACCGCCCTGCCATGACCGTTCCTCGTTGTTTTGCTTTTTATGACCAAAAAACTAGAATTCCGCCCGATTCCCATATTTTTGTGTGCTCTAGACCACGCCTTCCGAGTGGGCCCGTGTCCCCCGAAAATGGATTGCCTAAAATTTTTCCAGGCCATCAAATACGACCTAAGGAACCATATTCACCGCCCCGCCATGGCCGTTCCTCGTTGTTTTGCGTTTTATGGCCAAAAAACTAGAATTTTGCTTGATTCCCATATTTTCATGTGCTATAAGCTCACGCCTTCTGAGTGGGTCCGGGCCCCCGGACCCCGATGACCTAAAATTATTTGGGGCCATCAAAAATGACCTAAGGAACTATAGTCACCGTCCCTCCAAGACCGTTCCACGTTTATTTCCTTTTTACGTCCAAAACACTAGAATTTTAGGAGATTGCCATATTTTAGTATACTAGCCCATGCCTTCCGAGTAGGTCTGGATCCCGATCGCCTAAAATTTATTTGGGCCATCAAATACGACCTAAGGAACCATAGTCACCGCCCTGCCAAGACCGTTCCTCATTGTTTTGCTTTTTACGAACAAAAAACTAGAATTCCGCCCGATTCCCACATTTTCGTGTGCTCTAGCCCACGCCTTCCGAGTGGGCCCGAGTCCCCCGAAACCGGATTGCCTAAAATTTTTCCAGGCCATCAAATACGACCTAAGGAACCATAGTCACCGCCCCGCCATGGCCGTTCTTCGTTGTTTTGCGTTTTGACGGCCAAAAAACTAAAATTCCGCCCTATTCCCATATATTCGTGTGCTATAGCCCACGCCTTCCTAGTGCGTCCGGGCCCTCCGGACCGCGATCGCCTAAAATATTTCCGAGCTATCAACTACGACCTAAGGAACCATAGTCACCACCCTGCCATAACCGCTCCTCGTTGTTTTGCTTTTTACGACCAAAAAACTAGAATTCCGTCCGATTCCCATATTTTCGTGTGCTCTAGCCCACGCCTTCCGAGTGGGCTCGGGTTCCCTGAAACCGGATTGCCTAAAATTTTTCCAGGCCATCAAATACCACTTAAGGAACCATAGTCACCGCCCCGCGATGGCCGTTCCTCATTGTTTTGCGTTTTGACGGCCAAAAAACTAAAATTCCGCCCTATTCCCATATATTCGTGTGCTATAGCCCACGCCTTCCTAGTGCGTCCGGGGCCCCCGGACCCCGATCGCCTAAAATATTTCTGAGCTATCAACTACGAGCTAAGGAACCATAGACACCGCCCTGCCATAACCGCTCCTCGTTGAATTGCTTTTTACGACCAAAAAACTAGAATTTCGCCCAATTCCTATATTTTCGTGTGCTTTAGCCCACGCCTTCCGAGTGAGCCCGGGTCCCCCGAAACCGGATAGCCTAAAATTTTTCCAGGCCATCAAATGCGACCTAAGGATCTATAGTCACTTCCCACCATGACCGTTCCTCGTTGTTTTGCATTTTACGGCCATAAAACTAGAATTTCGCCTGATTCCCATATTTTCGTGTGCTATAAGCCCACGCCTTCCGAGTGGATCCGGGTCCCCGGAGCCTGATCACCTAAAATTATTCGGAGCCATCAAATATGACCTAATGAACCATTGTCACCACCCCTCCATGGCCGTTCCTCGTTGTTTTGTGTTTTACGGCAAAAAAACTAGAATTTCGCCTGATTCCCATATTTTCGTATGCTATAGCCCATTCCTTCTAAGTGGGTCTGGGCCCCGGGACCCCGATCAAGTAAAATTTTTCCAGGCCTTCGAATACGACCTTAGGAACTATAGTCACCACCTCGCCATAACTGTTCCTCGTTCTTTTCCTTTTTACATCTGAAAAACTAAAATTTTGCCTGATTCACATATTTTCATGTGCTAGCCCACACCTTCCGAGTTGGTCAAGGCCCCCCGGACCCCGATCGCCAAATATTTATTTGGGCCATCAAATACGACTGATGGATCCATAGTCACCGCCCCGCCATGATCCTTCCTCGTTGTTTTGCTTTTTATGACCAAAAAATAAGAATTCCGCCCGATTCCCATATTTTCGTGTGCTCTCTAGCCCACACCTTCCCAGTGGGTCCGGGTCCCCCGGACCTTGATCCCCTAAAATTTATTTTGGCCATCAAATACGACCAAAAGATCCATAGTCACCACCCCGCCATAACCGTTCCTCGTTGTTTTGTTTTTTACGACCAAAAAACTAGAATTCCGCCCGATTCCCATATTTTCGTGTGCTCTAGACCACGCCTTCCGAGTGGGCCCATGTCCCCCGAAAACGGATTGCCTAAAAATTTTCCAGGCCATCAAATATGACCTAAGGAACCATATTCACCGCCCCGCCATGGCCGCTCCTCGTTGTTTTGCGTTATATGGCCAAAAAACTAGAATTTTGCCCGATTCCCATATTTTCGTGTGCTATAAGCCCACGCCTTGTGAGTGGGTCCTGTCCCCGGACCCCGATGGCCTAAAATTATTCGGGGCCATCAAATACGACCTAAGGAACCATAGTCACCGCCCCTCCATGGCCGTTCCTTGTTGTTTTGTGTTTTACGGCCAAAAAACTAGAATTCCGCCTGATTCCCATAATTTCGTGTGCCATAGCCCACGCCTTCTAGATGGGTCCGAGCCCCCGGAACCTGATCAACTAAAAATTTTCCAGGCCATCAAATACGACCTAAAAAACCATAGTCACCGCCCCGCCATGACCGTTCCTCGTTTTTTTCCTTTTTACATCCCAAAAACTAGAATTTCGCCTGATTCTCATATTTTCATATGCTAGCCCACACCTTCCGAGTGGGTCAATGCCCCACGGATCCCGATCGCCAAATATTTATTTGGGCCATCAAATACGACCGAAGGATCCATAGTCACCGCCCCGCCATGACCGTTCCTCATTGTTTTGCTTTTTATGACCAAAAAATAAGAATTCCGCCCGATTCCCATATTTTTGTGTGCTCTCTAGCCCACACCTTCCTAGTGGGTCCGAGCCCCCTGACACCGATCGCCTAAAATTATTCGGGGCCATCAAATACGACCTAAGGAACCATAGTCACCGCCCCACCATGACCGTTCCTCGTTGTTTTGTTTTTTACGACCAAAAAACTAGAATTCCGCCTGATTCCCATATTTTCGTGTGCTCTAGACCACGCCTTCCGAGTGGGCCCGTGTCCCCCGAAAATGGATTGCCTAAAAATTTTTCAGGCCATCCAATACGACCTAAGGAACCATATTCACCGCCCCGCCATGGCCGTTCCTCCTTGTTTTGCGTTTTATGGCCAAAAAACTAGAATTTTGCCTGATTCCCATATTTTCGTGTGCTATAAGCTCACGCCTTCTGAGTGGGTCCGGGCCCCCGGACCCCGATGACCTAAAACTATTCGGGGCCATCAAATACGACCTAAGTAACCATAGTCACTGCCCCTCCACGACCATTCCACATTTTTTTCCTTTTTACGTCCAAAACACTAGAATTTCGGGAGATTGCCATATTTTAGTAAGCTAGCCCATGCCTTCCGAGTAGGTCTGGATCCCGATCGCCTAAAATTTATTTGGGCCATCAAATACGACCTAAGGAACAATAGTCACCGCCCTGCCAAGACCGTTCCTCGTTGTTTTGCTTTTTACGAACAAAAAACTAGAATTTCGCCCGATTCCCACATTTTCGTGTGCTCTAGCCCACGACTTCCGAGTGGGCCCGGGTCCCCCTAAACTGGATTGCCTAAAATTTTTCCAGGCCATCAAATACGACCTAAGGAACCATAGTCACCGCCCTACCATGACCGTTCCTCGTTGTTTTGCTTTTTACGACCAAAAAACTAGAATTCCGTCTGATTCCCATATTTTCGTGTGCTCTAGCCCACGTCTTCCGAGTGGGCCCGGGTCCCCCGAAACCGGATTGCCTTACATTTTTTCAGGCCATCAAATACGACCTAAGGAACCATAGTCACCGCCCCGCCATGGCCGTTCCTCGTTGTTTTGCGTTTTACGGCAAAAAAACTAGAATTCTGCCTAATTCCCGTATATTCGTGTGCTATAGCCCATGCTTTCCGAGTGGGTCCGGACCCCAGGACCCCGATTGCCTAAAATTATTCAGGGCCATCAAATACAACCTAAGAAACCATAGTCACCGCCCCACCAAGGCCGTTCCTCGTTGATTTGCGTTTGACGGCCAAAAAACTAGAATTTCGCCCGATTCCCATATATTCGTGTGCTATAGCCTACGCCTTCCGAATGGGTCCGGGCCCCCTGACCCCGATCACCTAAAATTATTCCGGGCCATCAAATACAACCTAAGGAACCATAGTCAACACCCCGCCATGGCCGTTCCTCATTATTTTGAGTTTTACGGCCAAAAAACTAGAATTCTGCACGATTCCCATATTTCCGTGTGCTCTAGCCCACGCCTTCCGAGTAGGCTCGGGTCCCCCGAAACCGGATTACCTAAAATTTTTGCAGGCCATCAAATACGACCTAAGGAACCATATTCACCGCCCCGCCATGGCCGTTCCTCGTTATTTTGCATTTTACGGGCAAAAAACTAGAATTTCGCCCGATTCCCATATTTTCGTGTGCTATAAGACCACGCCTCCTGAGTGGGTCCGAGCCCCCTGACCCCGATCGCCTAAAATTATTCGGAGCCATCAAATACGACCTAAGGAACCATAGTCACCGCCCCTCCATGGCCGTTCCTTGTTGTTTTGTGTTTTACGGCCAAAACACTAGAATTCCGCCTGATTCCCATATTTTCGTGTGCTATAGCCCACGCCTTCTAAATGGGTCCGGGCCCCCGGAACCCGATCAACTAAAAATTTTCCAGGCCATCAAATACGACCTAACAAACCATATTCACCACCCCGCCATGACCGTTCCTCATTGTTTTCCTTTTTACATCCCAAAAACTAGAATTTTGCCTGATTCACATATTTTCATGTGCTAGCCCACACCTTCCGAGTGGGTCAAGGCCCCACGGACCCCGATCTCCAAAAATTTATTTGGGCCATCAAATACGACCGAAGGATCCATAGTCACCACCCCGCCATGACCGTTCCTCGTTGTTTTGCTTTTTATGACCAAAAAATAAGAATTCCGCCCGATTCCCATATTTTCGTGTGCTCTCTAGCCCACACCTTCCGAGTGGGTCCAGGTCCCCCGGACCTTAATCGCCTAAAATTTATTTTAGCCATAAAATACGACCGAAAGATCCATAGTCACCGCCCCGCCATGACCGTTCCTCGTTGTTTTGTTTTTTACGACCAAAAAACTAGAATTCCGCCCGATTCCCATATTTTCGTGTGCTCTAGACCACGCCTTCCGAGTGGGCCCGTGTCCCCCGAAAATGGATTGCCTAAAATTTTTCCAGGCCATCAAATACGACCTAAGGAACCATATTCACCGCCCCGCCATGGCCGTTCCTCGTTGTTTTGCGTTATATGACCAAAAAACAAGAATTCCGCCCGATTCCCATATTTTTGTGTGCTCTCTAGTCCACACCTTCCTAGTGGGTCCGAGCCCCCTGACCCCGATCGCCAAAAATTATTCGGGGCCATCAAATATGACCTAAGGAACCATAGTCACCGCCCCGCCATGACCGTTCCTCATTTTTTTGTTTTTTACGACCAAAAAACTAGAATTCCGCCTGATTCCCATATTTTCGTGTCCTCTAGACCACGCCTTCCGAGTGGGCCCGTGTCCCCCGAAAATGGATTGCCTAAAAATTTTTCAGCCATCAAATACGACCTAAGGAACCATATTCACCGCCCCGCCATGGCCGTTCCTCGTTGTTTTGCGTTTTATGGCCAAAAAACTAGAATTTTGCCTGATTCCCATATTTTCGTGTGCTATAAGCTCACGCCTTCTGAGTGGGTCCGGGCCCCCGGACCCCGATGACCTAAAATTATTCGGGGCCATCAAATACGACCTAAGGAACCATAGTCACCGCCCCTCCACGACCGTTCCACATTTTTTTCCTTTTTACGTCCAAAACACTAGAATTTTTGGAGATTGCCATATTTTAGTAAGCTAGCCCATGCCTTCCGAGTAGGTCTGGATCCTGATCGCCTAAAATTTATTTGGGCCATCAAATACGACCTAAGGAATAATAGTCACCGCCCTTCCAAGACCGTTCCTCGTTGTTTTGCTTTTTACGAATAAAAAACTAGAATTTCGCCCGATTCCCACATTTTCGTGTGCTCTAGCCCACGACTTCCGAGTGGGCCCGGGTCCCCCTAAACTGGATTGCCTAAAAATTTTCCAGGCCATCAAATACGACCTAAGGAACCATAGTCACCGCCCTACTATGACCGTTCCTCGTTGTTTTGCTTTTTACGACCAAAAAACTAGAATTCCGTCTGATTCCCATATTTTTGTGTGCTCTAGCCCACGCCTTCCGAGTGGGCCTGGGTCCCCCGAAACCGGATTGCCTTACATTTTTCCAGGCCATCAAATATGACCTAAGGAACCATAGTCACCGCCCTGCCATAACCGCTCCTCGTTGTTTTGCTTTTTACGACCAAAAAACTAGAATTCCGTCCTATTCCCATATTTTCGTGTGCTGTAGCCCACGCCTTCCGAGTGGGCCCGGGTCCCCCGAAACCGGATTGCCTAAAATTTTTTCAGGCCATCAAATACGACCTAAGGAACCATAGTCACCACCCCGCCATGGCCGTTCCTCGTTGTTTTGCGTTTTGACGACCAAAAAACCAAAATTCTGCCCTATTCCCATATATTCGTGTGCTATAGCCCACGCCTTCCTAGTGCGTCCGGGCCCCCCGGACCCCGATCGCCTAAAATATTTCCGAGCTATCAACTACGACCTAAGGAACCATAGTCACCGCCCTGCCATAACCGCTCCTCGTTGAATTGCTTTTTACGACCAAAAAACTAGAATTTCGCCCGATTCCTATATTTTCGTGTGCTTTAGCCCACGCCTTCCGAGTGAGCCCGGGTCCCCCGAAATCGGATTGCCTAAAATTTTTCTAGGCCATCAAATGCGACCTAAGGATCCATAGTCACCGCCCACCATGACCGTTCCTCGTTGTTTTGCGTTTTACGGCCATAAAACTAGAATTTCGTCTGATTCACATATTTTCGTGTGCTATAAGCCCACGCCTTCCGAGTGGATCCGGGTCCCCGGAGCCCAATCACCTAAAATTATTCGAAGCCATTAAATATGACCTAATGAACCATTGTCACCGCCCCTCCATGGCCATTCCTCGTTGTTTTGTGTTTTACGGCCAAAAAACTAGAATTCCTCCTGATTCCCATATTTTCGTGTGCTATAGCCAATGCCTTCTAAGTGGGTCGGGGCCCCCGGACCCCGATCAACTAAAATTTTTCCAGGCCATCGTATACGACCTTAGGAACCATAGTCACCGCCTCGCCATGACTGTTCCTCGTTCTTTTCCTTTTTACATCCGAAAAACTAAACTTTTCGCTTGATTCACATATTTTCGTGTGCTAGCCCACACCTTCCGAGTGGGTCAAGACCCTCGGACCCCGATCGCCAAAAATTTATTTGGGCCATCAAATACGACTGAAGGATCCATAGTCACCGCCCTGCCATGACCGTTCCTCGTTGTTTTGCTTTATATGACCAAAAAACTAGAATTCCGCCCGATTCCCATATTTTTGTGTGCTCTAGACCACGCCTTCCGAGTGGGCCCGTGTCCCCCGAAAATGGATTGCCTAAAATTTTTCCAGGCCATCAAATACGACCTAAGGAACCATATTCACCGCCCCGCCATGGCCGTTCCTCGTTGTTTTGCGTTTTATGGCCAAAAAACTAGAATTTTGCCTGATTCCCATATTTTCGTGTGCTATAAGCTCACGCCTTCTGAGTGGGTCCGGGCCCCCGGACCCCGATGACCTAAAATTATTCGGGGCCATCAAAAATAACCTAAGGAACTATAGTCACCGCCCCTTCAAGACCGTTCCACGTTTATTTCCTTTTTACGTCCAAAACACTAGAATTTTAGGAGATTGCCATATTTTAGTATACTAGCCCATGCCTTCCGAGTAGGTCTGGATCCCGATCGCCTAAAATTTATTTGGGCCATCAAATACGACCTAAGGAACCATAGTCACCGCCCTGCCAAGACCGTTCCTCATTGTTTTGCTTTTTACGAACAAAAAACTAGAATTCCGCCCGATTCCCACATTTTCGTGTGCTCTAGCCCACGCCTTCCGAGTGGGCCCGAGTCCTCCGAAACCGGATTGCCTAAAATTTTTCCAGGCCATCAAATACGACCTAAGGAACCATAGTCACCGCCCCGCCATGGCCGTTCCTCGTTGTTTTGCGTTTTGACGGCCAAAAAACTAAAATTCCGCCCTATTCCCATATATTCGTGTGCTATAGCCCACGCCTTCCTAGTGCGTCCGGGCCCTCCGGACCGCGATCGCCTAAAATATTTCCGAGCTATCAACTACGACCTAAGGAATCATAGTCACCGCCCTGCCATAACCGCTCCTCGTTGTTTTGCTTTTTACGACCAAAAAACTAGAATTCCGTCCGATTCCCATATTTTCCTGTGCTCTAGCCCACGCCTTCCGAGTGGGCTCGGGTTCCCTGAAACCGGATTGCCTAAAATTTTTCCAGGCCATCAAATACCACTTAAGGAACCATAGTCACCGCCCCGCGATGGCCGTTCCTCATTGTTTTGCATTTTGACGGCCAAAAAACTAAAATTCCGCCCTATTCCCATATATTCGTGTGCTATAGCCCACGCCTTCCTAGTGCGTCCGGGGCCCCCGGACCCCGATCGCCTAAAATATTTCCGAGCTATCAACTACGAGCTAAGGAACCATAGACACCGCCCTGCCATAACCGCTCCTCGTTGAATTGCTTTTTACGACCAAAAAACTAGAATTTCGCCCAATTCCTATATTTTCGTGTGCTTTAGCCCACGCCTTCCGAGTGAGCCCGGGTCCCCCGAAACCGGATAGCCTAAAATTTTTCCAGGCCATCAAATGCGACCTAAGGATCTATAGTCACTGCCCACCATGACCGTTCCTCGTTGTTTTGCGTTTTACGGCCATAAAACTAGAATTTCGCCTGATTCCCATATTTTCGTGTGCTATAAGCCCACGCCTTCCGAGTGGATCCGGGTCCCCGGAGCCCGATCACCTAAAATTATTCGGAGCCATCAAATATGACCTAATGAACCATTGTCACCGCCCCTCCATGGCCGTTCCTCGTTGTTTTGTGTTTTACGGCAAAAAAACTAGAATTCCGCCTGATTCCCATATTTTCGTGTGCTATAGCCCATTCCTTCTAAGTGGGTCTGGGCCCCGGGACCCCGATCAACTAAAATTTTTTCAGGCCTTCGAATACGACCTTAGGAACCATAGTCACCACCTCGCCATAACTGTTCCTCGTTCTTTTCCTTTTTACATCTGAAAAACTAAAATTTTGCCTGATTCACATATTTTCATGTGCTAGCCCACACCTTCCGAGTGGGTCAAGGCCCCCCGGACCCCGATCGCCAAATATTTATTTGGGCCATCAAATACGACTGATGGATCCATAGTCACCGCCCCGCCATGATCCTTCCTCGTTGTTTTGCTTTTTATGACCAAAAAATAAGAATTCCGCCCGATTCCCATATTTTCGTGTGCTCTCTAGCCCACACCTTCCGAGTGGGTCCGGGTCCCCCGGACCTTGATCCCCTAAAATTTATTTTGGCCATCAAATACGACCAAAAGATCCATAGTCACCACCCCGCCATGACCGTTCCTCGTTGTTTTGTTTTTTACGACCAAAAAACTAGAATTCCGCCCGATTCCCATATTTTCGTGTGCTCTAGACCACGCCTTCCGAGTGGGCCCATGTCCCCCGAAAACGGATTGCCTAAAAATTTTCCAGGCCATCAAATACGACCTAAGGAACCATATTCACCGCCCCGCCATGGCCGTTCCTCGTTGTTTTGCGTTATATGGCCAAAAAACTAGAATTTTGCCCGATTCCCATATTTTCGTGTGCTATAAGCCCACGCCTTGTGAGTGGGTCCTGTCCCCCGGACCCCGATGGCCTAAAATTATTCGGGGCCATCAAATACGACCTAAGGAACCATAGTCACCGCCCCTCCATGGCCGTTCCTTGTTGTTTTGTGTTTTACGGCCAAAAAACTAGAATTCCGCCTGATTCCCATATTTTCGTGTGCTATAGCCCACGCCTTCTAGATGGGTCCGAGCCCCCCGAACCTGATCAACTAAAAATTTTCCAGGCCATCAAATACGACCTAACAAACCATAGTCACCGCCCCGCCATGACCGTTCCTCGTTTTTTTCCTTTTTACATCCCAAAAACTAGAATTTCGCCTGATTCACATATTTTCATATGCTAGCCCACACCTTCCGAGTGGGTCAAGGCCCCACGGATCCCGATCGCCAAATATTTATTTGGGCCATCAAATACGACCGAAGGATCCATAGTCACCACCCCGCCATGACCGTTCCTCATTGTTTTGCTTTTTATGACCAAAAAATAAGAATTCCGCCCGATTCCTATATTTTTGTGTGCTCTCTAGCCCACACCTTCCTAGTGGGTCCGAGCCCCCTGACACCGATCGCCTAAAATTAATCGGGGCCATCAAATACGACCTAAGGAACCATAGTCACCGCCCTGCCATGACCGTTCCTCGTTGTTTTGTTTTTTATGACCAAAAAACTAGAATTCCGTCTGATTCCCATATTTTCGTGTGCTCTAGACCACGCCTTCCGAGTGGGCCCGTGTCCCCCGAAAATGGATTGCCTAAAAATTTTTCAGGCCATCCAATACGACCTAAGGAACCATATTCACCGCCCCGCCATGGCCGTTCCTCGTTGTTTTGCGTTTTATGGCCAAAAAACTAGAATTTTGCCTGATTCCCGTATTTCGTGTGCTATAAGCTCACGCCTTCTGAGTGGGTCCGGGCCCCCGGACCCCGATGACCTAAAATTATTCGGGGCCATCAAATACGACCTAAGGAACCATAGTCACCGCCCCTCCACGACCGTTCCACATTTTTTTCCTTTTTACGTCCAAAACACTAGAATTTTTGGAGATTGCCATATTTTAGTAAGCTAGCCCATGCCTTCCGAGTAGGTCTGGATCCCGATCGCCTAAAATTTATTTGGGCCATCAAATACGACCTAAGGAACAATAGTCACCGCCCTTCCAAGACCGTTCCTCGTTGTTTTGCTTTTTACGAACAAAAAACTAGAATTTCGCCCGATTCCCACATTTTCGTGTGCTCTAGCCCACGACTTCCGAGTTGGCCCGGGTCCCCCTAAACTGGATTGCCTAAAAATTTTCCAGGCCATCAAATACGACCTAAGGAACCATAGTCACCGCCCTACTATGACCGTTCCTCGTTGTTTTGCTTTTTACGACCAGAAAACTAGAATTCCGTCTGATTCCCATATTTTTGTGTGCTCTAGCCCACGCCTTCCGAGTGGGCCTGGGTCCCCCGAAACCGGATTGCCTTACATTTTTCCAGGCCATCAAATATGACCTAAGGAACCATAGTCACCGCCCTGCCATAACCGCTCCTCGTTGTTTTGCTTTTTACGACCAAAAAACTAGAATTCCGTCCTATTCCCATATTTTCGTGTGCTGTAGCCCACGCCTTCCGAGTGGGCCCGGGTCCCCCGAAACCGGATTGCCTAAAATTTTTCTAGGCCATCAAATACGACCTAAGGAACCATAGTCACCGCCCCACCAAGGCCGTTCCTCGTTGATTTGCGTTTGACGGCCAAAAAACTAGAATTTCGCCCGATTCCCATATATTCGTGTGCTATAGCCTACGCCTTCCGAATGGGTCTGGGCCCCCTGACCCCGATCACCTAAAATTATTCCGGGCCATCAAATACAACCTAAGGAACCATAGTCAACGCCCCGCCATGGCCGTTCCTCATTATTTTGAGTTTTACGGCCAAAAAACTAGAATTCTGCACGATTCCCATATTTCCGTGTGCTCTAGCCCACGCCTTCCGAGTAGGCTCGGGTCCCCCGAAACCGGATTACCTAAAATTTTTGCAGGCCATCAAATACGACCTAAGCAACCATATTCACCGCCCCGCCATGGCTGTTCCTCGTTGTTTTGCATTTTACGGGCAAAAAACTAGAATTTCGCCCGATTCCCATATTTTCGTGTGCTATAAGACCACGCCTCCTGAGTGGGTCCGAGCCCCCTGACCCCGATCGCCTAAAATTATTCGGAGCCATCAAATACGACCTAAGGAACCATAGTCACCTCCCCTCCATGGCCGTTCCTTGTTGTTTTGTGTTTTACGGCCAAAACACTAGAATTCCGCCTGATTCCCATATTTTCGTGTGCTATAGCCCACGCCTTCTAAATGGGTCCGGGCCCCCGGAACCCGATCAACTAAAAATTTTCCAGGCCATCAAATACGACCTAACAAACCATATTCACCGCCCCGCCATGACCGTTCCTCGTTTTTTTCCTTTTTACATCCCAAAAACTAGAATTTTGCCTGATTCACATATTTTCATGTGCTAGCCCACACCTTCCGAGTGGGTCAAGGCCCCACGGACCCCGATCGCCAAAAATTTATTTGGGCCATCAAATACGACCGAAGGATCCATAGTCACCGCCCCGCCATGACCGTTCCTCGTTGTTTTGCTTTTTTATGACCAAAAAATAAGAATTCCGCCCGATTCCCATATTTTCGTGTGCTCTCTAGCCCACACCTTCCGAGTGGGTCCAGGTCCCCCGGACCTTAATCGCCTAAAATTTATTTTAGCCATAAAATACGACCGAAAGATCCATAGTCACCGCCCCGCCATGACCGTTCCTCGTTGTTTTGTTTTTTACGACCAAAAAACTAGAATTCCGCCCGATTCCCATATTTTCGTGTGCTCTAGACCACGCCTTCCGAGTGGGCCCGTGTCCCCCGAAAATGGATTGCCTAAAATTTTTCCAGGCCATCAAATACGACCTAAGGAACCATATTCACCGCCCCGCCATGGCCGTTCCTCGTTGTTTTGCGTTTTATGGCCAAAAAACTAGAATTTTGCCTGATTCCCATATTTTCGTGTGCTATAAGCTCACGCCTTCTGAGTGGGTCCGGGCCCCCGGACCCCGATGACCTAAAATTATTCGGGGCCATCAAATACGACCTAAGGAACCATAGTCACCGCCCCTCCAAGACCGTTCCACGTTTTTTTTCCTTTTTACGTCCAAAACACTAGAATTTCGGGAGATTGCCATATTTTAGTAAGCTAGCCCATGCCTTCCGAGTAGGTTTGGATCCCGATCGCCTAAAATTTATTTGGGCCATCAAATACGACCTAAGGAACCATAGTCACCGCCCTGCCAAGACCGTTCCTCATTGTTTTGCTTTTTACGAACAAAAAACTAGAATTCCGCCCGATTCCCACATTTTCGTGTGCTCTAGCCCACGCCTTCCGAGTGGGCCCGAGTCCCCCGAAACCGGATTGCCTAAAATTTTTCTAGGCCATCAAATACGACCTAAGGAACCATAGTCACTGCCCTTCCATGGCCGTTCCTCGTTGTTTTTTCGTTTTGACGGCCAAAAAACTAAAATTCCGCCCTATTCCCATATATTCGTGTGCAGCCCATGCCTTCCTAGTGCGTCCGGGCCCCCCGGACCCCGGTCGCCTAAAATATTTCCGAGCTATCAACTACGACCTAAGGAACCATAGTCACTGCCCTGCCATAACCGCTCCTCGTTGTTTTGCTTTTTACGACCAAAAAACTAGAATTCCGTACGATTCCCATATTTTCGTGTGCTGGTAAAAAGAAGAAAGTACGAAAGAATAGTAAACGGAGCACACCGCAGAAAGATTCTAAATATGAGAAGTCCCCGTTGGATTCGAGAAGAAGGAAATGAAGAACGGGAACGAAACGAAATAAAGCGTTTCTAGCTCTAGCCCACGCCTTCCGAGTGGGCCTGGGTCCCCCGAAACCGGATTGCCTTACATTTTTCCAGGCCATCAAATACGACCTAAGGAACAATAGTCACCACCCCGCCATGGCCGTTCCTCATTGTTTTGCGTTTTACGGCAAAAAAACTAGAATTCCGCCCGATTCCCATATATTCGTGTGCTATAGCCCACGCCTTCCGAGTGGGTCCGGGCCTCCCGGACACCGTCCGCCTAAAATTATTTCGGGCCATCTAATATGACCTAAGGAACCATAGTCACCTCCCCGCCATGGCCGTTCCTCGTTGTTTTGCATTTTACGGCCAAAAAATTTGAATTTCGCCCGATTCCCATATTTTCGTGTGCCATAGCCTATGTCTTCCGAGTGGGTCCGGACCCCAGGACCCTGATCGCCTAAAATTATTCAGGGCCATCAAATACGACCTAAGGAACCATAGTCAATGCCCCGCCATGGCTGTTCCTCGTTATTTTTAGTTTTACGGCCAAAAAACTAGAATTCCGCATGATTCCCATATTTTCGTGAGCCCACGCCTTCCGAGTGGGCTTGGGTCCCCCGAAACTGGATTGCCTAAAATTTTTGCAGGCCATCAAATACGACCTAAGGAACCATATTCACCATCCCGCCATGGTCGTTCCTCGTTGTTTTGCGTTTAATGGCCAAAAAACTAGAATTTCGCCTGATTCCCATATTTTCGTGTGCTATAAGCCCACGCCTCCTGAGTGGGTCCGAGCCCCCTGACCCCGATCACCTAAAATTTTTCGGGGCCATCAAATACGACCTAAGGAACCATATTCACCGCCCCTCCATGGCCGTTCCTTGTTGTTTTGTGTTTTACGGCCAAAAAACTAGAATTCTGCCTGATTCCCATATTTTCGTGTGCTATAGCCCACGCATTCTAGATGGGTCTGGGCCGCCGGAACCTGATCAACTAAAAAATTTCTAGGCCATCAAATACGAACTAACAAACCATAGTCCCCACCCCGCCATGACCGTTCCTCATTTCTTTCCTTTTTGCGTCAAAAAACTAAAATTACGGGCGATTGCCATATTTTGGTGAGCTAGCCCATGCCTTCCAAGTAGGTCCGGGCCCGCCGGACACCGATCGCCTAAAATTTATTTGGGTCATCAAATATGACCTAAGGAACCATAGTCTCAGCCTCGCCATGTCCGTTCTTCGTTGTTTTGCTTTTTACGAACAAAAAACTAGAATTCCGCTCGATTCCCATATTTTCGTGTGCTCTAGCCCACGCCTTCCGAGTGGGCCCAGGTCGCACAAAACCGGATTGCCTAAAATTTTTCCAGGCCATCAAATATGACCTAAGGAACCATAGTCACCGACCCGCCGTGGCCGTTCCTCGTTGTTTTGCGTTTTACGGCCTAAAAACTAAAATTCCGCCTGATTCCCATATATTCGTGTGATATAGCCTACGCCTTCCTAGTGGGTCCAGGCCCCCCGTACCCCGATCACCTAAAATTATTCAGGTTCATCTAATACGACCTAAGGAACCATAGTCACCGCCCCACCATGGCCGTTGCTCGTTGATTTGCATTTTACGGCAAAAAAACTAGAATTCCGCACGATTCCCATATATTCGTGTGCTATAACCCACGCCTTCCGAGTGGGACCGGGCCCCCCGGACCCCGATCGCCTAAACTTTTTCCGAGCTATAAAATATGACCTAAGGAACCATAGCCACCACCCCGCCATGACCGTTCTTCATTGTTTTGCTTTATACTGCCAAAAAACTTAAATTTCGCCCGATTGCCATATTTTCGTGTGCTATAGCCCACGCCTTCCAAGTGGGACTAGGCCCCCGACCCCGATTGCCTAAAATTTTTCCGAGCCATCCAATACGACCTAAGGAATCATAGTCACTGCCCCGCCATGGTTGTTCCTCGTTGTTTTGCATTTTACGGCCAAAAAACTAGAATTTCGCATGATTCCTATATTTTCGTGTGCTATATTGCCCACGCCTTCCGAGTGGGTCCAGGCCCCCCAGACCCCGATCGCCTAAAATTTTTCCGGGCTATCAAATATGACCTAAGGACCATAGCCACCGACCCGCTATGACCGTTCCTCATTCTTTTGCTTTATAAGGCCAAATAACTAGGATTTCACCCGATTTCCA
Source organism: Nicotiana tabacum (assembly GCF_000715075.1). Classification (NCBI taxonomy): domain Eukaryota; kingdom Viridiplantae; phylum Streptophyta; class Magnoliopsida; order Solanales; family Solanaceae; genus Nicotiana; species Nicotiana tabacum. Next base: position 213,163 of record NW_027438293.1, on the reverse strand, counting down.
TATTTTCGTGTTCTATTGCCCACGCTTTCCGAGTGGGTCCGGGCCAACCGGACCTCGATAGACTAAAATTTATTTGGGCCATCAAATACGACCTAAGGAACCATTGTCATCGCCCTGCCATGATAGTTCCTCTTTTTTTTGCATTTTACGGCCAAATATCTAGAATTTCGCATGATTCCCATATTTTCGTGTGCTCTATCCCACGCCTTCCAAGTGGGCCCGGTTCCCCCGAAACAGGATTGCCTAAAAATTTTCCATGCCATCAAAGACGACCTAAGGAACCATAGTCACTGCCCAGCTATGATTGTTCCTCATTTGTTTTGCTTTATACGGCCAAAAAACTAGAATTTCGCCCGATTTCTATATTTTCGTGTTCTATTGCCCACGCTTTCCGAGTGGGTCCGGGCCACCCGGACCCCGATCGACTAAAATATATTTGGGCCATCAAATATGACCTAAGGAACCATTGTCATCTCCCCGGCATGACTGTTCCTCGGTTTTCTGCATTTTACGGCCAAAAATCTAAAATTCCGCCCGATTCCCATATTTTCTTGTGCTCTATCCCACGCCTTCCGAGTGGGCCCGGGTACCCCAAAACAGGATTGCCTAAAATTTTTCCATGCCATCAAATACGACCTAAGGAACCATAGTCACCTCCCCGTCATGGCCGTTCCTCGTTGTTTTGCATTTTACGGCCCAAAAACTAGAATTTCGCCCGATTCCCATATTTTCGTGTGCCATAGCCCATGCCTTCCGAGTGGGTCCGGACCCCAGGACCCTGATCGCCTAAAATTATTCAGGGCCATCAAATACGACCTAAGAAACCATAGTCACCGCCCCACCATGGCCGTTCCTCGTTGATTTGCGTTTGATGGCCAAAAAACTAGAATTCTGCCCGATTCCTATATATTCGTGTGCTATAGCCCACGCCTTCCGAATGGGTCCGGGACCCCTGACCCCGATCACCTAAAATTATTCCGGGCTATCAAATACGGCCTAAGGAACCATAGTCAATGCCCCGCCATGGCCGTTCCACGTTATTTTGAGTTTTACGGCCAAAAAACTAGAATTCCGCACGATTCCCATATTTTCGTGTGCTCTAGCCCATGCCTTCCGATTGGGCTTGGGTCCCCCAAAACTGGATTGCCTAAAATTTTTGCAGGCCATCAAATACGACCTAAGGAACCATATTCACCGTCCCGCCATGGCCGTTCCTCGTTGTTTTGCGTTTAATGGCCAAAAAACTAGAATTTCGCCTGATTCCCAAATTTTCGTGTGCTATAGCCCACGCATTCTAGATGGGTCTGGGCCCCCGGAACCCGATCAACTAAAAATTTTCCAGGCCATCAAATACGATCTAATAAACCATAGTCACCACCCCGCCATGACCGTTCCTCATTTTTTTCCTTTTTGCGTCCAAAAAACTAGAATTACGGGCGATTGCCATATTTTGGTGAGCTAGCCCATGCCTTCCAAGTAGGTCCGGGCCCGCCGGACCCCGATCGCCTAAAATTCATTTGGGTCATCAAATACGACCTAAGGAACCATAGTCTCTGCCTCGCCATGACCGTTCTTCGTTGTTTTGCTTTTTACGAACAAAAAACTAGAATTCCGCTCGATTCCCATATTTTAGTGTACTCTAGCCCACGCCTTCTGAGTGGGCCCAGGTCGCACAAAACCTGATTGCTTAAAATTTTTCCAGGCCATCAAATACGACCTCAGGAACCATAGTCACCGACCCGCCATGGCCGTTCCTCGTTGTTTTGCATTTTACGGCCAAAAAACTAAAATTCCGCCTGATTCCCATATATTCGTGTGCTATAGCCCACGCCTTCCTAGTGGGTCCAGGCCCCCTCTAACCCCGATCGCCTAAAATTATTCCAGGCCATCAAATACGACCTAAGGAACCATAGTGACCGCCCCACCATGGCCGTTCCTCGTTGATTTGCATTTTACGGCAAAAAAATAGAATTCCGCACGATTCCCATATATTCGTGTGCTATAACCCATGCCTTCCGAGTGGGACCGGGCCCCCCGGACCCCGATCGCCTAAAATTTTTCCGAGCTATAAAATATGACCTAAGGAACCATAGCCACCGCCCCGCCATGACCGTTCTTCGTTGTTTTGCTTTATACGGCCAAAAAACTTAAATTTTGCCTGATTGCCATATTTTCGTGTGCTATAGCCCACGCCTTCCAAGTGGGACTAGGCCCCCGGACCCCGATTGCCTAAAAGTTTTCCGAGCCATCCAATACGACCTAAGGAATCATAGTGACTGCCCCACCATGGCCGTTCCTCATTATTTTGCGTTTTACGAGCAAAAAAGTAGAATTTCTCCTGATTCCCATATTTTCGTGTGCTATAGCCCACGCCTTCCGAGTGGGTACGAGCCCCCGGACCCCGATCACCTAAAATTATTCCAAGCCATCAAATATGACCTAAGGAACCATAGACACCACCCCGCCATGGCCGTTCCTCGTTGTTTTGCATTTTACGGCCAAAAAACTAGAATTTTGCTTGATTCCTATATTTTCGTGTGCTATATAGCCCACGCCTTCCGAGTGGGTCCAGGCCCCCCAGACCCCGATCGCCTAAAATTTTTCCGGGCTATCAAATATGACCTAAGGACCATAGCCACCGACCGCTATGACCGTTCCTCATTTTTTTGCTTTATACGGCCAAATAACTAGGATTTCACCCGATTTCCATATTTTCGTGTTCTATTGCCCACGCTTTCCGAGTGGGTCCGGGCCAACCGGACCCCGATCGACTAAAATTTATTTGGGCCATCAAATACGACCTAAGGAACCATTGTCATCGCCCTGCCATGACGGTTCCTCATTTTTTTGCATTTTACGGCCAAAAGTCTAGAATTCCGCATGATTCCCATATTTTCGTGTGCTCTATCCCACGCCTTTCAAGTGGGCCCGGTTCCCCCGAAACAGGATTGCCTAAAGATTTTTCATGCCATCAAAGACGACCTAAGGAACCATAGTCACTGCCCCGCTATGATTGTTCCTCATTTTTTTTTCTTTATACGGCCAAAAAACTAGAATTTCGCCTGATTTCTATATTTTCGTGTTCTATTGCCCACGCTTTCCGAGTGGGTCTGGGCCACCCGGACCTCGATCGACTAAAATTTATTTGGGCTATCAAATACGACCTAAGGAACCATTGTCATCGCCCCGGCATGACTGTTCCTAGGTTTTCTGCATTTTACGGCCAAAAATCTAGAATTCCGCCCGATTCCCATATTTTCTTATGCTCTATCCCACGCCTTCCGAGTGGGCCAAGGTAACCCGAAACAGGATTGCCTAAAATTTTTCCATGCCATCAAATGCGACCTAAGGAACCATAGTCACCACCCCCTCCATGGCCGTTCCTCATTGTTTTGCATTTTACGGCCAAAAAACTAGAATTCTGCCCGATTCCCATATTTTCGTGTGCCATAGCCCACGCTTTCTGAGTGGGTCTAGGCACCCCGGACCCCGATCGCCTAAAAAGTTTTCGGGCTATCAAGTACGACCTAAGGACCATAGCCACCACCCCGCTATGACCGTTCCTTGTTTTTTTGCTTTATACGGCCAAAAAACTAGAATTTCGCCCGATTCCCATATTTTCGTGTGCTATAGCCCAGGACCCTGATCACCTAAAATTATTCAGGGCCATCAAATACGACCTAAGAAACCATAGTCACTGCCCCACCATGGCCGTTCCTCGTTGATTTGCGTTTGACGGCCAAAAAACTAGAATTCCTCCCGATTCCCATATATTCGTGTGCTATAGCCCACGCCTTCCGAATGGGTCCAGGCCCCCTGACCCCGATCACCTAAAATTATTCCGGGACATCAAATACGGACTAAGGAACCATATTCACCGTCGCACCATGGCCGTTCCTCATTGTTTTGCGTTTAATGGCCAAAAAACTAGAATTTCGCCTGATTCCCATATTTTCGTGTGCTATAAGCCCACGCCTCCTGAGTGGGCTTGGGTCCCCCGAAACTGGATTTCCTAAAATTTTTGCAGGCCATCAAATACAACCTAAGGAACCATATTCACCGTCGCGCCATGGCCATTCCTCATTGTTTTGCGTTTAATGGCCAAAAAACTAGAATTTCGCCTGATTCCCATATTTTCGTGTGCTATAAGCCCACGCCTCCTGAGTGGGTCCGAGCCCCCTGACCCCGATCACCTAAAAATTTTCGGGGCCATCAAATACGATCTAAGGAACCATATTCACCACCCCTCCATGGCCGTTCCTTTTTGTTTTGTGTTTTAAAGCCAAAAAACTAGAATTCCGCCTGATTCCCATATTTTCGTGTGCTATAGCCCACGCATTCTAGATGGGTCTGGGCCCCCGGAACTCGATCAACTATAAATTTTCCAGGCCATCACATACGACCTAACAAACCATAGTCACCACCCCACCATGACCGTTCCTCATTTTTTCCTTTTTGCGTCCAAAAAACTAGAATTGCGGGCGATTGCCATATTTTGGTGAGCTAGCCCATGCCTTCCAAGTAGGTCCGGGCCCGCCGGTCCCCGATCGCCTAAAATTTATTTGGGTCATCAAATATGACCTAAGGAACCATAGTCTCTGCCTCGCCATGACCATTCTTCGTTGTTTTGCTTTTTACGAACAAAAAACTAGAATTCCGCTCGATTCCCATATTTTCGTGTGATCTAGCCCACGCCTTCCGAGTGGGCCCAGGTCCCCCGAAACCGGATTGCATTACATTTTTCCAGGACATCAAATACGACCTAAGGAACCATAGTCACCGCCCCGCCATGGCCGTTGCTCGTTGTTTTGCGTTTTACGACAAAAAAACTAGAATTCCGCCCGATTCCCATATATTCGTGTGCTATAGCCCATGCCTTCCGAGTGGGCCCGGGTAACCCGAAACAGGATTGCCTAAAATTTTTCCATGCCATCAAATATGACCTAAGGAACCATAGTCACCCCCCCCCCATGGCCGTTCCTCATTGTTTTGCATTTTACGGCAAAAAAACTAGAATTCCGCCCGATTCCCATATTTTCGTGTGCCATAGCCCACGCTTTCTGAGTGGGTCTAGGCCCCCCGGACCCCGATCGCCTAAAACGTTTTCGGGCTATCAAGTACGACCTAAGGACCATAGCCACCGCCCCGCTATGACCGTTCCTTGTTTTTTTGCTTTATACGGCCAAAAAACTAGAATTTCGCCCGATTTCCATATTTTCGTGTTCTATTGCCCACGCATTCCGAGTGGGTCCAGGCCCCCCGGAACCCGATCGACTAAAATTTATTTGGGCCATCAAATATGACCTAAGAAACCATAGTCATCGCCCTTCCATGACTGTTCCTCGTTGTTTTGCTTTTTACGACCAGAAAACTAGAATTTCGCGCGATTGCCTTATTTTTGTGAGCTATAGCCCATGCCTTCCGGGTAGGTCCGGACCCCCGGGCCCCCGGACCCCAATCGCTTAAAATTTATCTAGGCCATCAAAATAGACCTAAGGAACCATAGTCACTGCCCCGCCATGGCCGTTCCTCTTTGTTTTACATTTTTCGGCCAAAAAACTAGAATTCCGCCCGATTCGCATATATTCATGTGCTATAGCCCATGCCTTTCGAGTGGGTCCGGGCCCCCCGACCCCGATCACTTAAAAATTTTCCAGGCTATCAAATATGAACTAAGTAACCATTGCCATCGCCTCACCATGACCGTTCCTCATTGATTTGCTTTATACGACAAAAAAATTAGAATTTCGCTCGATTGCCATATTTTCGTGTGCTATAGCCCACGCTTTCCAAGTGGGTCCGGGCCCCCGGACCCTGATCGGCTAAAATTCTTCCGGGCTATCAAATATGACCTAAGGAACTATAGACACCGCCCCGCCATGACCGTTCCTCGTTTCCTTTCGTTTTACGGTAAAAAAATAGAATTTCGCCCGATTGCCATATTTTCGTGTGCTATATTCTACGCCTTCCGAATGGGTCGGGGGCCCCCGGACCCTGATCGCCTAATATTTTTTCGGGCCATCAAATACGACATAAGGAACCATAGTCACCACCCCGACATGACCGTTCATCATTTTTTTGCTTTTTACGGTAAAAAAACTAGAATTTCTCCCGATTTCCATATTATCGTGTGCTATAGCCCACGCCTTCCGAATGGATCCGACCCCCCTGACCCTGATCGCCCAAAATTTTTTCGGGCTATCACATACGACCTAAGGAACCATAGTCACCACCTCGCCATGACCGTTCCTCGTTTTTTGCATTTTACGGCCAAAAATCTAGAATTCCGCCCGATTCCCATATTTTCGTGTGCTCTATCCCACGCCTTCGGAGTGGGCTCGGGTCCCCCGAAACAAGATTGCCTAAAATTTTTCCAAGCAATCAAATACAACCTAAGGAACCATAGTCACCGCCCCGCATGGCCGTTCCTCATTGTTTTGCGTTTTACGGCCAAAAAACTAGAATTCCGCCCGATTCCCAAATTTTCGTGTGCTATAGCCCACGCCTTCCGAGTGGGTCCAGGCCCCCTGACCCCGATCGCCTAAAATTTTTCAGGGCTATCAAATATGACCTAAGGACCATAGACACCGCCCTGCTATGACCGTTCCTCATTTTTTTGCTTTATGCGGCCAAAAAACTAGAATTTCGCCCGATTTCCATATTTTCGTATTCTATTGCCCACTCTTTCCAAGTGGGTCCGGGGGCCCCCGGACCCCGAACGACTAAAATTTATTTCGGCCATCAAATACGACCTAAGGAACTATAGTCATCGCCCCGCCATTACCGTTCCTCGTTGTTTTGAATTTTACGACCAAAAAACTAGAATTCCGCCTGATTCCCGTATTTTCTTATGCTCTATCCCACGCCTTCCGAGTGGGCCCGCATAACCCGAAACAGGATTGCCTAAAATTTTTCCATGCCATCAAATACGACCTAGGGAACCATAGTCACCACCCCCCCATGGCCGTTCCTCATTGTTTTGCATTTTACGGCCAAAAAACTAGAATTCCGCCCGATTCCCATATTTTCGTGTGCCATAGCCCACGCTTTCTGAGTGGGTCTAGGCCCCCCGGACCCCGATTGCCTAAAATGTTTTCGGGCTATCAAGTACGACCTAAGGACCATAGCCACCGCCCTGCTATGACCGTTCCTTGTTTTTTTGCTTTGTATGGCCAAAAAACTAGAATTTCGCCCGATTTCCATATTTTTGTGTTCTATTGCCCACGCATTCCGAGTGGGTCCAGGCCCCCCGGAACCCGATCGACTAAAATTTATTTGGGCCATCAAATACGACTTAAGGAACCATAGTCATCGCCCTGCCATGACTGTTCCTCGTTATTTTGCTTTTTACGACCAAAAAACTAGAATTTCGCGCGATTGCCTTATTTTTGTTTGCTATAGCCCATGCCTTCCGGGTAGGTCCGGACCCCCGGGCCCCCCAGTGGAGACTTGAGGTGTAACTGAACAGCGTTCGCAGTTCTGAAGTCCCCTTCTATCTTATCTCAGCTGTGTATTATATTTCAAACAACTTGAATTTTATTCACACCATTATTTGTATTATTCTAGAAGCTCGTGCACTTGTGACTCCAGTTCTGGGATGGTATTTAGATATCGCGATTATTATGGATTATTAACTACATTTCAGACTTTACTTCCGCATTTGTTTCTTTGTTATTAATTACTTTAAAATTCTTTTAAAATGGTTAATATTATTCTAACGTTGGCTTGCCCGATCGCTTAAAATTTATCTAGGCCATCAAAATAGACCTAAGGAACCATAGTCACTGCCCCGTCATGGCCGTTCCTCTTTGTTTTACATTTTTCGGCCAAAAAACTAGAATTCCGCCCGATTCGCATATATTCATGTGCTATAGCCCATGCCTTTCGAGTGGGTCCGGGCCCCCCGACCCCGATCACTTAAAAATTTTCTAGGCTATCAAATATGAACTAAGTAACCATTGCCATCGCCTCACCATGACCGTTCCTCATTGATTTCCTTTATACGACAAAAAAATTAGAATTTCGCTCGATTGCCATATTTTCGTGTGCTATAGCCCACACTTTCCAAGTGGGTCCGGGCCCCCAGACCCTGATCGGCTAAAATTCTTCCGGGCTATCAAATATGACCTAAGGAACTATAGACACCGCCCCGCCATGACCGTTCCTCGTTTCCTTTCGTTTTACGGTAAAAAAATAGAATTTCGCCCGATTGCCATATTTTCGTGTGCTATATTCTACGCCTTCCGAATGGGTCGAGGGCCCCCGGACCCTGATCGCCTAATACTTTTTCTGGCCATCACATACGACATAAGGAACCATAGTCACCACCCCGACATGACCGTTCATCATTTTTTTGCTTTTTACGGTAAAAAAAACTAGAATTTCTCTCGATTTCCATATTATCACGTGCTATAGCCCACGCCTTCCGAATGGATCTGACCCCCCTGACCCTGATCGCCCAAAATTTTTTTGGGCCATCACATACGACCTAAGGAACCATAGTCACCACCTCGCCATGACCGTTCCTCGTTTTTTGCATTTTACGGCCAAATATCTAGAATTCCGCCTGATTCCCATATTTTCGTGTGCTCTATCCCACGCCTTCTGAGTGGGCTCGGGTCCCCCGAAACAAGATTGCCTAAAATTTTTCCAAGCAATCAAATAAAACCTAAGGACCCATAGTCACCACCCCGCATGGCCGTTCCTCATTGTTTTGCGTTATACGGCCAAAAAACTAGAATTCCGCCCGATTCCCATATTTTCATGTGCTATAGCCCACGCCTTCCGAGTGGGTCCAGGCCCCCTGACCTCGATCGCCTAAAATTTTTCAGGGCTATCAAATATGACCTAAGGACCATAGCCACCGCCCTGCTATGACCGTTCCTCATTTTTTTGCTTTATGCGGCCAAAAAACTAGAATTTCGCCCGATTTCCATATTTTCGTATTCTATTGCCCACTCTTTCCGAGTGGGTCCGGGGGCCCCCGGACCCCGATCGACTAAAATTTATTTCGGCCATCAAATACGACCTAAGGAACTATAGTCATCGCCCCGCCATTACCGTTCCTCGTTGTTTTGAATTTTACGACCAAAAAACTAGAATTCCGCCTGATTCCCGTATTTTCGTGTGCTAGAGCCCACGCCTTCCGAGTGGGCCCGGGTCCCCTATAACTGGATTGCTGAAAATTTTTCCAAGCCATCAAATACGAATTAAGGAACCATAGTCACCGCCCCGCGATGGACGTTCCTCGTTATTTTGCGTTTAACTACTAAAACTAGAATTCTGCTCGATTCCAATATATTCGTGTGATAGCCCACGCCCTCTGAGTGGGTTCGGGTCCCCCAGACCCCGATCGACTAACATTTTTACGGGCTATCAAATACGACCTAAGGAACCATATCCACTGCCCCGCCATGACCGTTCCTCGTTGTTTTGCTTTATACAGCAAAAAAACTAGAATTTCAATCGATTGCCATATTTTCGTGTGCTATACGCCTTCCAAGTGGGTCCAGGCCCCCGGACCCCGATCACCTAAAAATTTTCCGAGCTATCAAATACAACCTAAGGAACCATAGTCACTGCCCTGCCATGACCGTTCCTCGTTGTTTTGCGTTTTACAACCAAAAAATTAAAATTTTTCCCAATTGCCACATTTTCGTGTGCTATTATCCCATGCCTTCCGAGTGGGTCCGGGCCCCCGGACCCCGATCGTATAAAATTTTTCTGGGCCATCAAATATGACCTAATAAACCATAGTGACCACCCCGCCATGACCGTTCCTCATTTTATGCTTTTTAGGGCCAAAAAACTAGAATTTCACGCGATTGCCTTATTTTTGTGAGCATTAGCCCATGCCTTCTGGGTAGGTCCGGATCCCCCGGACCCCGATCGCCTAAAATTTATCTGGGTCATCAAATACGACCTAAGGAACCATAGTCACCGCCCCGCCATGGCCGTTCCTCGTTGTTTTACATTTTTCGGCCAAAAAACTAGAATTCTACCCGATTCCCATATATTCGTGTGCTATAGCCCACTCCTTTCGATTGGGTTCGAGCCCCCCCGACCCGGATCACCTAAAAAAAATTTGGGCTATCAAATATCACCTAAGGAACCATCGCCTCATATGACCGTTCCTCGTTGATTTGCTTTATACGGCCAAAAAACTAGAATATCGCTCGATTGCCATATTTTCGTGTGCTATAGCCCACGCCTTCCAAGTGGGTCCGGGCCCCCGGACCCTGATCGGCTAAAATTCTTTCGGGCTATCAAATATGACCTAAGGAACTATAGCCACCGCCCTGCCATGACCGTTCCTCGTTTCCTTTCTTTTTACTGTCAAAAACTAGAATTTCACCCGATTGCCATATTTTCGTGTGCTATAGCCTATGCCTTCCGAATGGGTCGGGGGACCCCGGACCCTGATTGCCTAAAAAAATTTTGGGCCACCAAATACGACATAAGGAACCATAGTCACCACCCCGCCATGACCTTTCCACATTTTTTTGCTTTTTATAGTAAAAAAAACTAGGATTTCTCCCGATTTCCATATTAACGTGAGCTATAGCCCACGCCTTCCGAATGGGTCCGGGCCCCCTTGACCTTGATCGCCTAATATTTTTTTTGGGCCATCACATACGACCTGAGGAACCATAGTCACCACCCCGCCATGACTGTTCCTCATTTTTATGCATTTTACGGCCACAAATATAGACTTCCCCCCGATTCCCATATTTTCATGTGCTCTATCTCACCCTTTCCGAGTGGGCGCGGGTCCCCCGAAAATGGATTGCCTATAATTTTTCCATGCTATCAAATACGACCTAAGGAACCATAGTCACCGCCCCACCATGTCTGTTCCTCATTGTTTTGCGTTTTACGGCCAAAAAACTAGAATTTCGCCCGATTTCCATATTTTCTTGTGCTATAGCCCACGCCTTCAGAGTGGGTCCAGGCCCCCTGAACCCCGATCGCCTAAGATTTTTTTGGGCTATCAAATACGACCTAAGGACCATACCCACCGCCCCTCTATGACCGTTCCACATTTTTTTGCTTTATACGGCCAAAAAACTAGGATTTTACCCGATTTCCATATTTTCGTGTTCTATAGCCCACGCTTTCCGAGTGGGTCCGAGCCCCCCGGACATCGATCGACTAAAATTTTTTCGGGCTATCAAATACGACCTAAGGAACCATAGTCACCGCCTCGCCATGGCCGTGCCTCGTTGTTTTGCGTTTTACATCCAAAAAACTAGAATTTCTCCTGATTCCCATATTATCGTGTGCTATATAGCCCACGCCTTCTGAATAGGTCTTGGGCCCCCGGACCCTGATCGCCTAAATTTTTTTCAGGCTATAAAGTACGACCAAAGGAACCAAAGCCACCGCCCCGCCATGACCGTTCCTCGTTGTTTTGCTTTACACGGCCAAAAAACTTAAATTTCTCCCGATTGCCATATTTTCGTGTACCCACGCCTTCCAAGTGGGTCCAGGACCCCGGACCCCGATCGCCTAAATTTTTTCAAAGCCATCAAATACGACCTAAGGAACCATAGCCACCGCCCCGCCATGACCGTTCCTCGTTGTTTTGCTTTTTATGACCAAAAAACTAGAATTCCGCCCGATTCACATATTTTCGTGTGCTCTAGCCCACGCTTTCCGAGTGGGCCCGGGTCCCCCGAAACCGGATTGCCTAAAATATTTGCAGGCCATCAAATACGACTTAAGGAACCATAGTCACCGCCCCGCTATGGACGTTCCTCGTTGTTTCGCGTTTTACGACCAAAAAACTAGAATTCCGCCCGATTCCCATATATTCGTGCGATAGCCCACGCTTTTTGAGTGGGTTCGGGGCCCCTGGACCCCGATCGATAAAAAAATTTTCGGGCCATCAAATACGACCTAAGGAACCATAGTCACCGCCCCGCCATGGCTGTTCCTCGTTGTTTTGCATTTCACGACCAAAAAACTAGAAATTCGCCTGATTCCCATAATTTCGTGTGCTACTCCTTCCGAGTGGGTCCGGGCCCCCGGACCCTGATAGCCTAAAATTTTTCCTGGCCATCAAATATGACCTAAGGAACCATTGTCACCGCCCTGCCATGGCCGTTCCTCGTTGTTTTGCATTTTACGGCCAAAAAACTAGAATTCCGCCCGATTCCCATATATTCGTGTGTCACGCCTTCCGAGTGGGTCCGGGCCCATCGGTCCCTGATCGACTAAAAAGTTTTCAGGCCATCAAATACGACCTAATGAACCATTTTCACCTCCCCTACATGACCGTTCCTCGTTGTTTTGTTTTTTACGACCAAAATACTAGAATTCCGCCTGATTGCACTATTTTCGTGTCGCCTTCCTAGTGTGCCGCGCCTATTTGACCCAGATCGCCAAAACATTTTCCGGGCCATCAAATACGATCTAAGGAACTAGAGTCACCTCCCGCCATGACAGTTCCTTTCTTTTTGCATTTTACTGCCGAAAAACTTGAATTTTGCCCGATTCCCATATTTTTGTGTGATATAGCACATGCCTTCCGAGTGGACCCAGGGCCCCCCGGACCTCGAATGCCAAATTTTTTTTCTGGCCATCAAATACGACCAAAGGACCATAGCCACCGCCCCGCTATGACCGTTCCTCATTTTTTTTCTTTATACGGCCAAAAAACTAGAGTTTCGCCCGATTTCCATATTTTCGTAATCTATAGCCCACACCTTCCGAGTGGGTCCGAGCCCACAGACCCCGATAGCCTAAAATTATTCCGGGCCATCAAATATGACCTAAGAAACCATTGTCACCGCCCTGCCATGGCCGTTCCTCGTTGTTTTGCGTTTTACGGCCAAAAAACTAGAATTTTGCCCGATTACCATATTTTCGTGTTCTATTGCCCACGCTTTCCGAGTGGGTCCAGCCCCCCCGGACCCCGATCGCCTAAAATTTATTTGGGCCATCAAATACGATCTATGGAACCATAGTCACCGCCCCGCCATGACCGTTCATCGTTGTTTTGCTATTTTCAACCAAAAAACTAGAATTCCGCCTGATTCCCCTATTTTCGTGTGCTCTAGCCCACCCCTTCCGAGTGGGCCCGGGTCCCCCGAAACCGGATTGCCTAAAAATTTTCCAGGCCATCAAATATGACCTAAGGAACCATAGTCACTGCCCCGCCATGGCCGTTCCTCGTTGTTTTGCGTTTTACGGCCAAAAAACTAGAATTCAGCCCGATTCCCATATATTCGTGTGCTAGCCCACGCCTTCCGAGTGGGTCCAGGCCCCCCGGACCTTGATCGCCTAAAATTTTTCCAAGCTATCAAATACGACCTAAGGAACCATAGCCACCACCCTGCCATAACCGTTCTTCATTGTTTTGCTTTATACGGCCAAAAAACAAGAATTTTGCCCGATTCCCATATTTTCGTGTGATATTGCCCATGCCTTCCAAGTGGGTCCGGGGCCGATAGCCTAAAATTTTCCCGACCTATCAAATACGACCTAAGGAACCATAGTCACTGCGTCGCCATGGCCGTTAATCAGTTTTTTGCGTTTTACGACCAAAAAACTAGAATTTCGCTTGATTCCCATATTTTCGTGATCTAGCCCACGCCTTCCGAGTGTGTCCGGGCCCCCGGACCCCGATCGCCTAAAATTTTCCAGGCCACCAAGTACGACCTAAGGAACCATGGTCACGCCCTTCCATGGCCGCTCCTTGTTGTTTTGCATTTTACGGCCAAAAAACAAGAATTTCGCCCGATTCCCATATATTCGTGTGCTATAGCCCATGATTCCGAGTGGATCCAGCCCCCCCGGACCGCGATCGTCTAAAAATTTTCCGGGCTATCTAATACGACCTAAGGAACCATAACCACTGCCCAGCCATGACCGTTCTTCGTTGTTTTGCTTTATACGACCAAAAAACTTGAATTTTGCCCGATTGCCATATTTTCGATTGCCTTCCAAGTGGGTCCGGGCCCCCGGACCTCGATAGCCAAAAAAATTTTCGAGCCATCAAATACGACCTAAGGAACCATAGTCACCGCCCCGCCATGGCCGTTCCTTGTTGTTTTACATTTTACGGCCAAAAAACTAGAATTTCTCCCGATTCCCATATCTTCGTGTGCCTTAGCCCATGCCTTCCGAGTGGGTCCGGACCCCCGGACCCCGATCGTCTAAAATTATTCGAGGCCGTCAAATAAGACCTAAGGAACCATAGTCACCGCCTAGCCGTGGCCGTTCCTCGTTGTCTTACATTTTACGGCCAAAAAAACTAGAATTTCGCCCGATTCCCATATTTTCGTGTGCAATAAGTCCATGCCTTCCGAGTGGGTCCAGGCCCCCGGACCCCGATCACATAAAATTATTTGGGGCCATCAAATACAACCTAAGGAGCCATAGTCACCGCCTTGCCATGGCCGTTGCTCGTTGTTTTGCATTTTACGGCCAAAAAACTAGAATTTCGCCTGATTCTCATATTTTCGTGTGCAGCACACGCTCCGAGTGAGTCCGGGCTCCCGGACCCCGATCGCCTAAAATTTTTTCGGGCCCTCATTTTCGACCTAAGGAACCATAGTCACCGCCCCGCCATGACCGTTCCTCATTTTTTTTGCTTTGTACGTCCAACAAACTAGAATTTCGCGCGATTGCCATATTTTTTATAGCCCATGCCTTCCGAGTGGGTCTGGGCCCCCCGGACCCCGATCGCCTAACAGTTTTTCAGGCCATCAAAAATGACCTAAGGAACCATAGTCACCTCCCCGCCGTGACCGTGCCTCGTTATTTTGCGTTTTACGGCCAAAAAACTAGAATTCCGCCTGATTCGCATATATTCGTGTGCTATAGCTCACGCCTTCCGAGTGGAACCGGGCCCCTCGGACCCCGATCACCTAAACTTTTTCCGATCCATCAAATACGACCTAAGTAACCACAGTCACCCCCTATCCGTGGCCGTTCCTCGTTGTTTTGCATTTTACGGCCAAAAAACTAGAATTTCGCCCGATTCCCATATTTTCGTGTGCTATAAGCCCATGCCTTCCGAGTGGGTCCGGCCCCCGGACCCTGATTGCCTAAAGTTATTCAGGGCCATCAAATATGACATAAGGAACCATAGTCACCACCCCGCCATGGCCGTTCTTCTTTGTTTTGCATTTTACGGCCAAAAAACTAGAATTTTGCCCGATTCCCATATTTTCGTGTGCTATAGCCCATGCCTTCCGAGTGGGTCTGGGCCCCCGAACCCCGATCGCCTAAAATTGTTCGGGGCCATCCTTTTAAACCTAAGGAACCATAGTCACCACCCCGCCATGGCTGTTCCTCCTTGTTTTGCGTTTTACGGCAAAAAAACTAGAATTTTCCCCGATTCTGATATATTCGTGTGCTAAAGGCCAAGCCTTCCGAGTGGGACCGGGCCCCCCGGACTCCGATCGCCTAAACTTTTTTCGAGCCATCAAATACGACCTAAGGAACCATATTCACCGCCCGACCGTGGCCGTTCCTCGTTATTTTTGCATTTTACGGCAAAAAAACTAGAATTTCGCCCGATTCCCATATTTTCGTGTGCTATAGCCCACGCCTTCCGAGTGGGCCCTGGTCCCCCGAAACCGGATTGCCTTACATTATTCCTGGCGATCAAATACGACCTAAGGAACCATAGTCACTGCCCCGCCATGACCGTTCCGCATTGTTTTGCTTTATACGGCGAAAAAACTAGAATTTCGCCCGATTGCCATATTTTCGTGTGCTATAGCCCACGCCTTCCGAGTGGGCCCGGGTCCCCTTAAATCGGATTGCCTTACATTTTTCCAAGAGATCAAATACGACCTAAGGAACCATAGTCACCACCCTGCCATGGCCGTTCCTCGTTGTTTTGCGTTTTAGGGCCAAAAAACTAGAAATTCTGCCCGATTCCCATATATTCGTGTGCTATAGCCCACGCCCGATGGCCTAATAATTTTCCGGGCTATAAAATATGACCTAAGATACCATAGTCACCGCCCTGCCATGACCGTTCCTCATTGTTTTGCTTTTTACGACCAAAAAACTAGAATTCTGCCCGATTCCCATATTTTCGTGTGCTCTAGCCCACATCTTCCGAGTGGGCCCGGGTCTCCCGGACCCCGATCGCCCAAAATAATTCAGGGCCATAAAATACGACCTAAGGAACCATAGTCACCGCCTCGCCATGGCCGTTCTTTGTTGTTTTACATTTTACAACCAAAAAACTTAAATTCCCCGGATTCCCATATATTCGTGTGCTATAGCCCACGCCTTCCGAGTGGGTTCGGGCCCCCCGGACCCCGATCGGCTAAAATTATTCCGGGCCATCAAATACGACGTAAGGAACCATAGTCACTGCCCCCATCGTGGCCTTTCCTTGTTGGTTTGCATTTTACGGCCAAAAAACTAGAATTTCGACTAATTCCCATATTTTTGTGTGCTTAGCCCATGCCTTCCGAGTGGGTCCGGACCCCAGACCCCGATCGCCTAAAATTATTCAGGGTGATCAAATATGACCTAAGGAACCATAGTCACCACCCCGCCATGGCCGTTCCTCGTTCTTTTGCCTTTTACGGCCAAAAAACTAGAATTTCGCCTGATTCCCAAATATTCGTGTGCTATAGCCCACGCCTTCCGAGTAGGTCCGGGCTCCCCGGACCCCGATCGCCTAATATTTTTTGGAGCCATCAAATACTACCTAAGGAACCATAGTCAATGCCCCACCCTGGCCGTTCCTCGTTGTTTTGCATTTTACGGCCCAAAAAACTAGAATTTCGCACGATTCCCATATTTTCATGTGCTATAGCCCATGCCTTCCGAGTGGGTCCGGGCCACCGGACCCCGATCGCCTAAAATTATTTGGGGCCATTAAATACGACCTAAGGAACTATAGTCACCGCCCCCGCCATGACCGTTCCTCGTTGTTTTGCTTTTTACGACCAAAAAATAAGAATTCCGCCTGATTCCCATATTTTCGTGTGCTCTAGCCCACACTTTTCGAGTGGGTCCGGGCCCCCCGGACCCCGATTGCCTAAACTTTTTTCGAGCCATCAAATACGACCTAAGAACCATAGTCACTGCCCCGCCGTGTTCGTTCCTCGTTGTTTTGCATTTTATGGACAAAAAACTAGAATTCCGCCTGATTCCCATATATTCGTGTGGTATAGCCCACGCCTTCCGAATGGGTCCGGACCCTCTAACCCCGATCACCTAAAATTATTCCAGGCCATCAAATACGACCTAAGGAACCATAGTCACCGCCCCGCCATGGCTGTTCCTCGTTATTTTGCGTTTTACAGCCAAAAAATAAGAATTTTGCCTGATTCCCATATATTTGTGTGCTATAGCCCACGCCTTCCGAATGGGTCCGGTCCCCCTGACCCCGATCACCTAAAATTATTCCAGGCCATCAAATACGACCTAAGGAACCATAGTCACTGCCCAGCTGTGTTCGTTCCTCGTTGTTTTGCATTTTACGGACAAAAAACTAGAATTCCGCCTGATTCCCATATATTCGTGTGCATAGCCCACGCCTTCCGAATGGGTCCGGACCCTCTAACCCCGATCGCCTAAAATTATTCCAGGCCATCAAATACGACCTAAGGAGCCATAGTCACCGCCCCACCATGGCCTTTCCTCGTTGTTTGGCATTTTACGGCCAAAAAACTAGAATTCCGCCCGATTCCCATATTTTCGTGTGCTATATAGCCCACGCCTTTCGAGTGGGTTCGGGCCCCCGGACCCCGATCGCCTAAAATTATTCTGGGGCCATCAAATACGAGCTAGGGAACCATAGTCACCTCCCCGCCATGGCCGTTACTCGTTGTTTTGCGTTTAACGACCAAAAAATTAGAATTCTGCCCGTTTCCCATATTGTCGTGTGCTCTAACCCACGCCTTCCGAGTGGGCCCGGGTCCCTCAAAACCGGATTGCCTAAACTTTTTCCAGGCCATCAAATACGACATAAGGAACCATATTCACCGCACCGCCATGACCGTTCCTCGTTGTTTTGCTTTTTATGACCAAAAAACTAGAATTCCGCCCGATTCTCATATATTCGTGTGCTATAGCCCACGCCTTCCAAGTGGGTCTGGGCCCCCGGACCCCGATCGCCTAAAATTATTCCGGGCCATCAAATACGACATAAGGAACCATAGTCACCGCCCCGCCGTGGCCATTCCTTGTTGTTTTGCATTTTACGGCCAAAAAACTAGAATTTCGCCCGATTCCCATATTTTAGTGTGCTATGGCCCATGCCTTCGATCGCCTAAAATTATTTCGGGCTATCGAATACGACCTAAGGAACCATAGTAAACGCCCTGCCATGACCGTTCCTCATTGTTTTGCTTTTTATGACCAAAAAACAAGAATTCCGCCAGATTCCCATATTTTCGAGTGCTCTAGCCCACACCTTCGGAGTGGGTCCGGGCCCCTCGGACCCCTATCGCCTAAAATTTATTTGGGCCATCAAATACGACCGAAGGATCCATAGTCACCGCCCCACCATTACCGTTCCTCGCTGTTTTTCTTTTTACGACCAAAAAAATAAAATTCTACCCGATTCCCATATTTTCGTGTGCTCTAGCCCACGCCTTCTGAGTGGGCCCGGGTCCCCTGAAACCGAATTGCCTAAAATTTTTTCAGGCCATCAAATACGATATAAGGAACCATATTCACCGCCCCGCCAAGACCGTTCATCATTTCTTTGCTTTTTACGACCAAAAAACTAGAATTCTGTCCGATTCCCATATTTTCGTGTTCTCTAACCCACCCTTTCCGAGTGGGCCCGGTTCCCCTAAAACCAGATTGCCTAAAAATTATCCAGGCCATCAAATACGACCTACGGAACCATAGTCACCGCCCCACCCTGGCCGTTCCTTGTTGTTTTGCAATTTACGGCAAAAAAACTAGAATTTCGCTAGATTCCTATATTTTCGTATGCTATAGCCCATGCCTTCCGAGTGGGTCCGAGCCCCCGGACCCCGATCACCTAAAATTATTCGGGGCCATCAAATACGACCTAAGGAACCATAGTCACCGCACCTCCATGGCCGTTCCTTGTTGTTTTGCATTTTACGGCCAAAAAACTAGAATTTTGCCCGATTCCCATATTTTCGTGTGCTATAGCCCACGCCTTCTGAGTGGGTCCGGGCCCCCGGAACCCAATCGCCTAAAATTATTCGGGGCCATCAAATACAACCAAAGGAACCATAGTCACCGCCCCTCCATGGCTGTTCCTCGTTGTTTTGCGTTTTACGGCCAAAAAACTTGAATTCCGCCTGATTCCCAAATATTCGTGTGCTATAGCCCACGCCTTCCGAGTGGGACCGGGCCCCCGTACCCCGATCGCCTAAACATTTTCTAAGCCATCAAATATGACCTAAGGAACCATAGTCACCGCCGAGTCGTGGCCGTTCCTCGTTGTTTTACATTTTACGGCCAAAAAACTAGAATTTCGCCTGATTCCCATATTTTCGTGTGCGCCCCTGCCTTCCGAGTGCCCGGACCCCGATCGCCTAAAATTATTTCAGGCCATCAAATACGACCTAAGGAACTATAGTCACTGCCCTGCCATTGCCGTTCCTCGTTGTTTTGCGTTTTACGGCCAAAAAACAAGAATTTCGCCCGATTCCTATATATTCGTGTGCCACGCCTTCCGAATGGGTCCGGGCCCCCTGACCCCGATCGCATAAAATTATTCCGGGCCAACAAATACGACCTAAGGAACCATAGTCACTGCCCCGCCATGACCGTTCCTCGTTTTTTTTCTTTTTACGTCCAAAAAACTAGAATTTCGTGCGATTGCCATATTTTCGTGAACTATAGCCCATGCCTTCCGAGTGGGTCCGGGCCCCCCGGACCCCGATCACCTAAAATTTATTTGGGCCATCAAATACGACCTAAGGAACCATAGTCCCCGCCCCACCATGACCGTTCCTCGTTGTTTTGCTTTTTACGACCAAAAAAGTAGAATTCTTCCCGATTTCCATATTTTCGTGTGTAGAACCCACACCTTCCGAGTGGGACCGGGTCCCTTGAAACCGGATTGCCTAACATTTTTGTAGGCCATCAAATACGACTTAAGGAACCATATTCACCGCCCCTCCATGGCCGTTCCTCGTTGTTTTGCGTTTTATGGCCAAAAAACTAGAATTTCGCCCGATTCCCATATATTCGCGTGTTATAGCCCACACCTTCCGAGTGGGACCGGGACCCCCGGACCCCGATCACCTAAACTTTTTTCGAGCCATCAAATACACCCTAAGGAACCATAGTCACTGCCCAGCTGTGTTCGTTCCTCGTTGTTTTGCATTTTACGGACAAAAAACTAGAATTCCGCCTGATTCCCATCTATTCGTGTGCATAGCCCACGCCTTCCGAATGGGTCCGGACCCCCAAACCCCGATCGCCTAAAATTATTCTAGGCCATCAAATACGACCTAAGGAGCCATAGTCACCGCCCCACTATGGCCTTTCCTCGTTGTTTGGCATTTTACGGCCAAAAAACTAGAATTCCGCCCGATTCCCATATTTTCGTGTGCTATATAGCCCACGCCTTTCGAGTGGGTTCGGGCCCCCGGACCCCGATCGCCTAAAATTATTTTGGGGCCATCAAATACGACCTAGGGAACCATAGTCACCGCCCCGCCATGGCCGTTACTCGTTGTTTTGCGTTTAACGACCAAAAAATTAGAATTCTGCCCGTTTCCCATATTGTCGTGTGCTCTAACCCACGCCTTCCGAGTGGGCCCGGGTCCCTCAAAACCGGATTGCCTAAACTTTTTCCAGGCCATCAAATACGACATAAGGAACCATATTCACCGCACCGCCATGACCGTTCCTCGTTGTTTTGCTTTTTATGACCAAAAAACTAGAATTCCGCCCGATTCCCATATATTCGTGTGCTATAGCCCACGCCTTCCAAGTGGGTCTGGGCCCCCGGACCCCGATCGCCTAAAATTATTCCGGGCCATCAAATACGACATAAGGAACCATAGTCACCGCCCCGCCGTGGCCATTCCTTGTTGTTTTGCATTTTACGGCCAAAAAACTAGAATTTCGCCCGATTCCCATATTTTAGTGTGCTATGGCCCATGCCTTCGATCGCCTAAAATTATTTCGGGCTATCGAATACGACCTAAGGAACCATAGTAAACGCCCTGCCATGACCGTTCCTCATTGTTTTGCTTTTTATGACCAAAAAACAAGAATTCCGCCAGATTCCCATATTTTCGAGTGCTCTAGCCCACACCTTCGGAGTGGGTCCGGGCCCCTCGGACCCCTATCGCCTAAAATTTATTTGGGCCATCAAATACGACCGAAGGATCCATAGTCACCGCCCCACCATTACCGTTCCTCGCTGTTTTTCTTTTTACGACCAAAAAAATAAAATTCTACCCGATTCCCATATTTTCGTGTGCTCTAGCCCACGCCTTCTGAGTGGGCCCGGGATCCCTGAAACCGAATTGCCTAAAATTTTTCCAGGCCATCAAATACGATATAAGGAACCATATTCACCGCCCCGCCAAGACCGTTCCTCATTTCTTTGCTTTTTACGACCAAAAAACTAGAATTCTGTCCGATTCCCATATTTTCGTGTGCTCTAACCCACCCTTTCCGAGTGGGCCCGGCTCCCCTAAAACCAGATTGCCTAAAAATTATCCAGGCCATCAAATACGACCTACGGAACCATAGTCACCGCCCCGCCCTGGCCGTTCCTTGTTGTTTTGCAATTTACGGCAAAAAAACTAGAATTTCGCTAGATTCCTATATTTTCGTATGCTATAGCCCATGCCTTCCGAGTGGGTCCGAGCCCCCGGACCCCGATCACCTAAAATTATTCGGGGCCATCAAATACGACCTAAGGAACCATAGTCACCGCACCTCCATGGCCGTTCCTTGTTGTTTTGCGTTTTACGGCCAAAAAACTAGAATTTTGCCCGATTCCCATATTTTCGTGTGCTATAGCCCACGCCTTCTGAGTGGGTCCGGGCCCCCGGAACCCAATCGCCTAAAATTATTCGGGGCCATCAAATACAACCAAAGGAACCATAGTCACCGCCCCTCCATGGCTGTTCCTCGTTGTTTTGCGTTTTACGGCCAAAAAACTTGAATTCCGCCTGATTCCCAAATATTCGTGTGCTATAGCCCACGCCTTCCGAGTGGGACCGGGCCCCCGTACCCCGATCGCCTAAACATTTTCTAAGCCATCAAATATGACCTAAGGAACCATAGTCACCGCCGAGTCGTGGCCGTTCCTCGTTGTTTTACATTTTACGGCCAAAAAACTAGAATTTCGCCTGATTCCCATATTTTCGTGTGCGCCCCTGCCTTCCGAGTGCCCGGACCCCGATCGCCAAAAATTATTTCAGGCCATCAAATACGACCTAAGGAACCATAGTCACCGCCCAGCCTTGGCCGTTCCTCATTGTTTTGCATTTTACGGCCAAAAAACTAGAATTTCGCCCGATTCTCATATTTTCGTGTGCGCCCATGCCTTCCGAGTGGGTCCGGGCCCTCGGACCCCGATCGCCTAAAATTATTAAGGGCCATTAAATACGACCTAAGGAACCATAGTCACCGCCCCGCCACGGCTTTTCCTCGTTGTTTTGCATTTTACGGCCAAAAAACTAGAATTCTGCCCGATTCCCCTATATTCGAGTGCAATAGCCTACGCCTTCCGAGTGGGACCGGGCCCTCCGTACCCCGATCGCCTAAACTTTTTCCAAGCCATCAAATACAACCTAAGGAACCATAGTAACTGCCCAGCCATGGCCGTTCCTCGTTGTTTTGCATTTTACGGCCAAAAAACTAGAATTTTGCCCGATACCCATATTTTTGTGTGCTCTAGCCCACGCCTTCCGAGTGGGCCCGGGTCCCCCGAAATCGGATTGCCTAAAATTTTTTCAGTCCATCAAATACGACCTAAGGAACCATAGTCACTGCCCTGCCATTGCCGTTCCTCGTTGTTTTGCGTTTTACGGCCAAAAAACAAGAATTTCGCCCGATTCCTATATATTCGTGTGCCACGCCTTCCGAATGGGTCCGGGTCCCCTGACCCCGATCGCATAAAATTATTTCGGGCCAACAAATACGACCTAAGGAACCATAGTCACCGCCCCGCCATGACCGTTCCTCGTTTTTTTCCTTTTTACGTCCAAAAAACTAGAATTTCGTGCGATTGCCATATTTTCGTGAGCTATAGCCCATGCCTTCCGAGTGGGTCCGGGCCCCCAGACCCCGATCACCTAAAATTTATTTGGGCCATCAAATACGACCTAAGGAACCATAGTCCCCGCCCCGCCATGACCGTTCCTCGTTGTTTTGCTTTTTACGACCAAAAAAGTAGAATTCCTCCCGATTTCCATATTTTCGTGTGCAGAGCCCACACCTTCCGAGTGGGACCGGGTCCCTTGAAACCGGATTGCCTAACATTTTTGTAGGCCATCAAATACGACTTAAGGAACCATATTCACCGCCCCTCCATGGCCGTTCCTCGTTGTTTTGCGTTTTATGGCCAAAAAACTAGAATTTCGCCCGATTCCCATATATTCGCGTGTTATAGCCCACACCTTCCGAGTGGGACCGGGACCCCCGGACCCCGATCACCTAAACTTTTTTCGAGCCATCAAATACACCCTAAGGAACCATAGTCACTGCCCCGCTGTGTTCGTTCCTCGTTGTTTTGCATTTTACGGACAAAAAACCAGAATTCCGCCTGATTCCCATATATTCGTGTGCATAGCCCACGCCTTCCGAATGGGTCCGGACCCTCTAACCCCGATCGCCTAAAATTATTCCAGGCCATCAAATACGACCTAAGGAGCCATAGTCACCGCCCCGCCATGGTCGTTCCTCGTTGTATTGTGTTTTACGGGTAAAAAATAAGAATTTTGCCTGATTCCCATATATTCGTGTGCTATAGCCCACGCCTTCCGAATGGGTCCGGTCCCCGTGACCCCGAACGCCTAAAATTATTCCGGGCCATCAAATACGACCTAAGGAACCATAGTCACCGCCCCGTCATGGTCGTTCCTCGTTGTTTTGCATTTTTTGGCCAAAAAAACTAAAATTTTGCCCGATTCCCATATTTTCGTGTGCTATCCTTGCCTTCCGAGTAGGTCCAGGCCCCCGGACCCCGATCGCCTAAAATTATTCGGGGCCATCAAATACAACCTAAGGAACCATAGTCACCGCCCCACCATGGCCGTTCTTCGTTGTTTTGCATTTTACGGCCAAAAAAGTAGAATTCCACCCGATTCCCATATTTTTGTGTGCTATAGCCCACGCCTTTCGAGTGGGTTTGGGCACCCGGACCCCGATCGCCTAAAATTATTTTGGGCCATCAAATACGACCTAGGGAACCACAGTCACCGCCCCGCCATGGCCGTTACTCGTTGTTTTGCGTTTAACAACCAAAAAATTAGAATTTCGCCCGTTTCCCATATTGTCGTGTGCTCTAACCCACGCCTTCCGAGGGGGCCCGGGTACCCCGAAACCGGATTGCCTAAACTTTTTCCAGGCCATCAAATACGACATAAAGAACCATATTCACCGCACCGCCATGACCGTTCCTCGTTGTTTTGCTTTTTACGACCAAAAACTCGAATTCCGCCCGATTCCCATATATTCGTGTGCTATAGCCCACGCCTTCCAAGTGGGTGTGGGCCCCCCGGACCCCGATCGCCTAAAATTATTCCGGGCCATCAAATACGACATAAGGAACCATAGTCACCGCCCCGCCGTGGCCATTCCTCGTTGTTTTGCTTTTTATGACCAAAAAACAAGAATTCCGCCTGATTCCCATATTTTCGAGTGCTCTAGCCCACACCTTCCGAGTGGGTCCGGGCCCTTCGGACCCCTATCGCCTAAAATTTATTTGGGCCATCAAATACGACCGAAGGATCCATAGTCACCGCCCCGCCATTACCGTTCCTCGTTGTTTTTCTTTTTACGACCAAAAAAAATAAAATTCTACCCGATTCCCATATTTTCGTGTGCTCTAGCCCACGCCTTCCGAGTGGGCCCGGGTCCCCTGAAACCGAATTGCCTAAAATTTTTCCATGCCATCAAATACGATATAAGGAACCATATTCACCGCCCTGCCATGACCGTTCCTCATTTCTTTGCTTTTGACGACCAAAAAACTAGAATTCCGCCCGATTCCCATATTTTAGTGTGCTCTAACCCACCCTTTCCGAGTGGGCCCGGCTCCCCTGAAACCGGATTGCCTAAAAATTATCCAGGCCATCAAATACGACCTAAGGAACCATAGTCACCGCCCCACCATGGCCGTTCCTTGTTGTTTTGCAATTTACGGCAAAAAAACTAGATATTCGCTAGATTCCTATATTTTCGTGTGCTACAGCCCATGCCTTCCGAGTGGGTCCGAGCCCCCGGACCCCGATCACCTAAAATTATTCGGGGCCATCAAATACGACCTAAGGAACCATAGTCACCGCCCCTCCATGGCCGTTCCTTGTTGTTTTGCATTTTACGGCCAAAAAACTAGAATTTTGCCCGATTCCCATATTTTCGTGTGCTATAGCCCACGCCTTCTGAGTGGGTCCGGGCCCCCGGACCCCGATCGCCTAAAATTATTCGGGGCCATCAAATACAACCAAAGGAACCGTAGTCACAGCCCCTCCATGGCTGTTCATTGTTGTTTTGCGTTTTACGGCCAAAAAACTAGAATTCCGCCTGATTCCCATATATTCATGTGCTATAGCCCACGCCTTCCAAGTGGGACCGGGCCCCCGTACCCAAATCGCCTAAACTTGTTCTGAGCCATCAAATACGACCTAAGGAACCATAGTCACCGCCGAGTCATGGCCGTTCCTCATTCTTTTACATTTTATGGCCAAAAAACTAGAATTTCACCTGATTCCCATATTTTCGTGTGCGCCCATGCCTTCTGAGTGGGTCCGGGCCCCCCGGACCCCGATCGCCTAAAATTATTTCGGGCCATCAAATACGACCTAAGGAACCATAGTCACCGCCCAGCCTTGGACGTTCCTCATTGTTTTGCATTTTACGGCCAAAAAACTAGAATTTCGCCCGATTCCCATATTTTCGTGTGCGCCCATGCCTTCTGAGTGGGTCCGGGCCCTCGGACCCCGATCGCCTAAAATTATTCAGGGCCATCAAATACGACCTAAGGAACGATAGTCACCGCCCCGCCAAGGCATTTCCTCGTTGTTTTGTGTTTTACGACCAAAACACTAGAATTCTGCCCGCTTCCCCTATATTCGGGTGCTATAGCCTACACCTTCCGAGTGGGACCGGGCCCCCCGTACCCCGATCGCCTAAAATTTTTCCGAGCCTTCAAATACAACCTAAGGAACCATAGTAACCACCCAGCCATGGCCGTTCCTCGTTGTTTTGCATTTTACGGCAAAAAAACTAGAATTTTGCCCGATTCCCATATTTTTGTGTGCTCTAGCCCACGCCTTCCGAGTGGGCCCGGGTCCCCCGAAATCGGACTGCCTAAAATTTTTCCAGGCCATCAAATACGACCTAAGGAACCATAGTCGCTGCCCCGCCATTGCCGTTCCTCGTTGTTTTGCGTTTTACGGCAAAAAAACAAGAATTCCGCCCGATTACTATATATTCGTGTGCCACGCCTTCCGAATGGGTCCGGGCCCCCTGACCCCGATCGCCTAAAATTATTCCGGGCCATCAAATACGACCTAAGGAACCATAGTCACCGCCCCGCCATGACCGTTCCTCGTTCTTTTCCTTTTTACGTCCAAAAAACTAGAATTTCGTACGATTGCCATATTTTCGTGAGCTATAGCCCATGCCTTCCGAGTGGGTCCGGGCCCCCCGGACCCCGATCACCTAAAATTTATTTGGGCCATCAAATATGACCTAAGGAAACCATAGTCACCGACCCGCCATGACCGTTCCTCGTTGTTTTGCTTTTTACGACCAAAAAAGTAGAATTCCTCCCGATTTCCATATTTTCGTTTTGCAGAGCCCACACCTTCCGAGTGGGCCCGGGTCCCTTGAAACCGGATTGCCAAACATTTTTGCAGGCCATCAAATACGACTTAAGGAACCATATTCACCGCCCCTCCATGGCCGTTCCTCGTTGTTTTGCGTTTTACGGCCAAAAAATTAGAATTTCGCCCGATTCCCATATATTCGTGTGTTATAGCCCACGCCTTCCGAGTGGGACTAGGACCCCCGGACCCCGATCACCTAAACTTTTTTCGAGCCATCAAATACACCCTAAGGAACCATAGTCACTGCCCCGCCGTGTTCGTTCCTCGTTGTTTTGCATTTTACGGACAAAAAACTAGAATTCCGCCTGATTCCCATATATTCGTGTGCATAGCCCACGCCTTCCGAATGGGTCCGGACCCTCTAACCCCGATCGCCTAAAATTATTCCAGGCCATCAAATACGACCTAAGGAGCCATAGTCACCGCCCCGCCATGGCCGTTCCTCGTTGTATTGTGTTTTACGGCCAAAAAATAAGAATTTTGCCTTTTTGCCCGATTCGTGTGCTATAGCCCACGCCTTCCGAATGGGTCCGGTCCCCGTGACCCCGAACGCCTAAAATTATTCCGTCAAATCAAATACGACCTAAGGAACCATAGTCACCGCCCCGCCATGGTCGTTCCTCGTTGTTTTGCATTTTATGGCCAAAAAACTAAAATTTTGCCCGATTCCCATCTTTTCGTGTGCTATCCTTGCCTTCCGAGTGGGTCCAGGCCCCCGGACCCCGATCGCCTAAAATTATTCAGGGCCATCAAATACAACCTAAGGAACCATAATCACCGCCCCACCATGGCCGTTCCTCGTTGTTTTGCATTTTACGGCCAAAAAAGTAGAATTCCGCCCGATTCCCATATTTTCGTGTGCTATAGCCCACGCCTTTCGATTGGGTTCGGGCCCCCGGACCCCGATCGCCTAAAATTATTCTGGGCCATCAAATACGACCTAGGGAACCATAGTCACCGCCCCGCCATGGCCGTTACTCGTTGTTTTGCATTTAACAACCAAAAAATTAGAATTCCGCCCGTTTTCCATATTGTCGTGTGCTCTAACCCACACCTTCCGAGTGGGCCCGGGTCTCCCGAAACTGGATTGCCTACACTTTTTCCAGGCCATCAAATACGACATAAAGAACCATATTCACCGCACCGCCATGACCGTTCCTCGTTGTTTTGCTTTTTACGACCAAAAACTCGAATTCCGCCCGATTCCCATATATTCGTGTGCTATAGCCCACGCCTTCCAAGTGGGTCTAGGCCCCCCGGACCCCGATCGCCTAAAATTATTCCGGGCCATCAAATACGACATAAGGAACCATAGTCACCGCCCCGCCGTGGCCATTCCTCATTGTTTTGCTTTTTATGACCAAAAAACAAGAATTGCGCCTGATTCCCATATTTTCGAGTGCTCTAGCCCACACCTTCCGAGTGGGTCCGGGCCCCTCGAGCCCCTATCGCCTAAAATTTATTTGGGCCATCAAATACGACCGAAAGATCCATAGTCACCACCCCGCCATTACCGTTCCTCGTTGTTTTTCTTTTTACGACCAAAAAAAATAAAATTCTACCCGATTCCCATATTTTCGTGTGCTCTAGCCCCCGCCTTCCGAGTGGGCCCGGGTCCCCTGAAACCGAATTGCCTAAAATTTTTCCAGGCCATGAAATACGATATAAGGAACCATATTCACCGCCCTGCCATGACCGTTCCTCATTTCTTTGCTTTTGACGACCAAAAAACTAGAATTCCGCCAGATTCCCATATTTTCGTGTGCTCTAACCCACCCTTTCCGATTGGGCCCGGCTCCCCTGAAATCGGATTGCCTAAAAATTATCATGGCCATCAAATATGACCTAAGGAACCATAGTCACCGCCCCACCATGGCCGTTCCTTGTTGTTTTGCAATTTACGGCAAAAAAACAAGAATTTCGCTAGATTCCTATATTTTCGTGTGCTATAGCCCATGCCTTCCGAGTGGGTCCGAGCCCCCGGACCCCGATCACCTAAAATTATTCGGAGCCATCAAATACGACCTAAGGAACCATAGTCACCGCCCCTCCATGGCCGTTCCTTGTTATTTTGCGTTTTACGGCCAAAAAACTAGAATTTTGCCCGATTCCCATATTTTCGTGTGCTATAGCCCACGCCTTCTGAGTGGGTCCGGGCCCCCGGACCCCGATCACCTAAAATTTTTCGGGGCCATCAAATACAACCAAAGGAACCATAGTCACCGCCCCTCCATGGCTGTTCCTCGTTGTTTTGCGTTTTACGGCCAAAAAACTAGAATTCCACCTGATTCCCATATATTCATGTGCTATAGCCCACGCCTTCCAAGTGGGACCGGGCCGCCGTACCCCGATCGCCTAAACTTGTTCTGAGCCATCAAATATGACCTAAGGAACCATAGTCACCGCCGAGTCGTGGCCGTTCCTCGTTCTTTTACATTTTACGGCCAAAAAACTAGAATTTCGCCTGATTCCCATATTTTCGTGTGCGCCCCTGCCTTCCGAATGGGTCCGGTCCCCCTGACCCCGATCGCCTATAATTATTCCGGACCATCAAATACGACCTAAGGAACCATAGTCACCGCCCTGCCATGGCCGTTCCTCATTGTTTTGCATTTTACGGCCAAAAAACTAGAATTTTGCCTGATTCCCATATTTTCGTGTGCGCCCATGCCTTCCGAGTGGGTCCGGGCACTCGGACCCCGATCGCCTAAAATTATTCAGGGCCATCAAATACGACCTAAGGAACCATAGTCACCGCCCCGCCAAGGCTTTTCCTCGTTGTTTTGTGTTTTACGGCCAAAAAACTAGAATTCTGCCCGATTCCCCTATATTCGGGTGCTATAGCCTACGCCTTCCGAGTGGGACCGGGCCCCCGTACCTCGATCGCCTAAACTTTTTCCGAGCCATCAAATACAACCTAAAGAACCATAGTAACAGCCCAGCCATGGCCGTTCCTCGTTGATTTGCATTTTACGGCCAAAAAACTAGAATTTTGCCCGATTCCCATATTTTTGTGTGCTCTAGCCCACGCCTTCCGAGTGGGCCCGGGTCCCCCGAAATCGGATTGCCTAAAATTTTTCCAGGCCATCAAATACGACCTAAGGAACCATAGTCACTGCCCCGCCATTGCCGTTCCTAGTTGTTTTGCGTTTTACGGCCAAAAAACAAGAATTCCGCCCAATTCCTATATATTCGTGTGCCACGCCTTCCGAATGGGTCCGGGCCCCCTGACCCCGATCGCCTAAAATTATTCCGGGCCATCAAATACGACCTAAGGAACCATAGTCACCGCCCCGCCATGACCGTTCCTCGTTCTTTTCCTTTTTACGTCCAAAAAACTAGAATTTCGTACGATTGCCATATTTTCGTGAGCTATAGCCCATGCCTTTTGAGTGGGTCCGGGCCCCCCGGACCCCGATAACCTAAAATTTATTTGGGCCATCAAATACGACGTAAGGAACCATAGTCACCGCCCCGCCATGACCGTTCCTCGTTGTTTTGCTTTTTACGACCAAAAAAGTAGAATTCCTCCTGATTTCCATATTTTCGTTTTGCAGAGCCCACACCTTCCGAGTGGGCCCGGGTCCCTTGAAACCGGATTGCCTAACATTTTTGCAGGCCATCAAATACGACTTAAGGAACCATATTCACCGCCCCTCCTTGGCCGTTCCTCGTTGTTTTGCGTTTTACGGCCAAAAAACTAGAATTTTGCCCGATTCCCATATATTCGTGTGTTATAGCCCACGCCTTCCGTGTGGGACCGGGACCCCCGGACCCCGATCGCTTAAACTTTTTTCGAGCCTTCAAATACGACCTAAGGAACCATAGTCACTGCCCCGCCGTGTTCGTTCCTCGTTGTTTTGCATTTTACGGACAAAAAACTAGAATTCCGCCTGATTCCCATATATTCGTGTGCTATAGCCCACGCCTTCCGAATGGGTCCGGACCCTCTAACCCCGATCGCCTAAAATTATTCCAGGCCATCAAATATGACCTAAGGAACCATAGTCACCGCCCCGCCATGGCCGTTCCTCGTTGTTTTGCGTTTTACGGCCAAAAAATAAGAATTTTGCCTGATTCCCATATATTCGTGTGCTATAGCCCACGCCTTCCGAATGGGTCCGGTCCCCCTGACCCCGATCGCCTAAAATTATTCCGGGCCATCAAATACGACCTAAGGAACCATAGTCACCGCCCTGCCATGGCCGTTCCTCATTGTTTTGCATTTTACGGCCAAAAAACTAGAATTTCGCCCGATTCCCATATTTTCGTGTGCGCCCATGCCTTCCGAGTGGGTCCGGGCCCTCGGACCCCGATCGCCTAAAATTATTCAGGGCCATCAAATACGACCTAAGGAACCATAGTCACCGCCCCGCCAAGGCTTTTCCTCGTTGTTTTGTGTTTTACGGCCAAAAAACTAGAATTCTGCCCGATTCCCCTATATTTGGGTGCTATAGCCTACGCCTTCCGAGTGGGACCGGGCCCCCCGAACCCCGATCGCCTAAACTTTTTCCGAGCCTTCAAATACAACCTAAGGAACCATAGTAACAGCCCAGCCATGGCCGTTCCTCGTTGATTTGCATTTTACGGCCAAAAAACTAGAATTTTGCCCGATTCCCATATTTTTGTGTGCTCTAGCCCACGCCTTCCGAGTGGGCCCGGGTCCCCCGAAATCGGATTGCCTAAAATTTTTCCAGGCCATCAAATACGACCTAAGGAACCATAGTCACTGCCCCGCCATTGCCGTTCCTAGTTGTTTTGCGTTTTACGGCCAAAAAACAAGAATTCCGCCCGATTCCTATATATTCGTGTGCCACGCCTTCCAAATGGGTCCGGGCCCCCTGACCCCGATCGACTAAAATTATTCCGGGCCATCAAATACGACCTAAGGAACCATAGTCACTGCCCCGCCATGACCGTTCCTCGTTCTTTTCCTTTTTACATCCAAAAAACTAGAATTTCGTACGATTGCCATATTTTCGTGAGCTATAGCCCATCCCTTCCGAGTGGGTCCGGGCCCCCCGGGACCCGATCACCTAAAATTTATTTGGGCCATCAAATACGACCTAAGGAACCATTGTCACTGCCCCGCCATGACCGTTCCTTGTTGTTTTGCTTTTTACGACCAAAAAAGTAGAATTCCTCCCGATTTCCATATTTTCATTTTGCAGAGCCCACACCTTCCGAGTGGGCCCGGGTCCCTTGAAACCGGATTGCCTAACATTTTTGCAGGCCATCAAATACGACTTAAGGAACCATATTCACCGCCCCTCCTTGGCCGTTCCTCGTTGTTTTGCGTTTTACGGCCAAAAAACTAGAATTTCGCCCGATTCCCATATATTCGTGTGTTATAGCCCACGCCTTCCGAGTGGGACCGGGACCCCCGGACCCCGATCACTTAAACTTTTTTCGAGCCATCAAATACGACCTAAGGAACCATAGTCACTGCCCCGCCGTGTTAGTTCCTCGTTGTTTTGCATTTTACGGACAAAAAACTAGAATTCCGCCTGATTCCCATATATCCGTGTGCTATAGCCCACGCCTTCCGAATGGGTCCGGACCCTCTAACCCCGATCGCCTAAAATTATTCCAGGCCATCAAATATGACCTAAGGAACCATAATCACCGCCCCGCCATGGCCGTTCCTCGTTGTTTTGCGTTTTACGGCCAAAAAATAAGAATTTTGCCTGATTCCCATATATTCGTGTGCTATATAGCCCACGCCTTCCGAATGGGTCCGGTCCCCCTGACCCCGATCGCCTAAAATTATTCCGGGCCATCAAATACGACCTAAGGAACCATAGTCACCGCCCTGCCATGGCCGTTCCTCATTGTTTTGCATTTTACGGCCAAAAATCTAGAATTTCGCCCGATTCCCATATTTTCGTGTGCGCCCATGCCTTTCGAGTGGGTCCGGGCCCTCGGACCCCGATCCCCTAAAATTATTCAGGGCCATCAAATACGACCTAAGGAACCATAGTCACCGCCCCGCCAAGGCTTTTCCTCGTTGTTTTGTGTTTTACGGCCAAAAAACTAGAATTCTGCCCGATTCCCCTATATTTGGGTGCTATAGCCTACGCCTTCCGAGTGGGACCGGGCCCCCCGAACCCCGATCGCCTAAACTTTTTCCGAGCCTTCAAATACAACCTAAGGAACCATAGTAACAGCCCAGCCATGGCCGTTCCTCGTTGATTTGCATTTTACGGCCAAAAAACTAGAATTTTGCCCGATTCCCATATTTTTGTGTGCTCTAGCCCACGCCTTCCGAGTGGGCCCGGGTCCCCCGAAATCGGATTGCCTAAAATTTTTCCAGGCCATAAAATACGACCTAAGGAACCATAGTCACTGCCCCGCCATTGCCGTTCCTAGTTGTTTTGCGTTTTACGGCCAAAAAAGAAGAATTCCGCCCGATTCCTATATATTCGTGTGCCACGCCTTCCGAATGGGTCCGGGCCCCCTGACCCCGATCGCCTAAAATTATTCCGGGCCATCAAATATGACCTAAGGAACCATAGTCACCGCCCCGCCATGACCGTTCCTCATGTTTTTCCTTTTTACGTCCAAAAAACTAGAATTTCGTGCGATTGCCATATTTTCGTGAGCTATAGCCCATGCCTTCCGAGTGGGTCCGGACCCCGATCACCTAAAATTTATTTGGGCCATCAAATACGACCTAAGGAACCATAGACACCGTCCCTCCATGACCGTTCCTCGTTGTTTTGCTTTTTACGACCAAAAAAGTAGAATTCCTCCCGATTTCCATATTTTCGTGTGCAGAGCCCACACCTTCCGAGTGGGCCCGGGTCCCTTGAAACCGGATTGCCTAACATTTTTGCAGGCCATCAAATACGACTTAAGGAACCATATTCACCGCCCCTCCTTGGCCGTTCCTCGTTGTTTTGCGTTTTACGGCCAAAAACCTAGAATTTCGCTCGATTCCTATATATTCGTGTGTTATAGCACACGCCTTCCGAGTGGGACCGGGACCCCCGGACCCCGATCGCTTAAACTTTTTTCGAGCCATCAAATATGACCTAAGGAACCATAGTCACTGCCCCGCCGTGTTCGTTCCTCGTTGTTTTGCATTTTACGGACAAAAAACTAGAATTCCGCCTGATTCCCATATATTCGTGTGCTATAACCCACGCCTTCCGAATGGGTCCGGACCCTCTAACCCCGATCGCCTGAAATTATTCCAGGTCATCAAATATGACCTAAGGAACCATAGTCACCACCCCGCCATGGCCGTTCCTCGTTGTTTTGCGTTTTACGGCCAAAAAATAAGAATTTTGCCTGATTCCCATTTATTCGTGTGCTATAGCCCACGCCTTCCGAATTGGTCCGGTCCCCCTGACTCCGATCGCCTAAAATTATTCCGGGGCATCAACTACGACCTAAGGAACCATAGTCACCACCCCGCCATGGTCGTTCCTCGTTGTTTTGTATTTTACGGCCAAAAAACTAGAATTTTGCCCGATTCCCATATTTTTGTGTGCTCTAGCCCACGCCTTTTGAGTGGGCCCGGGTCCCCCGAAATCAGATTGCCTAAAATTTTTCCAGGCCATCAAGTACGACCTAAGGAACCATAGTCACTGCCCTGCCATTGCCGTTCCTCGTTGTTTTGCATTTTACGGCCAAAAAACAAGAATTCCGCCTGATTCCTATATATTCGTGTGCCACGCCTTCCGAATGGGTCCGGGCCCCCTGACCCCGATCGCCTAAAATTATTCCGGGCCATCAAATACGACCTAAGGAACCATAGTCACCACCCCTCCATGACCGTTCCTCGTTATTTTCCTTTTTATGTCCAAAAAACTAGAATTTCGTGCGACTGCCATATTTTCGTGAGCTATAGCCCATGCCTTCCGAGTGGGTCCGGGGCCCCCGGACCCCGATCACCTAAAATTTATTTGGGCCATCAAATATGACCTAAGGAATCATAGTCACCGCCCCACCATGACCGTTCCTCGTTGTTTTGCTTTTTACGACCAAAAAAGTAGAATTCCTCCCGATTTCCATATTTTCGTGTGCAGAGCCCACACCTTCCGAGTGGGCCCGGGTCCCTTGAAACCGGATTGCCTAACATTTTTGCAGGCCATCAAATACGACTTAAGGAACCATATTCACTGCCCCTCCATGGCCGTTCCTCGTTGTTTTGCGTTTTACGACCAAAAAACTAGAATTTCGCCCGATTCCCATATATTCGTGTGTTATAGCCCACGCCTTCCGAGTGGACCGGGACCCCCGGACCCCGATCGCCTTAACATTTTTCGAGCCATCAAATACGACCTAAGGAACCATAGTCACTTCCTCGCCGTGTTCGTTCCTCGTTATTTTGCATTTTACGGACAAAAAACTAGAATTCTGCCTGATTCCCGTATATTCGTGTGCTATAGCCCACGCCTTCCGAATGGGTCCGGACCCTCTAACCCCGATCGCCTAAAATTATTCCAGGCCATCAAATACGACCTAAGGAACCATAGTCACTGCCCCGCCATGGCCGTTCCTCGTTGTTTTGCGTTTTACGGCCAAAAAATAAGAATTTTGCCTGATTCCCAAATATTCGTGTGTTATAGCCCACGCCTTCCGAATGGGTCCGGTCCCCCTGACCCCGATCGCCTAAAATTATTATGGGCCATCAAATATGACCTAAGGAACCATAGGCACCGCCCCGCCATGGTCGTTCCTCGTTGTTTTGCATTTTATGGCCAAAAAACTAAAATTTCGCCCGATTCCCATATTTTCGTGTGCTATAGCCCTTGCCTTCCGAGTGGGTCCGGGCCCCCAGACCCCGATCGCCTAAAATTATTCGGGGCCATCAAATACGACCTGAGGAACCATAGTCACCGCCCCACCATGGCCGTTCCTCGTTGTTTTGCATTTTACGGCCAAAAAACTAGAATTCCGCTCGATTCCCATATTTTTGTGTGCTAGCCCACGCCTTTCGAGTGGGTTCGGGCCCCCGGACCCCTATCACCTAAAATTATTCTGGGCCATCAAATACGACCTAGGGAACCTTTGTCACCGCCCCGCCATGGCCGTTACTCGTTGTTTTGCGTTTTACGACCAAAAAATTAGAATTCCGCCCGTTTCCCATATTGTCGTGTGCTCTAACCCACGCCTTCCGAGTAGGCCCGGGTCCCCCGAAACCGGATTGCCTAAACTTTTTCCAGGCCATCAAATATGATATAAGGAACCATATTCACCGCACCGCCATGACCGTTCCTCGTTGTTTTGCTTTTTACAACCAAAAAACTAGAATTCCGCCTGATTCCCATATTTTCGTGTGCTATGTCCCATGCCTTCCGAATGGGTCCGGGCCCCCGGACCCCGATCGACTAAAATTATTTCGGGCTATTGAATACTACCTAAGGAACCATAGTCAACGCCCCGCCATGACCGTTCCTCGTTGTTTTGCTTTTTATGACCAAAAATAAGAGTTCCGCATGATTCCCATATTTTTGACTGCTCTAGCCCACACCTTCCGAGTGGGTCCGCGCCCCTCGGACCCCTATCGCCTAAAATTTATTTGGGCCATCAAATACGAACGAAGGATCCATAGTCACCTCCCCGCCATTACCGTTCCTCGTTGTTTTTCTTTTTATGACCAAAAAATATAAAATTCTACCTGATTCCCATATTTTCGTGTGCTCTAGCCCACACCTTCCGAGTGGGCCCGGGTCCCTTGAAACCGGATTGCCTAACAATTTTGCAGGCCATCAAATACGACTTAAGGAACCATATTCACCGCCCCTCCATGGCCGTTCCTCGTTGTTTTGCGTTTTACGGCCAAAAAACTAGTATTTCGCCCGATTCCCATATATTCGTGTGTTATAGCCCACGCCTTCCGATTGGGACCGGGACCCCCGGACCCCGATCGCCTAAACTTTTTTCGAGCCATCAAATACAACCTAAGGAACCATAGTCACTGCCCTGCCGTGTTCGTTCCTCGTTGTTTTGCATTTTACGGACAAAAAACTAGAATTCCGCCTGATTCC
This sequence comes from Nicotiana tabacum, assembly GCF_000715075.1. Taxonomy (NCBI): domain Eukaryota; kingdom Viridiplantae; phylum Streptophyta; class Magnoliopsida; order Solanales; family Solanaceae; genus Nicotiana; species Nicotiana tabacum. The sequence goes on along the minus strand of NW_027438293.1, from coordinate 176,175 downwards.
CATATATTCGTGTGCTATAGCCCACGCCTTCCGAATCGGTCCGGACCCTCTAACCCCGATCGCCTAAAATTATTCCGGGCCATCAAATATGACCTAAGGAACCATAGTCACCGCCCAGCCATGGCCGTTCCTCGTTCTTTTGCGTTTTACGGCCAAAAAACTAGAATTTCGCCCGATTCCCATATTTTCGTGAGATATAGCCCACGCCTTCCAAGTGGGTCCGTGCCCCCGGACCCCGATCGCCTAAATTTTTTTGGGCCATTAACTATGACCTAAGGAACCATAGTCACCGCTCCGCCATGGCCGTTCCTCGTTGTTTTGCGTTTTACGGCCAAAAAACTTGAATTTCGCCCGATTCCCATATTTTCATTAGATATAGCCCACGCCTTCCAAGAGGGTCCGGGCCCCCGGACCCCGATCGCCTAAAAAGTTTTCGGGCCATCAACTACGACCTAAGGAACCATAGTCACCGCCCCGCTATGACCATTCCTCAATTCTTTCCTTTTTACGGCAAAAAAACTAGAATTTCGCCCGATTCCCAAATATTCGTGTGTTATAGCCCATGCCTTCCGAGTGGGACCAGGACCCTCGGACCCTGATAGCCTAAACTTTTTTCGAGCCATCAAGTACGACCTAAGGAACAATAGTCACCGCCCCGCCATGGTCGTTCCTTGTTGTTTTGTGTTTTACGACCAAAAAACTAGAATTTCGCCTGATTCCCATATATTCGTGAGCTATAGCCCACGCCTTCCGAATGGGTCCGGACCCTCTAACCCTGATCGCCTAAAATTATTCCGGGCCTTCAAATACGACCTAAGGAACCATAGTCACCACCACGCCATGGCCGTTCCTTGTTCCTTTGCGTTTTGCGGCCAAAAAACTAGAATTTCGCCCGATTCCTATATTTTCGTGAGATATAGCCCACGTCTTCCAAGTGGGTCCAGGCCCCCAGACCCCGATCGCCTAAAAATTTTTTGGGCCATCAACTACGACCTAAGGAACCACAGTCACCGCTCCGCCATGGCCGTTCCTCGTTGTTTTTCGTTTTACGGCCAAAAAACTAGAATTTCGCCCGATTCCCATATTTTCGTGAGATATAGCCCACGCCTTCCAAGTGGGTCCGGGCCCCCGGGACCCCGATCGCCTAAAATAATTTCGGGCCATCAACTACGACCTAAGGAACCATAGTCACCGCCCCGCTATGACCGTTCCTCGTTTTTTTACTTTTTACGGCCAAAAAACTAGAATTTCGCCCGATTCCCATATTTTCGTGTGCTATAGCTCATGCCTTCCGAATGGGTCCGGTCCCCCGGACCCCGATTGCCAAATATTATTCGATGCCATCAAATATGACCTAAGGAACCATAGTCACCATCCCGCCATGGCCGTTCCTCGTTGTTGTTACACCCTATATTTTCGTATGTAAAAATGCGTCGTAAGCAAACTAATGTAGGACAAAAAAATGAGATAATATTTAAAAGTATATAAAGTAAGTTAATCATGTTACCTCTGAGGTTACAAATATTGAAGATCATGAACAACAAGTACAAAGAGGGTTGGACAGTTCAGAAGCTAAAGCAATTAAATAAAACAATGTTTCATCGAAAGTCGACAAGTTGGGAATGTTATAACATGTACCTTTGGGGTGAGACTAGGGTGATTAACATGATAAAGAGATTATGTTATGATTTATATTAGTCGTATTACATCCGTGTGTTATGTTTTTAAGTCAAGCGAGTTGTGGAACAAAAGTCGATGAAAGTCATCACAAGTTACATTCACAAGTTTTACTGAAACTTTGGGTCAAATGTAACTGCAATTTTCTCCCAATATACTTAGAGTAATGGTGTGTTCCACCCATCAAATTAAAGATCTATGAGTCTATTTTCCAACGCATTAAACCATTTGTCAATACGACATTGGAGTAGAGAGAGATATGTGCATTTTTGCGATACTGCGCAAGCTGCTAGGTGACAAGTAGGTGTGTCACCTACTTGCTTAAATGAAAGCCCAAAAATGGGCCATTTCGGGTCGTCCAAAGAGGCCTTTTAAGGGCCTATTTTCTTCATATATTAGACTTAAAATAGAGCATAATAACCAGACATAAGCTCTGCAAAGAATCCTCCCAAAAATTTCCCACAAACCCTAATTGATTTTCTCTCCCTTTCAAGTTCCAATTGGAGGTAAAACTTAGAGTTTGAAGAACCAAGATAGGAGCTGAGTTATCCAACAAATAAGGTGAGTTTACTGCTCTCTTTCATCCATTTTTTCTTCTGTAAATTCATGGTAAGTCGTTCTATACTTGTAAGAACTCACGGGATGGTGATCGGAAGCCGTGAGTTCGAGTTATTCACTTGTAGCGGACTGTTTTGTGGACTGTTTTGTGTTGCTGTTGGGCTGCGTGTTTTATTACTATTTTGTGGAGTTTTGGAGGAGGAAGGGGTTTATAAACACCATATAAATGTAGGGTGGTTGGCTGGTCGTTCGTCATAACATTTTCGGGTCGTTTGACACTACTACGGTGGTCGTTTTGTGTACGAAGAGATTGGGGTGTGTTGGGCTGTTTTGTAGTATTTGATGGTGTATATAGGGCTGGAAAATGATGTATATATGTTGTTATTGTTCTGTCCTTGTATTGTTGGTGTTATCTTGAAGTTGGAGGAAGGGCATATTATAGGGGAGATGCTGCCCGTTTTAATACAAAATAGGTTTGTCGTTCGTTGTGCGATAGTTGTACCTTTCGTAACTTAACGATAGTATTATTATCATTCTTGTAGATTAAGGTGCGAAGAGGTGAGTTCAACTTGGTGATTGAAAAGATTGTGATAAGGTATGTTAAGGCTAAGCCTTCCTTCATTTTGGCATGATCTCGTAGCTACATGTGTTAGTAATGAGACAAAAAGAGAAGTTCATATTCATGAATTTATTCACACTATTCTAGTCTCATAAGTTACAATATTATTCCTTATCGAGACTCTATATTCAATTTTAGTATTGTCTTCTTCCAGTCAAGAGAGCAGCAAGCCTATATATACAGTATTACAGTATTTTCATTACCATCGAGCTATAATCGATGGGCAGGCCCCTATTGGGCAACCTCTGATCAGATGGAAAGTTATATACCGAGCCTACTGTGGCCGAGCGCCTATGAGCGAGCCCAGCATGGTCGAGATACATAGCCTAGTATGGCCGAGCGCCTATAAGCGAGCCTACTATGGCAGAGCAGTTATATATACCGAGCCTTATAAGGCCGTACAATTATTTTACTTACTATATTGAAGGAGTTGAGTCAGTATCAGCAGGTAAGTATATCTCCAGATCATCTTTGACTCCCAGTTAATTTCAGTTATCATATTATCAGTTCAGTTTCAGATTTCAGTTATTTTATTGCCTTACATACTCGGTACATTATTTCGTACTGACGTCCCTTTTTTGGGGGCGCTGCATTTCATGCGTGCAGGTTCAGACAGACAGACGGGTAGACCTCCTCAGTAGGTGTTTTCCGAGTTCCGCCTGATCGGTAAGCTCCACGTCTTTCGGAGTTGCCAGGACTAGAGTTTTGTGTACATCTTATGTATATCTGTATATATGTTATGGGTAGGTCGGGGCCCTGTTCTGATCACAGTACATCTATCAGTAGAGGCTTGTAGGCATATCCTGTTGGTTAGTGCAGTATGTTGGGTTTGTATAAATTGGTGGTTTGTCAGCTGTAGTAGCTATGACGGCCTTGTCGGCCTAGCTTTATATTGATATTTAGTTAGTGCTAGTTTCCATTCAGTTTTATATTTTGCTTCGCAAATTGTCTTGCAAGGTGGCCCCATGGCCAAAGTATGACATTATGTGTTCAGAGTCCCTTAGTCGCAATTTGGTACGCCAGGTTAGGTGAGGCACGGGGTGCTTGTCTCGCTCCTAGGTTCGGGGCGTGACAAACTTGGTATCAGAGCAGTTCTGTCCTAGGGAGTCTACAAGCCGTGTCTAGTAGGGTCTTGTTTATAGATGTGTTGTGCACCACATTATATAAGCAAGGAACTACAGGGCATTTAGGAGTTGGTTACACTTCTTTGAAATCTAAATCGTGCTATAGAACTGAGTTATAGGAAATTTGAATTAAACTTATGTGTTGGTGTTTGCATGCACAGATGATGGTGACTAGGAAGACTACGGCTAGCCAGAGGAGAGATACAGTAGTAGGTGAGGGGACCAACAGGGTACCCCCAGTAGATGGGGCCCAGTCTGAGGCTCAAGGGGAGACCCCTACTCAGCCATTACCGGCTCCTCCACCAACTACGGAGATTCCTAGGAAACCGCACATCCAGTTCCCCCTCCACTTCCATCAGATCAGGACTTAAGGAGTGCGGTGCATTTGTTGACACAGTTGGTAGCTACCCAGCAACATGCTAGGGCATCAGCTAGTGCAGGAACTTCTGAGGGGTCTGGGAGTTCAAGGGTCCGAGAGTTTATTGCTTTGAGTCCCCCAGAGTTCACGGGGACAGATCAGAGGGAGGACCCGCAGGATTTCATAGATCAGCTTCACAGGATCTTTCGTGTTATGCATGCCACGGAGAAAGAGGCAGTTGAGCTAGCAGCTTTTCGACTCCGAGATATAGCCATCCTTTGGTATGAGGGATGGGAGAGGTCCAGGGGAAGTGATACACCTCCAGCTATTTGGGAGAATTTTTCAGATGCTTTCCTTGACCAGTACTTACCGCGGGAGATCCGACAGGCTCGAGTCGATCAGTTTCTAGCCCTCAAGCAGGGTAATATGAGTGTTCGAGAGTATAGTCTCCGTTTTGACTCATTGGCCAGATATGCACCATCCATAGTTTCTACTATGCGGGACAGGATTCACAGGTTTATAGCAAGGTTAGCCCCAGAGTTAACCGAGGCATGTGCCACCGCTGCATTGCAGGATAGTATGGATATCTCCCGGATTCAGGCATTCGCCCAGAATATAGAAAGGGGTAGGCGTCGGCAGCAGGGTACAGAGAGGGCTGAGCAAGGGCAACATAAGAGGATGAGATTTCCCAGGTCTCAGGAGCAATCTCAGGGTAGTTATAGGACCCAGTACTTCGGACGGCCACCTAGGCCTCCGCCACCTCAGTTACAGGGTTACGGGTATGACCGCTATACTCAGTCAGGACCAGGTGAGAGCTCACGGGCATCGGGTTTGCAGCGACAACGAGGTTCTGCGCAGACATGGTCATTTCCTCCGCGGTGTGACATCTGTGGTAGAGGACACTTGGGTCAATGCCGAGCAGGTTCTGATGCTTGTTATACATGTGGGCGTCCGGGGCATATGATGCGAGATTGCCCAAATAGAGATTCTGGGGGAATGGCACAACCAGCGAGTTCAGTAACAGGATCGTCTATGTCCGTGCATCCTTCAAGGCGTGAGTCTCAGTCTTCGGCTGGTAGAGGTCGAGGCAGAGGTAGAGGTTCCAGTTCAAGTGGTAATCAGAACCGTATCTATGCTTTAGCGGGTCGACAGGACCAGGAGTCTTCACCAGACGTTGTGACAGGTATATTAACCATTTGCTCTCACGATGCTTATGCTTTGATAGACCCAGGATCTACTTTATCGTATATTACCCCATTTGTCGCGAGGAAGTTTGGTATAGTGCCTGAAATACTAAGTGATCATTTTGCGGTATCTACACCGGTCGGAGAATCGATTATTGCTAGACGGGTTTACCGAGGTTGTACGGTGACAATTTGTAGTCGTCAGACCTCAGCTGACCTAGTTGAGCTAGAGATAATGGACTTTGATGCTATCATGGGCATGGACTGGTTGGCAGCTTGCTATGCCACAGTTGATTGCCGAGCAAAGGTAGCCAAATTTCATTTTCCGGGTGAGCCAGTCCTTGAATGGGTAGGTAATACACCAACACCCAGAGGTAGGTTTATTTCCTATCTGAAGGCGAGGAAAATGATCGCAAAAGGGTGCATTTATCATATTGTGCGAGTTAGAGATGTAGATGCTGAGATACCTACACTTCAGTCTATTCCCATAGTCAAAGAGTATGCAGATGTGTTTCCAGATGAGCTTCCAGGTATTCCTCCAGAGCGAGAGATTGATTTTAGCATCGATTTGCTTCCAGGAACTCAACCAATATCCGTCCCTCCGTATAGAATGGCACCTGCCGAATTGAAGGAGTTGAAGGAGCAGTTAAAAGATTTGCTGGAGAAAGGTTACATTAGGCCCAGTACCTCACCTTGGGGTGCACCGGTACTATTTGTGCGGAAGAAAGACGGCTCGCTGAGGATGTGTATCGATTATAGGCAGTTGAACAAGGTAACTATTAAGAATAAGTATCCACTTCCAAGGATCGATGACTTGTTTGATCAGTTGCAGGGAGCTAGATGCTTTTCTAAGATTGATTTGAGGTCGGGGTACCACCAGGTCAGAGTTCGGGAAAAAGATATTCCGAAGACAGCCTTCAGGACCCGATATGGCCACTTCGAGTTCCTTGTCATGTCCTTCGGGTTGACTAATGCACCCACTGTATTTATGGACTTGATGAATAGCCTATTCCGGCCATTTTTAGATCTGTTCGTGATAGTATTTATTGATGATATTCTGGTTTATTCCCGTTCAGAGGATGAGCATGCGGACCACCTGCGAGCGGTACTCCAAACCCTCCGTGATCGTAAGTTGTATGCTAAGTTTTCTAAATGTGAGTTCTGGTTGAAGTCTGTAGCATTCTTGGGGCATATTGTATCAGATGAAGGGATAAAGGTGGACACTCAGAAGATTGAGGCCGTGAAATCTTGGCCTAGACCTACCACTCCGACAGAGGTTCGTAGCTTTCTAGGCTTAGCAGGATACTATCGGAGGTTCGTAGAGGGTTTTTCTTCCCTTTCGGCACCATTGACGAAGTTGACACAGAAAGAAACTAAGTTTCAATGGACAGAGGCTTGTGAGCGGAGTTTCCAAGAGCTTAAGAACAAGTTGACCTCAGCTCCAGTTCTAACACTTCCGGAGGGTCTAGAGGGTTATGCCGTGTATTGTGATGCATTAGGTGTCGGGTTAGGATGTGTCCTGATGCAACATGGGAAGGTAATTGCATATGCTTCAAGGCAGTTGAGGAAGCACGAGAGGAATTATCCGACCCACGACCTCGAGTTAGCTGCGGTTGTCCATGCACTTAAGATATGGCGGCATTATTTATATGGTGTTCATGTTGATATATTTACTGATCATAAAAGCCTACAATATATTTTCAAGCAGAAAGAGTTGAATTTGCAACAGAGGCGATGGCTTGAGTTATTGAAAGATTACGATGTTAACATTCTCTACCATCCAGGGAAAGCTAATGTTGTAGCAGATGCCTTAAGTCGCCGATCTATGGGTAGCTTAGCACATGTAGAGCCCGAGAAAAGACAATTAGCTAGAGATATTCATCAATTGGCTTCGTTGGGGGTTCGGTTAGTAGATTCTGAGGATGGTAGAGTTGTAATCCAAAACACTGCAAAATCATCCCTCATAGCTGAAGTCAAGGAAAGGCAGTACGAGGACCCAGAGTTGGTCGAGTTGAGAGAGCGAGTTCCGCAGCAGAAGAAGCCATTGTTAGAGCTCAAGGGAGATGGGGTTCTCAGATACAAGGGTCGTTTGTGTGTTCCAGATGTAGCAGGGCTACGAGACAGGATTATGTCAGAGGCACATTATTCATGGTATTCCATCCACCCTGGATCGACGAAGATGTATCATGGCATTAAGGATATGTACTGGTGGAATGATATGAAGAAGAACATTGCTGAGTTTGTTGCCCAATGTACTAGTTGCCAGCAAGTGAAGGTAGAACACCAGAAGCCCGGAGGGCTAATGCAGACTATAGAGATCCCGACATGGAAATGGGAGGCGATAAACATGGACTTTATCATGGGTTTACCTCGTTCTAATCGTAAGTTCGATTCCATATGGGTGATAGTCGATAGGCTCACGAAATCAGCTCACTTCCTACCGGTCAGATCTACATATACAGCAGAAGATTATGCAAAGTTATATATTAAGGAGATAGTGCGGCTACACGGAGTACCAGTTTCTATTATATCTGACCGTGGGGCTCAGTTTACAGCACATTTTTGGAGGTCATTTCAGAGAGGTCTAGGGACTCAGGTGAATCTCAGCACAGCTTTTCATCCACAGACTGATGGACAAGCCGAGCGCACAATTCAGACGCTCGAGGATATGTTACGAGTATGTGTGTTGGATTTTAAAAGAAGTTGGGATGAACATCTACCTCTTATCGAGTTTGCATATAATAACAGTTACCACTCCAGTATCCAGATGGCTCCGTACGAGGCTTTGTATGGGCGTAAGTGCAGATCTCCTATAGGGTGGTTTGATGTTGGAGAATCTGGGTTACATGGGCCAGACCTGGTTCAGCAGGCCATAGAGAAAGTAAAGGTTATCCGGGAGCGACTGTTGACAGCTCAGAGTCGTCAGAAGTCATATTCTGACGTGCGGCGATGAGACTTAGAGTTCAGGATTAATGACTGGGTATTCTTAAAGGTATCACCTATGAAGGGCGTGATGAGGTTTGGCAAGAAAGGAAAGCTTAGCCCACGGTATATTGGGCCTTATAGGATCATTCGGAGAGTGGGCCAACTAGCTTATGAGTTAGAGTTGCCCTCAGAATTGGAGTCTATCCATCCGGTTTTTCACGTATCTATGCTACGGAAGTGCATTGGTGATCCTACCCGAGTGGTGCCCACGGATGATGTACAGATTACAGAGGACTTGTCATACGAGGAAATTCCAGTTGCCATCCTAGACCGACAAATCCGCAATCTACGAAATAAGGAGGTAGCTTCCGTAAAGGTTTTATGGAGGAGCAAGAATGTAGAAGAGATGACGTGGGAATCGGAGGAAGAAATGAAGTCTAAATACCCCCACCTATTTCAAAATGAAGATATGGTTCGAGATGGGACGCTACAACATAGCTCTATGTAGGCTAGCAGGTCATCAGGTAAGCTTTTATTTTTCACTTTCAATATTTATGATTTACGGTCGGTGAGGCAAATTGCTGCTATTTATAAAGATTGGCCATGTGTGGCATGCATAGTATGTTTCTGGCTACGTGCAGGTTGGTTTTAACCTAGTGTACGAAGGATACTCTGGAAAAAGTTTCCAAAGTCTCCAAGAGTAAACATTCGAGGACGAATGTTCCCAAGGGGGAGTGATGTTACACCCTATATTTTCGTATGTAAAAATGCGTCGTAAGCAAACTAATGTAGGACAAAAAAATGAGATAATATTTAAAAGTATATAAAGTAAGTTAATCATGTTACCTCTGAGGTTACAAATATTGAAGATCATGAACAACAAGTACAAAGAGGGTTGGACAGTTCAGAAGCTAAAGCAATTAAATAAAACAATGTTTCATCGAAAGTCGACAAGTTGGGAATGTTATAACATGTACCTTTGGGGTGAGACTAGGGTGATTAACATGATAAAGAGATTATGTTATGATTTATATTAGTCGTATTACATCCGTGTGTTATGTTTTTAAGTCAAGCGAGTTGTGGAACAAAAGTCGATGAAAGTCATCACAAGTTACATTCATAAGTTTTACTGAAACTTTGGGTCAAATGTAACTGCAATATTCTCCCAATATACTTAGAGTTATGGTGTGTTCCACCCATCAAATTAAAGATCTATGAGTCTATTTTCCAACGCATTAAACCATTTGTCAATACGACATCGGAGTAGAGAGATATGTGCATTTTTGCGATACTGCGCAAGCTGCTAGGTGACAAGTAGGTGTGTCACCTACTTGCTTAAATGAAAGCCCAAAAATGGGCCATTTCGGGTCGTCCAAAGAGGCCTTTTAAGGGCCTATTTTCTTCATATATTAGACTTAAAATAGAGCATAATAACCAGACATAAGCTCTGCAAAGAATCCTCCCAAAAATTTCCCACAAACCCTAATTGATTTTCTCTCCCTTTCAAGTTCCAATTGGAGGTAAAACTTAGAGTTTGAAGAACCAAGATAGGAGCTGAGTTATCCAACAAATAAGGTGAGTTTACTGCTCTCTTTCATCCATTTTTTCTTCTGTAAATTCATGGTAAGTCGTTCTATACTTGTAAGAACTCACGGGATGGTGATCGGAAGCCGTGAGTTCGAGTTATTCACTTGTAGCGGACTGTTTTGTGGACTGTTTTGTGTTGCTGTTGGGCTGCGTGTTTTATTACTATTTTGTGGAGTTTTGGAGGAGGAAGGGGGTTTATAAACACCATATAAATGTAGGGTGGTTGGCTGGTCGTTCGTCATAACATTTTCGGGTCGTTTGACACTACTACGGTGGTCGTTTTGTGTACGAAGAGATTGGGGTGTGTTGGGCTGTTTTGTAGTATTTGATGGTGTATATAGGGCTGGAAAATGATGTATATATGTTGTTATTGTTCTGTCCTTGTATTGTTGGTGTTATCTTGAAGTTGGAGGAAGGGCATATTATAGGGGAGATGCTGCCCGTTTTAATACAAAATAGGTTTGTCGTTCGTTGTGCGATAGTTGTACCTTTCGTAACTTAACGATAGTATTATTATCATTCTTGTAGATTAAGGTGCGAAGAGGTGAGTTCAACTTGGTGATTGAAAAGATTGTGATAAGGTATGTTAAGGCTAAGCCTTCCTTCATTTTGGCATGATCTCGTAGCTACATGTGTTAGTAATGAGACAAAAAGAGAAGTTCATATTCATGAATTTATTCACACTATTCTAGTCTCATAAGTTACAATATTACTCCTTATCGAGACACTGTATTCAATTTTAGTATTGTCTTCTTCCAGTCAAGGGAGCAGCAAGCCTATATATACAGTATTACAGTATTTTCATTACCATCGAGCTATAATCGATGGGCAGGCCCCTATTGGGCAACCTCTGATCAGATGGAAAGTTATATACCGAGCCTACTGTGGCCGAGCGCCTATGAGCGAGCCCAACATGGTCGAGATACATAGCCTAGTATGGCCGAGCGCCTATAAGCGAGCCTACTATGGCAGAGCAGTTATATATACCGAGCCTTATAAGGCCGTACAATTATTTTACTTACTATATTGAAGGAGTTGAGTCAGTATCAGCAGGTAAGTATATCTCCAGATCATCTTTGACTCCCAGTTAATTTCAGTTATCATATTATCAGTTCAGTTTCAGATTTTAGTTATTTTATTGCCTTACATACTCGGTACATTATTTCGTACTGACGTCCCTTTTTTGGGGGCGCTGCATTTCATGCGTGCAGGTTCAGACAGACAGACGGGTAGACCTCCTCAGTAGGTGTTTTCCGAGTTCCGCCTGATCGGTAAGCTCCACGTCTTTCGGAGTTGCCAGGACTAGAGTTTTGTGTACATCTTATGTATATCTGTATATATGTTATGGGTAGGTCGGGGCCCTGTTCCGATCACAGTACATCTATCAGTAGAGGCTTGTAGGCATATCCTGTTGGTTAGTGCAGTATGTTGGGTTTGTATAAATTGGTGGTTTGTCAGCTGTAGTAGCTATGACGGCCTTGTCGGCCTAGCTTTATATTGATATTTAGTTAGTGCTAGTTTCCATTCAGTTTTATATTTTGCTTCGCAAATTGTCTTGCAAGGTGGCCCCATGGCCAAAGTATGACATTATGTGTTCAGAGTCCCTTAGTCGCAATTTGGTACGCCAGGTTAGGTGAGGCACGGGGTGCTTGTCTCGCTCCTAGGTTCGGGGCGTGACAGTTGTTTTGCATTTTACGGCCAAAAAACTAGAATTCCACCAGCTCCGGGCCCCCCGTACCCCGATCGCCTAAAACTTTTTTGAGCCATCAACTATGACCTAAGGAACCATAGTAACCGCCCCACCATGACCGTTCCTAGTTTATTTCCTTTATACGGCCAAAAAACTAGAATTTCGCCCGATTCTCATATTTTCGTGTGCTATAGCCCATGCCTTCCGAATGGGTCCGGTCCCCCGGACCCCGATCACCTAAAATTATTCGATGCCATCAAATACGTCCTAAGGAACCATAGTCACCGTCCCACCATGGCCGTCCCTCGTTGTTTTGCATTTTACGAACAAAAAAATATAATTCCGCCCGATTCCCATATTTTCGTGTGCTATAACCCACGCCTTCCGAGCAGGTCCGGGCCCCCGGATCCCGAATGCCTAAAATTTTTCCAGGCCATCAAATACAACATATGGAACCATATTCATCGCCCCGCCATGACCGTTCCTCGTTGTTTTGCTTTTTACAAACAAAAAACTAGAATTCTGCCCAATTCCCATATATTGATGTGCTCTAGCCCACGCCTTCCGAGTGGGCCCGGGTCCCCTGAAATCGGATTGCCTAAATTTTTTTTGGGCCATCAAATACGACCTAAGGAACCATTGTCACCGCCCCACCATTGCCGTTCCTCGTTGTTTTGCGTTTTACGGCCAAAAAACTAGAATTTCGCCTGATTCTAATATATTCGTGTGCTATAGCCCACGCCTTCCAAATGGGTCCGGGCCCCTTGACCCCGATCGCCTAAAATTATTCCTGGCCATCAAATACGACCTAAGGAACCATAGTCACCGCCCCGCCATGACCGTTCCTCATTTTTTTCCTTTTTACGTCCAAAAAACTAGAATTTCGTGTGATGGCCATATTTTCGTGAGCTATATAGCCCATGCCTTCCGAGTGGGTCCGGGCCCCACGGACCCCGATCACCTAAAATTTATTTGGGCCATCCAATATGACCTAAGGAACCATAGTCACCGCCCCACCATAACCGTTCATCGTTGTTTTGCTTTTTACGACCAAAAAGGTAGAATTCTGCCTGATTCCCATATTTTCGTGTGCAGAGCCCACGCCTTCCGAGTGGGCCCAGGTCCCCCGAAACCGGATTGCCTAACATTTTTCCAAGCCATCAAATACGACCTAAGGATCCATATTCACCTCCCCTCCATGGCCGTTCCTCGTTGTTTTGCGTTTTATGGCCAAAAAACTAGAATTCCGCCCGATTCCCATATATTCGTGTGTTATAGCCCATGCCTTCCGAGTGGGACCGGGACCCCCGGACGTCGATCGCCTTATCATTTTCCGATCCATCAAATACGATGTAAGGAACCATAGTCACAGCCCCGCCGTGGTCGTTCCTTGTTTGTTTGCGTTTTACGGCCAAAAAACTAGAATTCCGCCTGATTCCCATATATTCATGTGTTATAGCCCATGCCTTTCGAATGGGTCCGGACCCTCTAACCCCGATCGCCTAAAATTATTCCGGTCCATCAAATACGACCTAAGGAACCGTAGTCACCGCCCCACCATGGCCGTTCCTCGTTGTTTTGCGTTTTACGGCCAAAAAATTAGAATTTCGCCCGATTCCCATATTTTCGTGAGATATACCCCACGCCTTCCAAGTGGGTCCGGGCCGCCGGACCCCGATCGCCTAAAAAATTTTTGGGCCATCAAATACGACCTAAGGAACCATAGTCACCGCCCCGCCATGGCCGTTCCTCGTTGTTTTGCATTTTACGGCCAAAAAACTAGAATTTCGCCCGATTCCCATATTTTCGTGAGATATAGCCCACGCCTTTCAGGTGGGTCCGGGCCCCCGGACACCGATCGCCTAAAAATTTTTTGGGCCATCAACTACGACATAAGGAACCATAGTCACCACCCTGCCATGACCGTTCCTCGTTTTTTTACTTTTTACGGCCAAAAAACTAGAATTTCGCCCGATTCCCATATTTTCGTGTGCTATAGCCCATGCCTTCCGAATGGGTCCGGTCCCCCGGACCCCGATCACCAAAAATTATTCGATGCCATCAAATATGACCTAAGGAACCATAGTCACCATCCCGCCATGGCCGTTCCTCGTTGTTTTGCATTTTATGGCCAAAAAACTAGAATTCCACCAGCTCCGGGCCCCCGTACCCCGAACGCCTAAAATTTTTTTGAGCCATCAACTATGACCTAAGGAACCATAGTAACCGCCCCGCCATGACCGTTCCTAGTTTATTTCCTTTATACGGCCAAAAAACTAGAATTTCGCCCGATTCTCATATTTTCGTGTGCTATAGCCCATGCCTTCCGAATGGGTCCGGTCCCCCGGACCCCGATCACCTAAAATTATTCGATGCCATCAAATACGACCTAAGGAACCATAGTCACCGTCCCGCCATGGCCGTCCCTTGTTGTTTTGCATTTTACGGCCAAAAAACTAGAATTCCGCCCGATTCCCATATTTTCGTGTGCTATATCCCATGCCTTCCGAGTGGGTCCGGGCCCCCGGATCCCGATTGCCTAAAATTTTTCCAGGCCATCAAATACAACATATGGAACCATATTCACCGCCCCGCCTTGACCGTTCCTCGTTGTTTTGCTTTTTACGAACAAAAAACTAGAATTCTGCCCAATTCCCATATATTGATGTGCTCTAGCCCACGCCTTCCGAGTGGGCCCGGGTCCCCCAAAATCGGATTGCCTAAATTTTTTTTGGGCCATCAAATACGACCTAAGGAACCATTGTCACCGCCCCACCATTGCCGTTCCTCGTTGTTTTGCGTTTTACGGCCAAAAAACTAGAATTTCGCCCGATTCTAATATATTCGTGTGCTATAGCCCACGCCTTCCAAATGGGTCCGGGCCCCTTGACCCCGATCGCCTAAAATTATTCCGGGCCATCAAATACGACCTAAGGAACCATAGTCACCGCCCCGCCATGACCGTTCCTCATTTTTTTCCTTTTTACGTCCAAAAAACTAGAATTTCGTGCGATTGCCATATTTTCGTGAGCTATATAGCCCATGCCTTCCGAGTGGGTCCGGGCCCCACGGACCCCGATCACCTAAAATATATTTGGGCCATCAAATATGATCTAAGGAACCATAGTCACCGCCCCGCCATAACCGTTCATCGTTGTTTTGCTTTTTACGACCAAAAAAGTAGAATTCCGCCTGATTCCCATATTTTCGTGTGCAGAGCCCACGCCTTCCGAGTGGGCCCGGGTCCCCGAAACCGGATTGCCTAACATTTTTCCAAGCCATCAAATACGACCTAATGAACCATATTCACCGCCCCTCCATGGCCGTTCCTCTTTTTTTGCATTTTATGGCCAAAAAACTAGAATTCCGCCCAATTCCCATATATTCGTGTGTTATAGCCCATGCCTTTCGAGTGGGACCGGGACCCCCGGACCCCGATCGCCTTAACATTTTTCGAGCCATCAAATATGATGTAAGGAACCATAGTCACCGCCCCGCCGTGGTCGTTCCTCGTTTGTTTGCGTTTTACGGCCAAAAAACTAGAATTCCGCCTGATTCCCATATATTCATGTGTTGTAGCCCACGCCTTCTGAATGGGTCCGGACCCTCTAACCCCGATCGCCTAAAATTATTTCGGGCCATCAAATACGACCTAAGGAACCGTAGTCACCGCCCTGCCATGGCCGTTCCTCGTTGTTTTGCGTTTTACGGCCAAAAAATTAGAATTTCGCCCGATTCCCATATTTTCGTGAGATATAGCCCACGCCTTCCAAGTGGGTCCGGGCCGCCGGACCCCGATCGCCTAAAAACTTTTTGGGCCATCAAATACGACCTAAGGAACAATAGTCACTGCCTCGCCATGGCCGTTCCTCATTGTTTTGCATTTTACGGCCAAAAAACTAGAATTTCGCCTGATTCCCATATTTTCGTGAGATATAGCCCACGCCTTTCAAGTGGGTCCGGGCCCGCGGACACCGATCGCCTAAAATTTTTTTAGGCCATCAACTACGACCTAAGGAACCATAGTCACCGCTCCGCCATGGCCATTCCTCGTTGTTTTGCGTTTTACGGCCAAAAAACTAGAATTCCGCCCGATTCCCATACTTTCGTGAGATATAGCCCACGCCTTCCAAGTGGGTCCGGGCCCCCCATACCCCGATCGCCTAAAAAGTTTTCGAGCCATCAACTATGACCTAAGGTACCATAGTTACCGCCCCGCCATGACCGTTCTTAGTTTATTTCCTTTATACGGCCAAAAAACTAGAATTTCGCCCGATTCTCATATTTTCGTGTGCTATAGCCCATGCCTTCCGAATGGGTCCGGTCCCCCGGACCCCGATCACCTAAAATTATTCGATGCCATCAAATACGACCTAAGGAACCATAGTCACCGTCCCGCCATGGCCGTCCCTCGTTGTTTTGCATTTTACGGCCAAAAAACTAGAATTCCGCCCGATTCCCATATTTTCGTGTGCTATATCCCACGCCTTCCGAGTGGGTCCGGGCCCCCGGATCCCGATTGCCTAAAATTTTTCCAGGCCATCAAATACAACATATGGAACCATATTCACCGCCCCGCCATGACCGTTCCTCGTTGTTTTGCTTTTTACGAACAAAAAACTAGAATTCTGCCCAATTCCCATATATTGATGTGCTCTAACCCACGCCTTCCGAGTGGGCCCGGGTCCCCCGAAATCGGATTGCCTAAATTTTTTTTGGGCCATCAAATACGAACTAAGGAACCATTGTCACCGCCCCACCATCGCCGTTCCTCGTTGTTTTGCGTTTTACGGCCAAAAAATTAGAATTTCACCCGATTCTAATATATTCGTGTGCTATAACCCACGCCTTCCAAATGGGACCGGGCCCCCTGACCCCGATCGCCTAAAATTATTCCGGGCCATCAAATACGACCTAAGGAACCATAGTCACCGCCCCCCCATTACCGTTCCTCATTTTATTCCTTTTTACGTCCAAAAAACTAGAATTTCATGCGATTGCCATATTTTCGTGAGCTATATAGCCCATGCCTTCCGAGTGGGTCCGGGCCCCCGGACCCCGATCACCTAAAATTTATTTGGGCCATCAAATATGACCTAAGGAACCATAGTCACCGCCCCACCATAACCGTTCATCGTTGTTTTGCTTTTTACGACCAAAAAAGTAGAATTCCGCCTGATTCCCATATTTTCGTGTGCAGAGCCCACGCCTTCCGAGTGGGCCCAGGTCCCCCGAAACCGGATTGCCTAACATTTTTCCAAGCCATCAAATACGACCTAAGGATCCATATTCACCGCCCCTCCATGGCCGTTCCTCGTTGTTTTGCGTTTTACGGCCAAAAAACTTGAATTTCGCCCGATTCCCATATTTTCGTTAGATATAGCCCACGCCTTCCAAGAGGGTCCGGGCCCCCGGACCCCGATCGCCTTAACATTTTCCGAGCCATGAAATACGACCTAAGGAAACCATAGTCACTGCCCCGCCGTGGTCGTTCCTCGTTTGTTTGCGTTTTACGGCCAAAAAACTAGAATTTCGCCCGATTCCCATATATTCGTGTGCTGTAGCCCACGCCTTCCGAATGGGTCCGGACCCTCTAACCCCGATCGCCTAAAATTATTCCGGGCCATCAAATACGACCTAAGGAACCGTAGTCACCGCCCCGCCATGGCCGTTCCTCGTTGTTTTGCGTTTTACGGCCAAAAAATTAGAATTTCGCCAGATTCCCATATTTTCGTGAGATATAGCCCACGCCTTCCAAGTGGGTCCGGACCGCCGGACCCCGATCGCCTAAAAAAATTTTGGGCCATCAAATACGACCTAAGGAACCATAGTCACCGCTCTGCCATGGCCGTTCCTCGTTGTTTTTTGTTTTACGGCCAAAAAACTAGAATTTCGCCTGATTCCCATATTTTCGTGAAATATAGCCCACGCCTTCCAAGTTGGTCCGGGCCCCCCGGACCCCGAGCACCTATAAAATTTTCGGGCCATCAACTACGACCTAAGGAACCATAGTCACCACCCCGCCATGACCGTTCCTCATTTATTTCCTTTTTATGGCCTAAAAACTAGAATTTCGCCCGATTTCTATATTTTCGTATGCTATTGCCCATGCTTTCTGAGTGGGTCCGGTCCCCCGGACCCCGATGGCCTAAAATTATTCGGTGCCATCAAATACGACCTAAGGAACCATAGTCACTGCCCCGCCATGGCTATTCCTCATTGTTTTGCTTATTACGACCAAAAAAGTTGAATTCCGCCCGATTTTCATATTTTCATGTGCAGAGCCCACGCCTTCCGAGTGGGCCCGGGTCCAGCGAAACCGGATTGCCTAAAACTTTTCCAGGCCATCAAATACGACATATGAAACTATATTCACTGCCCCGCCATGACCGTTCCTCGTTGGTTTGCCTTTTACAACCAAAAAACTAGAATTCCGCCCGATTCCCATATATTCGTATGCTATAGCCCACGCCTTCGGAGTGGGTCCGGGCCCCCCGTACCCCGATCGCCTAAAATATATTCGGGCCATCAACTATGACCTAAGGAACCATAGTCACCACCCCGCCACGACCGTTCCTCATTTTTTTCCTTTTTACGTCCATAAAACAAGAATTTCATGCGATTGCCATATTTTCGTGAGCTATAGCCCATTCCTTCCGAGTGGGTTCGGGCCCCCCGGACCCCGATCAGCTAAACTTTATTTGGGCCATGACCTCGCCATGACCGTTCCTCGTTGTTTTGCTTTTTACGACAAAAAAAGTAGAATTCCGCCCGATTCTCATATTTTTGTGTGTAGAGCCCACGCCTTCCGAGTGGGCCCGGATCCCCCAAAATTGGATTGCCTAACATTTTTCCATGCCATCACATATGACCTAAGGAACCATATTCACCGCCCCTCCATGGCAGTTCCTCTTTTTTTGTGTTTTACGTCCAAAAAACTAGAATTCCGCCCGATTCCCATATATTCATATGCTATAACCCATGCCTTCCGAGTGGGACCGGGACCCCCGGACCCCAATCGCCTAAAATTTTTACGAGCCATCAAATACGACCTAAGGAACCATAGCCACCGCCTCGCCATGGTCGTTCCTCGTTGTTTTGCAATTTACGACAAAAAAACTAGTCACCCCATTCGCCCGATTCCCATATTTTCGTGTGATATATCCCATGCCTTCCGAGTGGGTCCGAGCGCCCGGACCTCGATCGCCTAAAATAATTCGGGGCCATCAAATACGACCTAAGGAACCATAGTCACTGCCCTGCCATGGCTGTTCCTCGTTGTTTGGTGTTTTACGGTCAAAAAACTAGAATTCCGCCTGATTCCCATATTTTTGTGTGCTAAGCCCACGCCTTCTCAGTAGGTTCGCGCCCCCGGACCCCGTTCGCTTAAAATTTTTCCAGGCCATCAAATACAACCAAAGGAATCATAGTCACCACCTCGCCATGACCATTCCTCGTTTTTTTCCTTTTTACGTCCAAAAAACTAGAATTTCGCCCGATTCCCATATTTTCGTGTGATATATCCCATGCCTTCCGAGTCGGTCCGAGCCCCCGGACCCTGATCACCTAAAATAATTCGGGGCCATCAAATACGACCTAAGGAACCATAGTCACCGCCCCGCCATGATCGTTCCTCGTTGTTTTGCTTTTTCGACCAAAACACTAGAATTTCGCGTGACTGCCATATTTTCGTGAGCTATAGCCCATGCCTTACGAGTGGGTCCGGGCCACCCGGACCCAGATCGCCTAAAATTATTCGGGGCCATCAAATACGACCTAAGGAACCATAGTCATCGCCCCGCCATGGCCGTTCCTCGTTGTTTTGCATTTTACGGCCAAAAAACTAGAATTCAGCCCGATTCCCATATTTTCGTGTACCACGTTCCGAGTGGGCCCGGGTCACCGGACCCCGATCGCCTAAAAATATTCGGGGCCATCCAATACGACCTAAGGAACCATAGTCACCCACCCGCCATGGACGTTCCTCGTTGTTTTGCGTTTTAATGCAAAAAACTAGAATTCTGCCCGATTCCCATATTTTCGTGTGCTATAGCCCATGCCTTCCGAATGGGTCCTGGCCCCTTGACCCTGATCTCCTAAAATTATTCTAGACCATTTAATACGACCTAAGGAACCATAGCCACCACCCAGCCCTCGCCATTCCTCGTTGTTTTGCATTTTACAGCCAAAAAACTAGAATTTCGCCAGATTCCCATATTTTCGTGTGCTATAGCCCATGCCTTCCGAGTGGGTCCGGGCCCCCGGACCCCGATCGCCTAAAATTATTCGGGGCCATCAAATACGACCTAAGGAACCATAGTCACCGCCTCGCCATGGCCGTTCCTCGTTGCTTTCATTTTACGGCCAAAAAACTAGAATACAACCTGATTCCCATATATTCGTGTGCTTTAGCCCACGCCTTCCGAGTGAGACCGGGCCCCCCGTACCCCGATCGGCTAAACTTTTTCCGAGCCATAAAATACGACCTAAGTAACCTTAGTCACCGCCCAGCCATGGCCGTTATTCGTTGTTTTTTGTTTTACGGCCAAAAAACTATAATTCTGCCCGATTCTCATATATTCGTGTGCTCTAGCCCACACCTTCCGAGTGGGTCCGGGCCCCCCAGTCCTTGATCGCCTAAAATTTATTTGGGCCATCAAATACGACAGAAGGATCCATAGTCACCGCCCGCCATGACCGTTCCTCGTTGTTTTGCTTTTTATGACCAAAAAAATAGAATTTTGCCCGATTCCCATATTTTCGTGTGCTCTAGCCCACGCCTTTTGAGTGGGCCCGGGTCCCCCGAATCTGGATTGCCTAAAACTTTTCCTTGCCATCAAATACGACATAAGGAACCATATTCACTGTCCCACCATGACCGTTCCTTGTTGTTTTGCCTTTTACGGACAAAAAACTAGAATTCCGCCTAATTCCCATATATTCGTGCTATAGACCACGCCTTCCGAGTGTCGATCGCCTAAAATTATTCCGGATCATCAAATACGACCTATGGAACCATAGTCACCGCCCCGCCGTGGCCGTTCCTCGTTGTTTTGCATTTTATGGCAGAAAAACTAGAATTTCGCCTGATTCCCATATTTTCGTGTGCTATAGCCCATGCCTTCCGATTGGGTCCGGGCCACCGGACCCCGATCGACTAAAATTATTCAGGGCCATCAAATACGACCTAAGGAACCATACTCACCTCCCCATCATGACCGTTCCTTGTTGTTTTGCTTTGACGACCAAAAAATAAGAATTCTGCCTAATTCCCATATTTTCGTGTGCTCTAGCCCACACCTTCCGAGTGGGTCCGGGGGATTGCCTAAAATTTATTTGGGCCATCAAATATGACCGAAGGATCCATAGTCACCGCCCCGCCATGACCGTTCCTCTTTTTTTGCTTTTTACGACCAAAAAACTAGAATTCCGCCCGATTCCCATATTTTCGTATGCTCTAGCCCACGCCTTCCGAGTGGCTCCGGATCGCCCAAAACCGGATTGCCTAAAATTTTTCCAGGCCATCATATACAACCTAAGGAACCATATTCACCACCTCGCCATGGCCGTTCCTCGTTGTTTTGCGTTTTACGGCCAAAAAACTAGAATTTCGCTCGATTCCCATATTTTCGTGTGCTGCCCACGCCTTCCGAGTGGGTCTGGGCCCCCGGACCTCGATCGCCTGAAATTATTTGGGCCAATCAAATACGACCTTAGGAACCATAGTCACCGCCCTGCCATGTCCATTCCTCATTGTTATGCGTTTTACGGCCAAAAAACAAGAATTCCCCCCGATTCCCATATATTCGTGTGCTATAGCCCACGCCTTCCGAGTGGGTCCGGGCCCCCGGACCCCGATCGCCTAAAATATTTCTGAGCCATCAAATACGACCTAAGGAACCATAGTCACCACCTCGCCGTGGCCGTTCCTCGTTGTTTTGCATTTTACGACCAAAAAACTAGAATTCCGCCCGATTCTCATATATTCGTGTGGCCTTCCAAATGGGTCCGAGCCCTCGGACCCTGATCACCTAAAATTATTCTGGGCCATCAAATACGACCTAAGGAACCATAGTCACCACCCCGCCATGGCTGTTACTCCTTTTTTTTCGTTTTACGGGCAAAAAACTAGAATTCTGCCTGATTCCCATATATTCGTGTGCTCTAGCCCACACCTTCCGAGTGGGTCCGGGCCCCCCAGTCCTTGATCGCCTAAAATTTATTTGGGCCATCAAATACGACAGAAGGATCCATAGTCACCGCCCGCCATGACCGTTCCTCGTTGTTTTGCTTTTTATGACCAAAAAAATAGAATTTTGCCCGATTCCCATATTTTCGTGTGCTCTAGCCCACGCCTTTTGAGTGG
Source organism: Nicotiana tabacum (assembly GCF_000715075.1). Lineage (NCBI taxonomy): Eukaryota > Viridiplantae > Streptophyta > Magnoliopsida > Solanales > Solanaceae > Nicotiana > Nicotiana tabacum. Next base: position 154,087 of record NW_027438293.1, on the reverse strand, counting down.
GCCCGGGTCCCCCGAATCTGGATTGCCTAAAACTTTTCCTTGCCATCAAATACGACATAAGGAACCATATTCACTGTCCCACCATGACCGTTCCTTGTTGTTTTGCCTTTTACGGACAAAAAACTAGAATTCCGCCTAATTCCCATATATTCGTGCTATAGACCACGCCTTCCGAGTGTCGATCGCCTAAAATTATTCCGGATCATCAAATACGACCTATGGAACCATAGTCACCGCCCCGCCATGGCCGTTCCTCGTTGTTTTGCATTTTATGGCAGAAAAACTAGAATTTCGCCTGATTCCCATATTTTCGTGTGCTATAGCCCATGCCTTCCGATTGGGTCCGGGCCACCGGACCCCGATCGACTAAAATTATTCAGGGCCATCAAATACGACCTAAGGAACCATACTCACCTCCCCGTCATGACCGTTCCTTGTTGTTTTGCTTTGACGACCAAAAAATAAGAATTCTGCCTAATTCCCATATTTTCGTGTGCTCTAGCCCACACCTTCCGAGTGGGTCCGGGGGATTGCCTAAAATTTATTTGGGCCATCAAATATGACCGAAGGATCCATAGTCACCGCCCCGCCATGACCGTTCCTCTTTTTTTGCTTTTTACGACCAAAAAACTAGAATTCCGCCCGATTCCCATATTTTCGTATGCTCTAGCCCACGCCTTCCGAGTGGCTCCGGATCGCCCAAAACCGGATTGCCTAAAATTTTTCCAGGCCATCATATACAACCTAAGGAACCATATTCACCACCTCGCCATGGCCGTTCCTCGTTGTTTTGCGTTTTACGGCCAAAAAACTAGAATTTCGCTCGATTCCCATATTTTCGTGTGCTGCCCACGCCTTCCGAGTGGGTCTGGGCCCCCGGACCTCGATCGCCTGAAATTATTTGGGCCAATCAAATACGACCTTAGGAACCATAGTCACCGCCCTGCCATGTCCATTCCTCATTGTTATGCGTTTTACGGCCAAAAAACAAGAATTCCCCCCGATTCCCATATATTCGTGTGCTATAGCCCACGCCTTCCGAGTGGGTCCGGGCCCCCGGACCCCGATCGCCTAAAATATTTCTGAGCCATCAAATACGACCTAAGGAACCATAGTCACCACCTCGCCGTGGCCGTTCCTCGTTGTTTTGCATTTTACGACCAAAAAACTAGAATTCCGCCCGATTCTCATATATTCGTGTGGCCTTCCAAATGGGTCCGAGCCCTCGGACCCTGATCACCTAAAATTATTCTGGGCCATCAAATACGACCTAAGGAACCATAGTCACCACCCCGCCATGGCTGTTACTCCTTTTTTTTCGTTTTACGGGCAAAAAACTAGAATTCTGCCTGATTCCCATATATTCGTGTGCTCTAGCCCACACCTTCTGAGTGGGTCCGGGCCCCCCAGTCCCTGATCGCCTAAAATTTATTTTGGCCTTCAAATACAACAGAAAGATCCATAGTCACCGTCCGCCATGACTGTTCCTCGTTGTTTTGCTTTTTATGACCAAAAAAATAGAATTTCGCCCGATTCCCATATTTTCGTGTGCTCTGGCCCACGCCTTCCGAGTGGGCCCGGGTCCCCCGAATCCGGATTACCTAAAACTTTTTCATGCCATCAAATACGACATAAGGAACCATATTCACCGCCCCACCATGACCGTTCCTCGTTGTTTTGCTTTTTACGACCAAAAAACTAGAATTCCGCCTAATTCCCATATATTCGTGCTATAGACCACGCCTTCTGAGTGCCGATCGCCTAAAATTATTCCGGGTCATCAAATTCGACCTAAGGAACCATAGTCACCACCCCGCCATGGCCGTTCCTCGTTGTTTTGCATTTTACGGCCAAAAAATTAGAATTTCGCCTGATTCCCATATTTTCGTGTGCTATAGCCCATGCCTTCCGAGTGGGTCCGGGCCACCGGACCCCGATCGACTAAAATTATTCGGGCCCATCAAATATGACCTTAGGAACCATAGTCACCGCCCTGCTATGTCCGTTCCTCATTGTTATGCGTTTTACGGTCAAAAAACTAGAATTCCTCCCGATTCCCATATATTCGTGTGCTATAGCCCACGCCTTCCGAGTGGGTCCGGGCTCCCGGACCCCGATCGCCTAAAATATTTCTGAGCCGTGAAATACGACCTAAGGAACCATAGTCACCACCTCGCCATGGCCGTTCCTCGTTGTTTTGCTTTTTACGACCAAAAAACTAGAATTCTGCCCGATTACCATATTTTCGTGTGCTGCCCCCACCTTCCGAGTGGGCCCGGGTCTCCCGAAACTGGATTGCCTAACATTTTTCCAGGCCATCAAATACGAGCTAAGGAACCATAGTCACCACCCCGCCATTGCCGTTCCTCGTTGTTTTGCGTTTTACGGCCAAAAAACCAGAATTCCGCCCGATTCCTATATATTTGTGTGGCCTTCCAAATGGGTCCGAGCCCCCGGACCCTGATCACCTAAAATTATTCTGGGCCATCCAATACGACCTAAGGAACCATAGTCACCGCCCCGCCATGGCCGTTCCTCGTTGTTTTGCTTTTTATGACCAAAAAAATAGAATTTCGCTCGATTCCCATATTTTCGTGTGCTGCCCACGCCTTCCGAGTGGGTCCGGTCCCCCGGACCCCGATCGCCTGAAATTATTCTGGCCCATAAAATACGACCTTAGGAACCATAGTCACCACCCTGCCATGTCCATTCCTCATTGTTATGCATTTTACGGCCAAAAAACTAGAATTCCGCCCGATTCCCATATATTCGTGTGCTATAGCCCACGCCTTCTGAGTGGGTCCGGGCCCCCGGACCCTGATCGGCTAAAATATTTTTGAGCCGTGAAATACGACCTAAGGAACCATAGTCAACACCCCGCCGTGGCCGTTCATCGTTGTTTTGCTTTTTACGACCAAAAAACTAGAATTCTGCCCGATTACCATATTTTCTTGTGCTGCCCCCGCCTTCCGAGTGGGCCCGGGTCCCCCGAAACTGGATTGCCTAACATTTTTCCAGGCCATCAAATACGACCTAAGGAACCATAGTCACCGCCCCGCCACTGCCGTTCCTCGTTGTTTTGCGTTTTACGGCCAAAAAACTAGAATTCCGCCCGATTCCCATATATTAGTGTGGCCTTCCAAATGGGTCCGAGCCCCCGGACCCTAATCACCTAAAATTATTCTGGGCCATCAAATACGACAGAAGGATCCATAGTCACCGCCCGCCATGACCGTTCCTCGTTGTTTTGCTTTTTATGACCAAAAAAATAGAATTTCGCCTGATTCCCATATTTTCGTGTGCTCTAGCCCACGCCTTCCGAGTGGGCCCGGGTCCCCCGAATTAGGATTGCCTAAAACTTTTCCATGCCATCAAATATGACATAAGGAACCATATTCACCGCCCCACCATGACCGTTCCTCGTTGTTTTGCTTTTTACGACCAAAAAACTAGAATTCCGCCTAATTCCCAAATATTCGTGCTATAGACCACGCCTTCCGAGTGCCGATCGCCTAAAATTATTCCGGGTCATCAAATGCGACCTAAGGAACCATAGTCACCGCCCCGCCGTGGCCGTTCCTCGTTGTTTTGCATTTTACGACCAAAAAACAAAAATTCTGCCTAATTCCCATATTTTCGTGTGCTCTAGCCCACACCTTCCGAGTGGGTCCGGGGGATCGCCTAAAATTTATTTGGGCCATCAAATACGACCGAAGGATCCATAGTCATCGCCCCGCCATGACCCTTCCTCGTTGTTTTGCTTTTTACGACAAAAAAACTAGAATTCCGCCCGATTCCCATATTTTCGTGTGCTCTAGCCCACGCCTTCCGAGTGGGCCCGGGTCGCCCAAAACCGGATTGCCTAAAATTTTTCCAGGCCATCAAATACAACCTAAGGAACCATATTCACCGCCCCGCCATGGTCGTTCCTCCTTGTTTTGCGTTTTACGGCCAAAAAACTAGAATTTCGCTCGATTCCCATATTTTCGTGTGCTGCCCACGCCTTCCGAGTGGGTCCGGGCCCCCGGACCCCGATCGCCTGAAATTATTCGGGCCCATAAAATACGACCTTAGGAACCATAGTCACCGCCCTGCCATGTCCGTTCCTCATTGTTATGCGTTTTACGGCCAAAAAACTAGAATTCCGCCCGATTCCCATATATTCGTGTGCCATAGCCCACGCCTTCCGAGTGGGTCCGGGCCCCCGGACCCCGATCACCTAAAATATTTCTGAGCGGTTAAATAAGACCTAAGGAACCATAGTCACCACCCCGTCGTGGCCATTCGTCGTTGCTTTTCCATTTATGACCAAACAACTAGAATTCTGCCCGATTACCATATTTTCGTGTGCTGCCCCCGCCTTCCGAGTGGGCCCGGGTCCCCCGAAACTGGATTGCCTAACATTTTTCCAGGCTATCAAATACGACCTAAGGAACCATAGTCACCGCCCCGCCATTGCCGTTCCTCGTTGTTTTGCGTTTTACGGCCAAAAAACTAGAATTCCGCCCGATTTCCATATATTCGTGTGGCCTTCCAAATGGGTCCGAACCCCCGGACCCTGATCACCTAAAATTATTCTGGGCCATCAAATACAACAGAAGGATGCATAGTCACCGCCCGCCATGACCGTTCCTCGTTGTTTTGCTTTTTATGACCAAAAAAATAAAATTTCGCCCGATTCCCATATTTTCGTGTGCTCTAGCCCACGCCTTCCGAGTGGGCCCGGGTCCCCCGAATTAGGATTGCCTAAAACTTTTCCATGCCATCAAATACGACATAAGGAACCATATTCACCGCCCCACCATGACCGTTCCTCGTTGTTTTGCTTTTTACGACCAAAAAACTAGAATTCCGCCTAATTCCCATATATTCTTGCTATAGACCACGCCTCCCGAGTGCCGATCGCCTAAAATTATTCCGGGTCATCAAATACGACCTAAGGAACCATAGTCACCGCCCCGCCGTGGCCGTTCCTCGTTTTTTTGCATTTTATGGCCAAAGAACTAGAATTTCGCCTGATTCCCATATTTTCGTGTGCTATAGCCCATGCCTTCCGAGTGGGTCCGGGCCACCGGACCCCGATCGACTAAAATTATTCGGGGCCATCAAATACGACGTAAGGAACCATAGTCACCTCCTCGCCATGACCGTTCCTTGTTGTTTTGCTTTTTACGACCAAAAAACAAGAATTTCGCCTAATTCCCATATTTTTGTGTGCTCTAGCCCATACCTTCCGAGTGGGTCCGGGGGATCGCCTAAAATTTATTCTGGGCCATCAAATACGATAGAAGGATCCATAGTCACTGCCCCGCCATGACCGTTCCTCGTTGTTTTGCTTTTTATGACCAAAAAACTAGAATTTCGCTCGATTCCCATATTTTCGTGTGCTCTAGCCCACGCCTTCCGAGTGGGCCCGGGTCGCCCAAAAACGGATTGCCTAAAAATTTTCCAGGCCATCAAATACGACCTAAGGAACCATATTCACCGCCCCACCATGGCCGTTCCTCGTTGTTTTGCGTTTTACGGCCAAAAAACTAGAATTTCGCTCGATTCCCATATTTTCGTGTGCTGCCCACGCCTTCCGAGTGGGTCCGGGCCCCCGGACCCCGATCGCCTGAAATTATTCGGGCCCATCAAATACGACCTTAGGAACCATAGTCACCACCCTGCCATGTCCGTTCCTCATTGTTATGCGTTTTACGGCAAAAAAACTAGAATTCCGCCCGATTCCCATATATTCGTGTGGCCTTCCAAATGGGTCCGAGCCCCCGGACCCTGATCACCTAAAATTATTTTGGGCCATCAAATACGACCTAAGAAACCATAGTCACCGCCCCGCCATGGCTGTTACTCGTTGTTTTTCGTTTTACGGGCAAAAAACTAGAATTCCGCCTTATTCCCATATATTCGTGTGCTCTAGCCCACACCTTCGGAGTAGGTCCGGCCCCCTTGTCCCTGATCGCCTAAAATGTATTTGGGCCATCAAATACGACCAAAGGATCCATAGTCACCGCCCGCCATGACCGTTCCTCGTTGTTTTGCTTTTTACGACCAAAAAAATGGAACTTCGCCCGATTCCCATATTTTCGTGAGGTCTAGCCCACGCCTTCCGAGTGGGCCCGGGTCCCCCGAAACCGGATTCCCTAAAATTTTTCCAGGCCATCAAATACGACATAAGGAACCATATTCACCGCCCCGCCATGACCGTTCCTCGTTGTTTTGCTTTTTACGACCAAAATACTTGAATTACGCCCAATTCCCATATATTCGTGTGCTATAGACCATGCCTTCCGAGTGCCGATCGCCTAAAATTATTTCGGGTCATCCAATATGACCAAAGGAACCATAGTCACCGGCCCGCCGTGGCCGTTCCTCGTTGTTTTGCATTTTACGGCCAAAAAACTAGAATTTCGTCTGATTCCCATATTTTCGTGTGCTATAGCCCATGTCTTCAGAGTGGGTCTGGGCCACCGGACCCCGATCGACTAAAATTATACGGGGCTATCAAATACGACCTAAGAAACCAGAGTCACCTCCCCGCCATGACAATTCCTTGTTGTTTTGCTTTTTACGACCAAAAAACAAGAATTGCACATGATTCCCATATTTTCGTTTGATATAGCCCACACCTTCCGAGTGGGTCCGGCCCCCCGGACCCCGATCGCCTAAAATTTATTTGGGCTATCAAATACGACCGAAGGATCCATAGTCACCGCCCGACCATGACCGTTCCTCGTTGTTTTGCTTTTTACGACCAAAAAACTAGAATTCCGCCCGATTCCCATATTTTCGTGTGCTCTAGCCCACGCCTTCTGAGTGGGCCCGGGTCGCCGAAAACCGGATTGCCTAAAATTTTTCAAGGCCATCAAATACGACCTAAGGAACCATATTCACCGCCCCGCCATGGCCGTTCCTCGTTGTTTTGCGTTTTACGGCCAAAAAACTAGAATTTCGCTCGATTCCCATATTTTCGTGTGCTGCCCACGCCTTCCGAGTGGGTCCGGGCCCCCGGACCTCGATCTCCTGAAATTATTCATGCCCATCAAATATGACCTTAGGAACCATAGTCACTGCTCTGCCATGTCCGTTCCTCATTATTATGCGTTTTACGGCCAACAAACTAGAATTCCGCCCGATTCCCATATATTCGTGTGCTATAGCCCACGCCTTCCGAGTGGGTCCGGGCCCCCGGACCCCGATCGCCTAAAATATTTCTGAGCCATGAAATACGACCTAAGGAACCATAGTCACCACCTCGCCGTGGCCGTTCGTCGTTGTTTTGCTTTTTACGACCAAAAAACTAGAATTCTGCCCGATTACCATATTTTCGTGTGCTGCCCCCCGCCTTCCGAGTGGGCCCGGGTCCCCCGAAACTGGATTGCCTAACATTTTTCCAGGCCATCAAATATGACCTAAGGAACCATAGTCACCGCCCCGCCATTGCCGTTCCTCGTTGTTTTGCGTTTTACGGCCAAAAAACTAGAATTCCGCCCGATTCCCATATATTCGTGTGGCCTTCCAAATAGGTCCGAGCAGCCGGACCCTGATCACCTAAAATTATTCTGGGCCATCAAATACGACAGAAGGATCCATAGTCACCGCCCGCCATGACCGTTCCTCGTTGTTTTAGTGGGGCGGTGAATATGGTTCCTTATGTCGTATTTGATGGCATGGAAAAGTTTTAGGCAATCCAAATTCGGGGAACCCGGGCCCACTCGGAAGGCGTGGGCTAGAGCACACGAAAATATGTGAATCGGGCGAAATTCTATTTTTTTGGTCATAAAAAGCAAAACAACGAGGAACGGTCATGGCGGGCGGTGACTATGGATCCTTCTGTCGTATTTGATGGCCCAGAATAATTTTAGGTGATTAGGGTCCGGGGGCTCGGACCCATTTGGAAGGCCACACGAATATATGGGAATCGGGCGGAATTCTAGTTTTTTGGCCGTAAAACGCAAAACAACGAGGAACGGCAATGGCGGGGCGGTGACTATGGTTCCTTAGGTCGTATTTGATGGCCTGGAAAAATGTTAGGCAATCCAGTTTCGGGGGACCCGGGCCCACTCGAAAGGCGGGGGCAGCACAAGAAAATATGGTAATCGGGCAGAATTCTAATTTTTTGGTCGTAAAAAGCAAAACAACGATGAACGGCCACGGCGGGGTGGTGACTATGGTTCCTTAGGTCGTATTTCACGGCTCAGAAATATTTTAGCCGATCGGGGTCCGGGGGCCCGGACCCACTCAGAAGGCGTGGGCTATAGCACACGAATATATGGGAATCGGGCGGAATTCTAGTTTTTTGGCCGTAAAATGCATAACAATGAGGAATGGACATGGCAGGGCGGTGACTATGGTTCCTAAGGTCGTATTTTATGGGCCAGAATAATTTCAGGCGATCGGGGTCCGGGGGCCCGGACCCACTCGGAAGGCGTGGGCAGCACACGAAAATATGGGAATCGAGCGAAATTCTATTTTTTTGGTCATAAAAAGCAAAACAACGAGGAACGGCCATGGCGGGGCGGTGACTATGGTTCCTTAGGTCGTATTGGATGCTCCAGAATAATTTTAGGTGATCAGGGTCCGGGGGCTCGGACCCATTTGGAAGGCCACACAAATATATGGGAATCGGGCGGAATTCTGGTTTTTTGGCCGTAAAACGCAAAACAACGAGGAACGGCAATGGCGGGGCGATGACTATGGTTCCTTAGGTCATATTTGATGGCCTGGAAAAATGTTAGGCAATCCAGTTTCGGGAGACCCGGGCCCACTCGGAAGGTGGGGGCAGCACACGAAAATATGGTAATCGGGCAGAATTCTAGTTTTTTGGTCGTAAAAAGCAAAACAACGAGGAACGGCCATGGCGAGGTGGTGACTATGGTTCCTTAGGTCGTATTTCACGGCTCAGAAATATTTTAGGCGATCGGGGTCCGGGAGCCCGGACCCACTCGGAAGGCGTGGGCTATAGCACACGAATATATGGGAATCGGGAGGAATTCTAGTTTTTTGGTCGTAAAACGCATAACAATGAGGAACGGACATAGCAGGGCGGTGACTATGGTTCCTAAGGTCGTATTTGATGGGCCTGAATAATTTTAGTCGATCGGGGTCCGGTGGCCCGGACCCACTCGGAAGGCATGGGCTATAGCACACGAAAATATGGGAATCAGGCGAAATTCTAATTTTTTGGCCGTAAAATGCAAAACAACGAGGAACGGCCATGATGGGGCGGTGACTATGGTTCCTTAGGTCGTATTTGATTACCCGGAATAATTTTAGGCGATCGGCACTCAGAAGGCGTGGTCTATAGCACGAATATATGGGAATTAGGCGGAATTCTAGTTTTTTGGTCGTAAAAAGCAAAACAACGAGGAACGGTCATGGTGGGGCGGTGAATATGGTTCCTTATGTCGTATTTGATGGCATGAAAAAGTTTTAGGCAATCCGGATTCGGGGGACCCGGGCCCACTCGGAAGGCGTGGGCTAGAGCACACGAAAATATGGGAATCGGGCAAAATTCTATTTTTTTGGTCATAAAAAGCAAAACAACGAGGAACAGTCATGGCGGACGGTGACTATGGATCCTTCTGTTGTATTTGAAGGCCAAAATAAATTTTAGGCGATCAGGGACAGGGGGGCCCGGACCCACTCAGAAGGTGTGGGCTAGAGCACACGAATATATGGGAATCAGGCAGAATTCTAGTTTTTTGCCCGTAAAACGAAAAAAAAGAGTAACAGCCATGGCGGGGCGGTGACTATGGTTCCTTAGGTCATATTTGATGTCCCAGAATAATTTTAGGTGATCAGGGTCCGAGGGCTCGGACCCATTTGGAAGGCCACACGAATATATGAGAATCGGGCGGAATTCTAGTTTTTTCGCCGTAAACGCAAAACAGCGAGGAACGGCAATGGCGGGGAGGTGACTATGGTTCCTTAGGTCGTATTTGATGGCCTGGAAAAATGTTAGGCAATCCAGTTTCGGGGGACCCGGGCCCACTCATAAAAACGGCGGGGGCAGCACACGAAAATATGGTAATCGGGCAGAATTCTAGTTTTTTGGTCGTAAAATGCAAAACAACGAGGAACGGCCATGGCGGGGTGGTGACTATGGTTCCTTAGGTCGTATTTGACGGCTCAGAAATATTTTAGGCGATCGGGGTCCGGGGGCCCGGACCCACTCGGAAGGCGTGGGCTATAGCACACGAATATATGGGAATCGGAGGGAATTCTTGTTTTTTGGCCGTAAAACGCATAACAATGAGGAATGGACATGGCAGGGCGGTGACTATGGTTCCTAAGGTCGTATTTGATTGGCCCAAATAATTTCAGGCGATCGAGGTCCGGGGGCCCAGACCCACTCGGAAGGCGTGGGCAGCACACGAAAATATGGGAATCGAGCGAAATTCTAGTTTTTTGGCCGTAAAACGCAAAACAACGAGGAACGGCCATGGCGGGGTGGTGAATATGGTTCCTTAGGTTGTATATGATGGCCTGGAAAAATTTTAGGCAATCCGGTTTTGGGCGATCCGGAGTCACTCGGAAGGCGTGGGCTAGAGCACACGAAAATATGGGAATCGGGCGGAATTCTAGTTTTATGGTCGTAAAAAGCAAAAAAAGAGGAACGGTCATGGCGGGGCGGTGACTATGGATCCTTCGGTCGTATTTGATGGCCCAAATAAATTTTAGGCAATCCCCCGGACCCACTCGGAAGGTGTGGGCTAGAGCACACGAAAATATGGGAATTAGGCGGAATTCTTATTTTTTGGTCGTCAAAGCAAAACAACAAGGAACGGTCATGACGGGGAGGTGACTATGGTTCCTTAGGTCGTATTTGATGGCCTTGAATAATTTTAGTCGATCGGGGTCCGGTGGCCCGGACCCAATCGGAAGGCATGGGCTATAGCACACGAAAATATGGGAATCAGGCGAAATTCTAGTTTTTTGGCCGTAAAATGCAAAACAACGAGGATCGGCCATGGCGGGGCGGTGACTATGGTTCCATAGGTCGTATTTGATGACCTGGAATAATTTTAGGCGATCGGCACTCGGAAGGCGTGGTCTATAGCACGAATATATGGGAATTAGGCGGAATTCTAGTTTTTTTTCCGTAAAAAGCAAAACAACGAGGAACGGTCATGGTGGGACGGTGAATATGGTTCCTTATATCGTATTTGATGGCAAGGAAAAGTTTTAGGCAATCCGGATTCGGGGGACCCGGGCCCACTCAAAAGGCGTGGGCTAGAGCACACGAAAATATGGGAATCGGGCGAAATTCTATTTTTTGGTCATAAAAAGCAAAACAACGAGGAACGGTCATGGCGGGCGGTGACTATGGATCCTTCTGTCGTATTTGATGGCCCAAATAAATTTTAGGCGATCAGGGACTGGGGGGCCCGGACCCACTCGGAAGGTGTGGGCTAGAGCACACGAATATATGAGAATCGGGCAGAATTATAGTTTTTTGGCCGTAAAACAAAAAACAACGAGTAACGGCCATGGCTGGGCGGTGACTAAGGTTACTTAGGTCGTATTTTATGGCTCGGAAAAAGTTTAGCCGATCGGGGTACGGGGGCCCGGTCTCACTCGGAAGGCGTGGGCTAAAGCACACGAATATATGGGAATCAGGTTGTATTCTAGTTTTTTGGCCGTAAAATGAAAGCAACGAGGAACGGCCATGGTGAGGCGGTGACTATGGTTCCTTAGGTCGTATTTGATGGCCCCGAATAATTTTAGGCAATCGGGGTCCGGGGACCCGGACCCACTCGGAAGGCATGGGCTATAGCACACAAAAATATGGGAATCTGGCGAAATTCTAGTTTTTTGGCTGTAAAATGCAAAACAACGAGGAATGGCCAGGGCTGGGTGGTGGCTATGGTTCCTTAGGTCGTATTAAATGGTCTAGAATAATTTTAGGAGATCAGGGTCAAGGGGCCAGGAACCATTCGGAAGGCATGGGCTATAGCACACGAAAATATGGGAATCGAGCAGAATTCTAGTTTTTTTGCATTAAAACGCAAAACAACGAGGAACGTCCATGGCGGGTGGGTGACTATGGTTCCTTAGGTCGTATTGGATGGCCCCGAATATTTTTAGGCGATCGGGGTCTGGTGACCCGGGCCCACTCGGAACGTGGGCTATAGCACACGAAAATATGGGAATCAGGCTGAATTCTAGCTTTTTGGCCGTAAAACGCAAAACAACGAGGAACGGCCATGGCGGGGCGATGACTATGGTTCCTTAGGTCGTATTTGATGGCCCCGAATTATTTTAGGCGATCAGGGTCCGGGGGCTCGGACCGACTCGGAAGGCATGGGATATATCACACAAAAATATGGGAATCGGGCGAAATTCTAATTTTTTTGACGTAATAAGGAAAAAAATGAGGAATGGTCATGGCGAGGTGGTGACTATGATTCCTTTGGTTGTATTTGATGGCCTGGAAAAATTTTAAGCGAACGGGGTCCGGGGGCGCGAACCTACTGAGAAGGCGTGGGCTTAGCACACGAAAATATGGGAATCAGGCGAAATTCTAGTTTTTTGACCGTAAAACACCAAACAACGAGGAACATCCATGGCAGGGCGGTGACTATGGTTCCTTAGGTCGTATTTGATGGCCCCGAATTATTTTAGGCGATCGAGGTCCGGGCGCTCGGACCCACTCGGAAGGCATGGGATATATCACACGAAAATATGGGAATCGGGCGAATGGGGTGACTAGTGTTTTTGTCGTAAATTGCAAAACAATGAGGAATGACCATGGCGAGGCGGTGGCTATGGTTCCTTAGGTCGTATTTGATGGCTCGTAAAAATTTTAGGCGATTGGGGTCCGGGGGTCCCGGTCCCACTCGGAAGGCATGGGTTATAGCATATGAATATATGGGAATCGGGCGGAATTCTAGTTTTTTGGACGTAAAACACAAAAAAAGAGGAACTGCCATGGAGGGGCGGTGAATATGGTTCCTTAGGTCATATGTGATGGCCTGGAAAAATGTTAGGCAATCCAATTTTGGGGGATCCGGGCCCACTCGGAAGGCGTGGGCTCTACACACGAAAATATGAGAATCGGGCGGAATTCTACTTTTTTGTCGTAAAAAGCAAAACAACGAGGAACGGTCATGGCGAGGTTGTGACTATGGTTACTTAGGTCGTATTTGATGGCCCAAATAATGTTTAGCTGATCGGGGTCCGGGGGGCCCGAACCCACTCGGAAGGAATGGGCTATAGCTCACGAAAATATGGCAATCGCACGAAATTCTAGTTTTATGGACGTAAAAATGAAAAAAATGAGGAACGGTCGTGGCGGGGTGGTGACTATGGTTCCTTAGGTCATAGTTGATGGCCCGAATATATTTTAGGCGATCGGGGTACGGGGGGCCCGGACCCACTCCGAAGGCATGGGCTATAGCATACGAATATATGGGAATCGAGCGGAATTCTAGTTTTTTGGTTGTAAAAGGCAAACCAACGAGGAACGGTCATGGCAGGGCAGTGAATATAGTTCCATATGTCGTATTTGATGGCCTGGAAAAGTTTTAGGCAATCCGGTTTCGCTGGACCCGGGCCCACTCGGAAGGCGTGGGCTCTGCACATGAAAATATGGGAATCGGGCGGAATTCAACTTTTTTGGTCGTAATAAGCAAAACAATGAGGAACAGCCATGGCGGGGCAGTGACTATGGTTCCTTAGGTCATATTTGATGGCACCGAATAATTTTAGGCCATCGGGGTCCGGGGGACCGGACCCACTCAGAAAGCATGGGCAATAGCACACGAAAATATAGAAATCGGGCGAAATTCTAGTTTTTAGGCCGTAAAAAGGAAATAAATGAGGAACGGTCATGGCGGGGTGGCGACTATGGTTCCTTAGGTCGTAGTTGATGGCCCGAAAATTTTATAGGCGCTCGGGGTCCGGGGGGCCCGGACCCACTTGGAAGGCGTGGACTATATTTCACGAAAATATGGGAATCGGGCAAAATTCTAGTTTTTTGGCCGTAAAACAAAAAACAACGAGGAACGGCCATGGCGGAGCGGTGACTATGGTTCCTTAGGTCATAGTTGATGGCCCAAATTTTTTTTAGGTGATCGGGGTCCGGCGGTCCGGACCCACTTGGAAGGCGTGGGCTATATCTCACGAAAATATGGGAATCTGGCGAAATTCTAATTTTTTGGCCGTAAAACGCAAAACAACGAGGAACGGCCATGGCGGGGCGGTGACTACGGTTCCTTAGGTCGTATTTGATGGCCCGGAATAATTTTAGGCGATCGGGGTTAGAGGGTCCGGACCCATTCGGAAGGCGTGGGCTACAGCACACGAATATATGGGAATCGGGCGAAATTCTAGTTTTTTGGCCGTAAAACGCAAACAAACGAGGAACGACCACGGCGGGGCAGTGACTATGGTTCCTTAGGTCGTATTTCATGGCTCGGAAAATGTTTAGGCGATCGGGGTCCGGGGGCCCGGACCCTCTTGGAAGGCGTGGGCTATATCTAACGAAAATATGGGAATCGGGCGAAATTCAAGTTTTTTGGCCGTAAAACGCAAAACAACGAGGAACGGCCATGGAGGGGCGGTGAATATGGATCCTTAGGTCGTATTTGATGGCTTGGAAAAATGTTAGGCAATCCGGTTTCGGGGACCTGGGCCCACTCGGAAGGCGTGGGCTCTGCACACGAAAATATGCGAATCAGGCGGAATTCTACTTTTTTGGTCGTAAAAAGCAAAACAACGATGAACGGTTATGGTGGGGCGGTGACTATGGTTCCTTAGGTCGTATTTGATGGCCCAAATAAATTTTAGGTGATCGGGGTCCGGGGGCCCGGACCCACTCGGAAGGCATGGGCTATATAGCTCACGAAAATATGGCAATCGCACGAAATTCTAGTTTTTTGGACGTAAAAAGCAAAAAAAATGAGGAACGGTCATGGCGGGGCGGTGACTACGGTTCCTTAGGTCGTATTTGATGGCCCGGAATAATTTTAGGCGATCGGGGTCAGGGGCCCGGTCCCATATGGAAGGCGTGGGCTATAGCACACGAATATATTAGAATCGGGCGAAATTCTAGTTTTTTGGCCGTAAAACGCAAAATAACGAGGAACGGCGATGGTGGGGCGGTGACAATGGTTCCTTAGGTCGTATTTGATGGCCCAAAAAAAATTTAGGCAATCCGATTTCGGGGGACCCGGGCCCACACGGAAGGCGTGGGTTAGAGCACATCAATATATGGGAATTGGGCAGAATTCTAGTTTTTTGTTCGTAAAAAGCAAAACAACGAGGAACGGTCATGGCGGGGCGGTGAATATGGTTCCATATGTTGTATTTGAGGGCCTGGAAAAATTTTAGGCAATCGGGATCCGGGGGCCCGGACCCACTCGGAAGGCGTGGGATATAGCACACGAAAATATGGGAATCGGGCGGAATTCTAGTTTTTTGGCCGTAAAATGCAAAACAACGAGGGACGGCCATGGCGGGACGGTGACTATGGTTCCTTAGGTCGTATTTGATGGCATCGAATAATTTTAGGTGATCGGGGTCCCGAGGACCAGACCCATTCGGAAGGCATGGGCTATAGCACACGAAAATATGAGAATCGGGCGAAATTCTAGTTTTTTGGCCATATAAAGGAAATAAACTAGGAACGGTCATGGCGGGGCGGTAACTATGGTACCTTAGGTCATAGTTGATGGCTCGAAAATTTTTTAGGCGATCGGGGTACGGGGGCCCGGACCCACTTGGAAGGCGTGGGCTATATCTCACGAAAGTATGGGAATCGGGCGGAATTCTAGTTTATTTGGCCGTAAAACACAAAAAAAAGAGGAATGGCCATGGCGGAGCGGTGACTATGGTTCCTTAGGTCGTAGTTGATGGCCTAAAAAAATTTTAGGCGATCGGTGTCCGGGGGCCCGGACCCACTTGAAAGGCGTGGGCTATATCTCACGAAAATATGGGAATCAGGCAAAATTCTAGTTTTTTGGCCGTAAAATGCAAAACAACGAGGAACGGCCATGGCGAGGTGGTGACTATGGTTCCTTAGGTCGTATTTGATGCCCAAAAAGTTTTTAGGTGATCGGGGTTTGGCGGCCCGGACCCACTTGGAAGGCGTGGGCTATATCTCACGAAAATATGGGAATCGGGCGAAATTCTAATTTTTTGGCCGTAAAACGCAAAACAACGAGGAACGGCCATGGCGGGGCGGTGACTACGGTTCCTTAGGTCATATTTGATGGCCCGAAATAATTTTAGGCGATCGGGGTTAGAGGGTCCGGACCCATTCAGAAGGCGTGGGCTACAGCACACGAATATATGGGAATCAGGTGGAATTCTAGTTTTTTGGCCGTAAAACGCAAACAAACGAGGAACGACCACGGCGGGGCGGTGACTATGGTTCCTTACATCATATTTGATGGCTCGGAAAATGTTAAGGCGATCGGGGTCCGGGGGTCCCGGTCCCACTCGAAAGGCATGGGCTATAACACACGAATATATGGGAATTGGGCGGAATTCTAGTTTTTTGGCCGTAAAATGCAAAAAAAGAGGAACGGCCATGGAGGGGCGGTGAATATGGTTCATTAGGTCGTATTTGATGGCTTGGAAAAATGTTAGGCAATCCGGTTTCGGGGGACCCGGGCCCACCCGGAAGGCGTGGGCTCTGCACACGAAAATATGGGAATCAGGCGGAATTCTACTTTTTTGGTCGTAAAAAGCAAAACAACGATGAACGGTTATGGCGGGGCGGTGACTATGGTTCCTTAGGTCGTATTTGATGGCCCAAACAAATTTTAGGTGATCGGGGTCCGTGGGGCCCGGACCCACTCGGAAGGCATGGGCTATATAGCTCACGAAAATATGGCAATCGCACGAAATTCTAGATTTTTGGACGTAAAAAGGAAAAAAATGAGGAACGGTCATGGCGGGGCGGTGACTATGGTTCCTTAGGTCGTATTTGATGGCCCGGAATAATTTTAGGCGATCGGGGTCAAGGGGCCCGGACCCATTTGGAAGGCGTGGGCTATAGCACACGAATATATTAGAATCGGGCGAAATTCTAGTTCCCATATATTGATGTGCTCTAGCCCACGCCTTCCGAGTGGGCCCGGGTCCCCCGAAATCGGATTGCCTAAATTTTTTTTGGGCCATCAAATACGACCTAAGGAACCATTGTCACCGCCCCACCATTGCCGTTCCTCGTTGTTTTGCGTTTTACGGCCAAAAAACTGAATTCTAGTTTCTTGGCCGTAAAACGCAAACAAACGAGGAACGACCACGGCGGGGCTGTGACTATGGTTCCTTACATCGTATTTGATGGCTCGGAAAATGATAAGGCGATCGAGGTCCGGGGGTCCCGGTCCCACTCGGAAGGCATGGGCTATAACACACGAATATATGGGAATCGGGCGGAATTCTAGTTTTTTGGCCGTAAAATGCAAAACAACGAGGAACGGCCATGGAGGGGCGGTGAATATGGATCCTTAGGTCGTATTTGATGGCTTGGAAAAATGTTAGGCAATCCGATTTCGGGGGACCTGGGCCCACTCGGAAGGCGTGGGCTCTGCACACGAAAATATGGGAATCAGGCGGAATTCTACTTTTTTGGTCGTAAAAAGCAAAACAACGATGAACGGTTATGGTGGGGCAGTGACTATAATTCCTTAGGTCGTATTTGATGGCCCAAATAAATTTTAGGTGATCGGGGTCCGTGGGGCCCGGACCCACTCGGAAGGCATGGGCTATATAGCTCACGAAAATATGGCAATCGCACGAAATTCTAGTTTTTTGGACGTAAAAAGGAAAAAAATGAGGAACGGTCATGGCGAGGCGGTGACTATGGTTCCTTAGGTCGTATTTGATGGCCCGGAATAATTTTAGGCGATCGGGGTCAAGGGGCCCGGACCCATTTGGAAGGCGTGGGCTATAGCACACGAATATATTAGAATCGGGCGAAATTCTAGTTTTTTGGCCGTAAAACTTAAAACAATGAGGAACGGCAATGGTGGGGCGGTGACAATGGTTCCTTAGGTCGTATTTGATGGCCCAAAAAAAATTTAGGCTATCCAATTTCGGGGGACCCGGGCCCACTCGAAAGGCGTGGGCTAGAGCACATCAATATATGGGAATTGGGCAGAATTCTAGTTTTTTGTTCGTAAAAAGCAAAACAACGAGGAACGGTCATGGCGGGGCGGTGAATATGGTTCCATATGTTGTATTTGATGGCCTGGAAAAATTTTAGGCAATCGGGATCAGGGGGCCCGGACCCGCTCGGAAGGCGTGGGATATAGCACACGAAAATATGGGAATCGGGCGGAATTCTAGTTTTTTGGCCGTAAAATGCAAAACAACGAGGGACGGCCATGGCGGGACGGTGACTATGGTTCCTTAGGTCGTATTTGATGGCATCGAATAATTTTAGGTGATCGGGGTCCGGGGGACCGGACCCATTCAGAAGGCATGGGCTATAGCACACGAAAATATGAGAATCGGGCGAAATTCTAGTTTTTTGGCCGTAAAATGCAAAAGAACGAGGGACGGCCATGGCGGGACGGTGACTATGGTTCCTTAGGTCGTATTTGATGGCATCGAATAATTTTAGGTGATCGGGGTCCGGGGGACCGGACCCTTTCGGAAGGCATGGGCTATAGCTCACGAAAATATGAGAATCGGGCGAAATTCTAGTTTTTTGGCCGTATAAAGGAAATAAACTAGGAACGGTCATGGCGGGGCGGTT
This sequence comes from Nicotiana tabacum, assembly GCF_000715075.1. Taxonomy (NCBI): domain Eukaryota; kingdom Viridiplantae; phylum Streptophyta; class Magnoliopsida; order Solanales; family Solanaceae; genus Nicotiana; species Nicotiana tabacum. The sequence continues at coordinate 135,372 of NW_027438293.1, read as the reverse complement.
ACTATGGTTCCTTAGGTCATAGTTGATGGCTCAAAAAAATTTTAGGCGATCGGGGTACGGGGGCCCGGAGCTGGTGGAATTCTAGTTTTTTGGCCGTAAAATGCAAAACAACGAGGAACGGCCATGGCGGGATGGTGACTATGATTCCTTAGGTCATATTTGATGGCATCGAATAATATTTGGCGATCGGGGTCCGGTCATTCGGAAGGCATGGGCTATAGCACACCAAAATATGGGAATCGGGCGAAATTCTAGTTTTTTGGCCGTAAAAAGTAAAAAAATGAGGAACGGTCATGGCGGGGCGGTGACTATGGTTCCTTAGGTCGTAGTTGATGGCCCGAAATTATTTTAGGCGATCGGGGTCCGGGGGGCCCGGACCCACTTGGAAGGCGTGGGCTATATCTCACGAAAATATGGGAATCGGGCGAAATTCTAGTTTTTTGGCCATAAAACGAAAAACAACGAGGAACGGCCATGGCGGAGCGGTGACTGTGGTTCCTTAGGTCGTAGTTGATGGCCCAAAAAATTTTTAGGCGATCGGGGTCTGGGGGCCTGGACCCACTTGGAAGACGTGGGCTATATCTCACGAAAATATAGGAATCGGGCGAAATTCTAGTTTTTTGGCCGTAAAACGCAAAAGAACAAGGAACGGCCATGGCGTGGTGGTGACTATGGTTCCTTAGGTCGTATTTGATGGCCCGGAATAATTTTAGGCGATCAGGGTTAGAGGGTCCGGACCCATTCGGAAGGCGTGGGCTATAGCTCACGAATATATGGGAATCAGGCGAAATTCTAGTTTTTTGGTCGTAAAACGCAAAACAACAAGGAACGACCATGGCGGGGTGGTGACTATGGTTCCTTAGGTCGTACTTGATGGCTCGAAAAAAGTTTAGGCTATCGGGGTCCGAGGGTCCTGGTCCCATTCGGAAGGCATGGGCTATAACACACGAATATTTGGGAATCGAGCGAAATTCTAGTTTTTTTGCCGTAAAAAGGAAAAAAACGAGGAATGGTCATAGCGGGGCAGTGACTATGGTTCCTTAGGTCGTAGTTGATGGCCCGAAAACTTTTTAGGCGATCGGGGTCCGGGGGACCGGACCCTCTTGGAAGGCGTGGGCTATATCTAACGAAAATATGGGAATCGGGCGAAATTCAAGTTTTTTGGCCGTAAAACGCAAAACAACGAGGAACGGCCATGGCGGAGCGGTGACTATGGTTCCTTAGGTCGTAGTTAATGGCCCAAAAAAATTTAGGCGATCGGGGTCCGGGGGCACGGACCCACTTGGAAGGCGTGGGCTATATCTCACGAAAATATGGGAATCGGGCGAAAATCTAGTTTTTTGGCCGTAAAACGCAAAAGAACGAGGAACGGCCATGGCGGGGCGGTGACTATGGTTCCTTAGGTCGTATTTGATGGCCCGGAATAATTTTAGGCGATCGGGGTTAGAGGGTCCGGACCGATTCGGAAGGCGTGGGCTATAGCACATGAATATATGGGAATCAGGCGGAATTCTAGTTTTTTGTCCGTAAAATGCAAAACAACGAGGAACGAACACGGCGGGGTAGTGACTATGGTTCCTTAGGTTGTATTTGATGGCTCGAAAAAAGTTTAGGCGATCGGGGTCCGGGGGTCCCGGTCCCACTCGGAAGGCGTGGGCTATAACACACGAATATATGGGAATCGGGCAAAATTCTAGTTTTTTGGCCGTAAAACGCAAAACAACGAGGAACGGCAATGGTGGGGCGGTGACAATGGTTCCTTAGGTCGTATGTGATGGCCCAAAAAAAATTTAGGCAATCCGATTTCGGGGGACCCGGGCCCACTCGAAAGGCGTGGGCTAGAGCACACGAAAATATGGGAATCAGGTAGAATTTTATTTTTTTTGGTCGTAAAAAGAAAAACAACGAGGAACGGTAATGGCGGGGTGGTGACTATGGATCCTTCGGTCGTATTTGATGGCCCAAATAAATTTTAGGCGATAGGGGTCCGAGGGGCCCGGACCCACTCGGAAGGTGTGGGCTAGAGTAGTCGAAAATATGGGAATCATGCGGAACTCTTGTTTTTTGGTCATAAAAAGCAAAACAACGAGGAACGGTCATGGCGGGGTGTTGACTATGGTTCCTTAGGTAGTATTCAATAGCCCGAAATAATTTTAGTCGATCGGGGTCCGGGGGCCCGGACCCATTCGGAAGGCATGGGCCATAGCACACGAAAATATGGGAATCGGGCGAAATTCTAGTTTTTTGGCCGTAAAATGCAAAACAACGAGGAATGGACACGGCAGGGCGGTGACTATGGTCCCTTATGTCGTATTTGATGGCCCGGAATAATTTTAGGCGATCGGGGTCCGGGGCGCCCAGACCCATTTGGAAGGCGAGGGCTATAGCACACGAATATATGGGAAACGGGCGGAATTCTAGTTTTTTGGTTGTAAAAAGCAAAACAACGAGGAACGGTCATGGCGGTGCGGTGAATATGGTTCCTTATGTCATATTTGATGGTCTGGAAAAACTTTAGGCAATCCGGTTTCGGGGGACCCGGGCCCACTCGGAAGGCGTGGGTTAGAGCACACGATAATATGGGAAACAGGCGGAATTCTAATTTTTTGGTCGTAAAACGCAAAACAACGAGTAACGACCATGGCGGGGCGGTGACTATGGTTCCCTAGGTCATATTTGATGGCCCAGAATAATTTTAGGCGATAGGGGTCCGGGGGCCCGAACCCACTCGAAAGGCGTGGGCTAGCACACAAAAATATGGGAATCGAGCGGAATTCTAGTTTTTTGGACGTAAAATGCAAAACAACGTGGAACGGCCATGGTGGGGCAGTGACTATGGTTCCTCAGGTTGTATTTGATGGCCCCGAATAATTTTAGGCGATCGGGGTCCGGGGGCCCGGACCCACTCGGAAGGCAAGGGCTATAGCACACGAAAATATGGGAATCGGGCGAAATTTTAGTTTTTTGGCCATAAAATGCAAAACAACGAGGAACGACCATGGCGGGGCGGTTACTATGGTTCCTTAGGTCATATTTGATGGCCCATAATAATTTTAGGCGATCGGGGTCAGGGGGCCCGGACCCATTCGGAAGGCGTGGGCTATAGCACACGAATATTTGGGAATCAGGCAAAATTCTTATTTTTTGGCCGTAAAACGCAAAACAACGAGGAACGGCCATGGCGGGGCAGTGACTATGGTTCCTTAGGTTGTATTTGATGGCCTGGAATAATTTTAGGCGATCGGGGTTAGAGGGTCCGGACCCATTCGGAAGGCGTGGGCTATAGCACACGAATATATGGGAATCAGGCAGAATTCTAGTTTTTTGTCCGTAAAATGCAAAACAACGAGGAACGAACACGGCGGGGCAGTGACTATGGTTCCTTAGGTCATATTTGATGGCTTGAAAAAAGTTAAGGCGATCGGGGTCCGGGGGTCCCGGTCCCACTCGGAAGGCGTGGGCTATAACACACGAATATATGGGAATCGGGCGAAATTCTAGTTTTTTGGCCGTAAAACGCAAAACAACGAGGAACGGCCATGGAGGGGCAGTGAATATGGTTACTTAAAGCGTATTTGATGGCCTGCAAAAATTTTAGGCAATCCGGTTTCAAGGGATCCGGGCCCACTCGGAAGGTGTGGGCTCTGCACACGAAAATATGGAAATCGGGAGTAATTCTACTTTTTTGGTCGTAAAAAGCAAAACAACGAGGAACGGTCATGGCGGGGCGGTGACTATGGTTCCTTAGGTCGTATTTGATGGCCCAAATAAATTTTAGGTGATCGGGGTCCGGGGGCCCCGGACACACTCGGAAGGCATGGGCTATAGCTCACGAAAATATGGCAATCGCACGAAATTCTAGTTTTTTGGACATAAAAAGGAAAATAACGAGGAACGGTCATGGTGGGTAGGTGACTACGGTTCCTTAGGTCGTATTTGATGGCCCGGAATAATTTTAGGCGATCGGGGTTAGGGGGCCCGGACCCATTCGGAAGGCGTGGCACACGAATATATAGGAATCGGGCGGAATTCTTGTTTTTTGGATTTAAAATGCAAAACAACGAGGAACGGCAATGGCAGGGCAGTGACAATGGTTCCTTAGGTCGTACTTGATGGCCTGGAAAAATTTTAGGCAATCTGATTTCGGGGGACCCGGGCCCACTCAGAAGGCGTGGGCTAGAGCACACAAAAATATGGGAATCGGGCAAAATTCTAGTTTTTTTGCCGTAAAATGCAAAACAACGAGGAACGACCATGGCGGGGCGGTGACTATGGTTCCTTAGGTCGTATTTGATGCCCCAGAATAATTTTAGGCGATCGGGGTCAGGGGGACCGGACCCATTCGGAAGGCGTGGTCTATAGCACACGAATAAATGGGAATCAGGCAAAATTCTTATTTTTTGGCCGTAAAACGCAAAACAACGAGGAACGGCCATGGCGGGGCGGTGACTATGGTTATTTAGGTTGTATTTGATGGCCTGGAATAATTTTAGGCGATCGGGGTTAGAGGGTCCGGACCCATTCGGAAGGCGTGGGCTATAGCACACGAATATATGGGAATCAGGCGGAATTCTTGTTTTTTGTCCGTAAAATGCAAAACAACGAGGAACGAACACGGCGGGGCAGTGACTATGGTTCCTTAGGTCGTATTTGATGGCTCGAAAAAGGTTTAGGCGATCAGTGTCCGGGGGTCCCGGTCCCACTCGGAAGGCATGGGCTATACACAAGAATATATGGGAATCGGGCGAAATTCTAGTTTTTTGGCCGTAAAATGCAAAACAACGAGGAACGGCCATGGAGGGGCGGTGAATATGGTTCCTTAAGTCATATTTGATGGCCTGCAAAAATGTTAGGCAATCCGGTTTCAAGGGACCCGGGCCCACTCGGAAGGTGTGGGCTCTGCACACGAAAATATGGAAATCGGGAGGAATTCTACTTTTTTAATCGTAAAAAGCAAAACAACGAGAAATGGTCATGGCGGGGCGGTGTCTATGGTTCCTTAGGTCGTATTTGATGGCCCAAATAAATTTTAGGTGATCGGGGTCCGGACCCACTCGGAAGGCATGGGCTATAGCTCACGAAAATATGGAAATCGCACGAAATTCTAGTTTTTTGGACGTAAAAAGGAAAAACATGAGGAACGATCATGGCGGGGCGGTGACTATGGTTCCTTAGGTCGTATTTGATGGCCCGGAATAATTTTAGGCGATCGGGGTCAGGGGGCCCGGACCCATTCGGAAGGCGTGGCACACGAATATATAGGAATCGGGTGGAATTCTTGTTTTTTGGCCGTAAAACGCAAAATAACTTGGAACGGCAATGGCGGGGCAGTGACTATGGTTCCTTAGGTCGTATTTGATGGCCTGGAAAAATTTTAGGCAATCCGATTTCGGGGGACCCGGGCCCACTCGGAAGGCGTGGGCTAGAGCACACAAAAATATGGGAATCGGGCAAAATTCTAGTTTTTTGGCCGTAAAATGCAAATCAACGAGGAACGGCCATGGATGGGCTGTTACTATGGTTCCTTAGGTTGTATTTGATGGCTCGGAAAAAGTTTAGGCGATCGGGGTACGGGGGGCCCGGTTCCACTCGGAAGGCGTAGGCTATAGCACCCGAATATAGGGGAATCGGGCAGAATTCTAGTTTTTTGGCCGTAAAACACAAAACAACGAGGAAAAGCCTTGGCGGGGTGGTGACTATGGTTCCTTAGGTCGTATTTGATGGCCCTGAATAATTTTAGGCGATCGGGGTCCGATGACCCGGACCCACTCGGAAGGCATGGGCGCACAAGAAAATATGGGAATCGGGCGAAATTCTAGTTTTTTGGCCGTAAAATGCAAAACAATGAGGAACGGCCATGGCAGGGCGGTGACTATGGTTCCTTAGGTCGTATTTGATGGCCAGGAATAATTTTAGGCGATCGGGGTCAGGGGGACCGGACCCATTCGGAAGGCGTGGGCTATAGCACATGAATATATGGGAATCAAGCAAAATTCTTATTTTTTGGCCGTAAAACGCAAAACAACACGGAACGGCCATGGCGGGGCGGTGACTATGGTTCCTTAGGTCATATTTGATGGCCTGGAATAATTTTAGGCGATCGGGGTTAGAGGGTCCGGACCCATTCGGAAGGCGTGGGCTATAGCACACGAATATATGGGAATCAGGCGAAATTCTAGTTTTTTGTCCGTAAAATGCAAAACAACGAGGAACGAACACGGCGGGGCAGTGACTATGGTTCCTTAGGTCGTATTTGATGGCTCGAAAAAAGTTTAAGCGATCGGGGTCCGGGGGTCCCGGTCCCACTCGGAAGGCGTGGGCTATAACACACGAATATATAGGAATCGGGCGAAATTCTAGTTTTTTGGCCGTAAACCGCAAAACAACGAGGAACGGCCAAGGAGGGGCGGTGAATATGGTTCCTTAAGTCGTATTTGATGGCCTGCAAAAATGTTAGGCAATCCGGTTTCAAGGGACCCGGGCCCACTCGGAAGGTGTGGGCTCTGCAAAACGAAAATATGGAAATCGGGAGGAATTCTACTTTTTTGGTCGTAAAAAGCAAAACAACGAGGAACGGTCATGGCGGGGCGGTGACTATGGTTCCTTAGGTCGTATTTGATGGCCCAAATAAATTTTAGGTGATCGGGGTCCGGGGGCCCGGACCCACTTGGAAGGCATGGGCTATAGCTCACGAAAATATGGCAATCGTACGAAATTCTAGTTTTTTGGACGTAAAAAGGAAAAGAACGAGGAACGGTCATGGCGGGGCGGTGACTATGGTTCCTTAGGTCGTATTTGATGGCCCGGAATAATTTTAGGCGATCGGGGTCAGGGGGCCCGGACCCATTCGGAAGGCGTGGCACACGAATATATAGGAATCGGGCGGAATTCTTGTTTTTTGGCCGTAAAACGCAAAACAACGAGGAACGGCAATGGCGGGGCAGTGACTATGGTTCCTTAGGTCGTATTTGATGGCCTGGAAAAATTTTAGGCAATCCGATTTCGGGGGACCCGGGCCCACTCGGAAGGCGTGGGCTAGAGCACACAAAAATATGGGAATCGGGCAAAATTCTAGTTTTTTGGCCGTAAAATGCAAATCAACGAGGAACGGCCATGGCTGGGCTGTTACTATAGTTCCTTAGGTTGTATTTGATGGCTCGGAAAAAGTTTAGGCGATCGGGGTACGGGGGCCCGGTCCCACTCGGAAGGCGTAGGCTATAGCACCCGAATATAGGGGAATCGGGCAGAATTCTAGTTTTTTGGCCGTAAAACACAAAACAACGAGGAGAAGCCTTGGCGGGGCGGTGACTATGGTTCCTTAGGTCTTATTTGATGGCCCTGAATAATTTTAGGCTATCGGGGTCCGAGGGCCCGGACCCACTCGGAAGGCATGGGCGCACACGAAAATATGGGAATCGGGCGGAATTCTAGTTTTTTGGCCGTAAAATGCAAAACAATGAGGAACGGCCATGGCAGGGCAGTGACTATGGTTCCTTAGGTCGTATTTGATGGCCCGGAATAATTTTAGGCGATCGGGGTCAGGGGGACCGGACCCATTCAGAAGGCGTGGGCTATAGCACACGAATATATGGGAATCAGGCAGAATTCTAGTTTTTTGTCCGTAAAATGCAAAACAACGAGGAACGAACACGGCGGGGCAGTGACTATGGTTCCTTAGGTCGTATTTGATGGCTCGAAAAAAGTTAAGGCGATCGGGGTCCGGGGGTCCCGGTCCCACTCGGAAGGCGTGGGCTATAACACACGAATATATGGAAATCGGGCGAAATTCTAGTTTTTTGGCCGTAAAACGCAAAACAACGAGGAACGGCCATGGAGGGGCTGTGAATATGGTTACTTAAGTCGTATTTGATGGCCTGCAAAAATGTTAGGCAATCCGGTTTCAAGGGACCCGGGCCCACTCGGAAGGTGTGGGCTCTGCACACGAAAATATGGAAATCGGGAGGAATTCTACTTTTTTGGTCGTAAAAAGCAAAACAACGAGGAACGGTCATGGCGGGGCGGTGTCTATGGTTCCTTAGGTCGTATTTGATGGCCCAAATAAATTTTAGGTGATCGGGGTCCGGGGGCCCCGGACACACTCGGAAGGCATGGGCTATAGCTCACGAAAATATGGCAATCGCACGAAATTCTAGTTTTTTGGACGTAAAAAGGAAAATAACGAGGAACGGTCATGGTGGGGTGGTGACTACGGTTCCTTAGGTCGTATTTGATGGCCCGGAATAATTTTAGGCGATCGGGGTTAGGGGGCCCGGACCCATTCGGAAGGCGTGGCACACAAATATATAGGAATCGGGCGGAATTCTTGTTTTTTGGATTTAAAATGCAAAACAACGAGGAACGGCAATGGCAGGGCAGTGACAATGGTTCCTTAGGTCGTACTTGATGGCCTGGAAAAATTTTAGGCAATCTGATTTCGGGGGACCCGGGCCCACTCAGAAGGCGTGGGCTAGAGCACACAAAAATATGGGAATCGGGCAAAATTCTAGTTTTTTGGCCGTAAAATGCAAAACAACGAGGAACGACCATGGCGGGGCGGTGACTATGGTTCCTTAGGTCGTATTTGATGCCCCGGAATAATTTTAGGCGATCGGGGTCAGGGGGACCGGACCCATTCGGAAGGCGTGGTCTATAGCACACGAATAAATGGGAATCAGGCAAAATTCTTATTTTTTGGCCGTAAAACGCAAAACAACGAGGAACGGCCATGGCGGGGCGGTGACTATGGTTATTTAGGTTGTATTTGATGGCCTGGAATAATTTTAGGCGATCGGGGTTAGAGGGTCCGGACCCATTCGGAAGGCGTGGGCTATAGCACACGAATATATGGGAATCAGGCGGAATTCTAGTTTTTTGTCCGTAAAATGCAAAACAACGAGGAACGAACACGGCGGGGCCGTGACTATCTTTCCTTAGGTCATATTTGATGGCTCGAAAAAGGTTTAGGCGATCAGTGTCCAGGGGTCCCGGTCCCACTCGGAAGGCATGGGCTATACACACGAATATATGGGAATCGGGCGAAATTCTAGTTTTTTGGCCGTAAAATGCAAAACAACGAGGAACGGCCATGGAGGGGCGGTGAATATGGTTCCTTAAGTCATATTTGATGGCCTGCAAAAATGTTAGGCAATCCGGTTTCAAGGGACCCGGGCCCACTCGGAAGGTGTGGGCTCTGCACACGAAAATATGGAAATCGGGAGGAATTCTACTTTTTTGGTCGTAAAAAGCAAAACAACGAGAAACGGTCATGGCGGGGCGGTGTCTATGGTTCCTTAGGTCGTATTTGATGGCCCAAATAAATTTTAGGTGATCGGGGTCCGGACCCACTTGGAAGGCATGGGCTATAGCTCACGAAAATATGGAAATCGCACGAAATTCTAGTTTTTTGGACGTAAAAAGGAAAAACATGAGGAACGATCATGGCGGGGCGGTGACTATGGTTCCTTAGGTCGTATTTGATGGCCCGGAATAATTTTAGGCGATCGGGGTCAGGGGGCCCGGACCCATTCGGAAGGCGTGGCACACGAATATATAGGAATCGGGTGGAATTCTTGTTTTTTGGCCGTAAAACGCAAAACAACTTGGAACGGCAATGGCGGGGCAGTGACTATGGTTCCTTAGGTCGTATTTGATGGCCTGGAAAAATTTTAGGCAATCCGATTTCGGGGGAACCGGGCCCACTCGGAAGGCGTGGGCTAGAGCACACAAAAATATGGGAATCGGGCAAAATTCTAGTTTTTTGGCCGTAAAATGCAAATCAACGAGGAACGGCCATGGATGGGCTGTTACTATGGTTTCTTAGGTTGTATTTGATGGCTCGGAAAAAGTTTAGGCGATCGGGGTACGGGCGGCCCGGTCCCACTCGGAAGGCGTAGGCTATAGCACCCGAATATAGGGGAATCGGGCAGAATTCTAGTTTTTTGGCCGTAAAACACAAAACAACGAGGAAAAGCCTTGGCGGGGCGGTGACTATGGTTCCTTAGGTCGTATTTGATGGCCCTGCATAATTTTAGGCGATCGGGGTCCGATGGCCCGGACCCACTCGGAAGGCATGGGCGCACACGAAAATATGGGAATCGGGCGAAATTCTAGTTTTTTGGCCGTAAAATGCAAAACAATGAGGAACGGCCATGGCAGGGCGGTGACTATGGTTCCTTAGGTCGTATTTGATGGCCCGGAATAATTTTAGGCGATCGGGGTCAGGGGACCGGACCCATTCGGAAGGCGTGGGCTATAGCACACGAATATATGGGAATGAGGCAAAATTCTTATTTTTTGGCCGTAAAACGCAAAACAATGAGGAACGGCCATGGCGGGGTGGTGACTATGGTTCCTTAGGTCATATTTGATGGCCTGGAATAATTTTAGGCGATCGGGGTTAGAGGGTCCGGACCCATTCGGAAGGCGTGGGCTATAGCACACGAATATATGGGAATCAGGCGGAATTCTAGTTTTTTGTCCGTAAAATGCAAAACAACGAGGAACGAACATGGCGGGGCAGTGACTATGGTTCCTTAGGTCGTATTTGATGGCTCAAAATAAGTTTAAGCGATCGGGGTCCGGGGGTCCCGGTCCCACTCGGAAGGCGTGGGCTATAACACACGAATATATAGGAATCGGGCGAAATTCTAGTTTTTTGGCCGTAAAACGCAAAACAACGAGGAACGGCCAAGGAGGGGCGGTGAATATGGTTCCTTAAGTCGTATTTGATGGCCTGCAAAAATGTTAGGCAATCCGGTTTCAAGGGACCCGGGCCCACTCGGAAGGTGTGGGCTCTGCAAAACGAAAATATGGAAATCGGGAGGAATTCTACTTTTTTGGTCGTAAAAAGCAAACCAACGAGGAACGGTCATGGCGGGGTGGTGACTATGGTTCCTTAGGTCGTATTTGATGGCCCAAATAAATTTTAGGTGATCGGGGTCCGGGGGCCCGGACCCACTTGGAAGGCATGGGCTATAGCTCACGAAAATATGGCAATCGTACGAAATTCTAGTTTTTTGGACGTAAAAAGGAAAAGAACGAGGAACGGTCATGGCGGGGCGGTGACTATGGTTCCTTAGGTCGTATTTGATGGCCCGGAATAATTTTAGGCGATCGGGGTCAGGGGGCCCGGACCCATTCGGAAGGCGTGGCACACGAATATATAGGAATCGGGCGGAATTCTTGTTTTTTGGCCGTAAAACGCAAAACAACGAGGAACGGCAATGGCGGGGCAGTGACTATGGTTCCTTAGGTCGTATTTGATGGCCTGGAAAAATTTTAGGCAATCCGATTTCGGGGGACCCGGGCCCACTCGGAAGGCGTGGGCTAGAGCACACAAAAATATGGGAATCGGGCAAAATTCTAGTTTTTTGGCCGTAAAATGCAAATCAACGAGGAACGGCCATGGCTGGGCTGTTACTATGGTTCCTTAGGTTGTATTTGATGGCTCGGAAAAAGTTTAGGCGATCGGGGTACGGGGGCCCGGTCCCACTCGGAAGGCGTAGGCTATAGCACCCGAATATAGGGGAATCGGGCAGAATTCTAGTTTTTTGGCCGTAAAACACAAAACAACGAGGAAAAGCCTTGGCGGGGCGGTGACTATGGTTCCTTAGGTCTTATTTGATGGCCCTGAATAATTTTAGGCTATCGGGGTCCGAGGGCCCGGACCCACTCGGAAGGCATGGGCGCACACGAAAATATGGGAATCGGGCGAAATTCTAGTTTTTTGGCCGTAAAATGCAAAACAATGAGGAACGGCCATGGCAGGGCGGTGACTATGGTTCCTTAGGTCGTATTTGATGGCCCGGAATAATTTTAGGCGATCGGGGTCAGGGGACCGGACCCATTCGGAAGGCGTGGGCTATAGCACACGAATATATGGGAATGAGGCAAAATTCTTATTTTTTGGCCGTAAAACGCAAAACAATGAGGAACGGCCATGGCGGGGTGGTGACTATGGTTACTTAGGTCATATTTGATGGCCTGGAATAATTTTAGGCGATCGGGGTTAGAGGGTCCGGACCCATTCGGAAGGCGTGGGCTATAGCACACGAATATATGGGAATCAGGCGGAATTCTAGTTTTTTGTCCGTAAAATGCAAAACAACGAGGAACGAACATGGCGGGGCAGTGACTATGGTTCCTTAGGTCGTATTTGATGGCTCAAAATAAGTTTAAGCGATCGGGGTCCGGGGGTCCCGGTCCCACTCGGAAGGCGTGGGCTATAACACACGAATATATAGGAATCGGGCGAAATTCTAGTTTTTTGGCCGTAAAACGCAAAACAACGAGGAACGGCCAAGGAGGGGCGGTGAATATGGTTCCTTAAGTCGTATTTGATGGCCTGCAAAAATGTTAGGCAATCCGGTTTCAAGGGACCCGGGCCCACTCGGAAGGTGTGGGCTCTGCAAAACGAAAATATGGAAATCGGGAGGAATTCTACTTTTTTGGTCGTAAAAAGCAAAACAACGAGGAACGGTCATGGCGGGGCGGTGACTATGGTTCCTTAGGTCGTATTTGATGGCCCAAATAAATTTTAGGTGATCGGGGTCCGGGGGCCCGGACCCACTTGGAAGGCATGGGCTATAGCTCACGAAAATATGGCAATCGTACGAAATTCTAGTTTTTTGGACGTAAAAAGGAAAAGAACGAGGAACGGTCATGGCGGGGCGGTGACTATGGTTCCTTAGGTCGTATTTGATGGCCCGGAATAATTTTAGGCGATCGGGGTCAGGGGGCCCGGACCCATTCGGAAGGCGTGGCACACGAATATATAGGAATCGGGCGGAATTCTTGTTTTTTGGCCGTAAAACGCAAAACAACGAGGAACGGCAATGGCGGGGCAGTGACTATGGTTCCTTAGGTCGTATTTGATGGCCTGGAAAAATTTTAGGCAATCCGATTTCGGGGGACCCGGGCCCACTCGGAAGGCGTGGGCTAGAGCACACAAAAATATGGGAATCGGGCAAAATTCTAGTTTTTTGGCCGTAAAATGCAAATCAACGAGGAACGGCCATGGCTGGGCTGTTACTATGGTTCCTTAGGTTGTATTTGATGGCTCGGAAAAAGTTTAGGCGATCGGGGTACGGGGGGCCCGGTCCCACTCGGAAGGCGTAGTCTATAGCACCCGAATATAGGGGAATCGGGAAGAATTCTAGTTTTTTGGCCGTAAAACACAAAACAACGAGGAAACGCCTTGGCGGGGCGGTGACTATGGTTCCTTAGGTCTTATTTGATGGCCCTGAATAATTTTAGGCTATCGGGGTCCGAGGGCCCGGACCCACTCGGAAGGCATGGGCGCACACGAAAATATGGGAATCGGGTGAAATTCTAGTTTTTTGGCCGTAAAATGCAAAACAATGAGGAACGGCCATGGCAGGGCGGTGACTATGGTTCCTTAGGTCGTATTTGATGGCCCGGAATAATTTTAGGCGATCGGGGTCAGGGGGACCGGACCCATTCGGAAGGCGTGGGCTATAGCACACGAATATATGGGAATCAGGCAAAATTCTTATTTTTTGGCCGTAAAACGCAAAACAACGAGGAACGGCCATGGCGGGGCGGTGACTATGGTTCCTTAGGTCATATTTGATGGCCTGGAATAATATTAGGCGATCGGGGTTAGAGGGTCCGGACCCATTCGGAAGGCGAGGGCTATAGCACACGTATATATGGGAATCAGGCGGAATTCTAGTTTTTTGTCCGTAAAATGCAAAACAACGAGGAACGAACACGGCGGGGCAGTGACTATGGTTCCTTAGGTCGTATTTGATGGCTCGAAAAAAGTTTAAGCGATCGGGGTCCGGGGGTCCCGGTCCCACTCCGAAGGCGTGGGCTATAACACACGAATATATAGGAATCGGGCGAAATTCTAGTTTTTTGGCCGTAAAACGCAAAACAACGAGGAACGGCCAAGGAGGGGCGGTGAATATGGTTCCCTAAGTCGTATTTGATGGCCTGCAAAAATGTTAGGCAATCCGGTTTCAAGGGACCCGGGCCCACTCGGAAGGTGTGGGCTCTGCAAAACGAAAATATGGAAATCGGGAGGAATTCTACTTTTTTGGTCGTAAAAAGCAAAACAACGAGGAACGGTCATGGCGGGGCAGTGACTATGGTTCCTTAGGTCATATTTGATGGCCCAAATAAATTTTAGGTGATCGGGGTCCGGGGGGCCCGGACCCACTCGGAAGGCATGGGCTATAGCTCACGAAAATATGGCAATCGTACGAAATTCTAGTTTTTTGGACGTAAAAAGGAAAAGAACGAGGAACGGTCATGGCGTAGCGGTGACTATGGTTCCTTAGGTCGTATTTGATGGCCCGGAATAATTTTAGGCGATCGGGGTCAGGGGGCCCGGACCCATTCGGAAGGCATGGCACACGAATATATAGGAATCGGGCGGAGTTCTTGTTTTTTGGCCGTAAAATGCAAAACAATGAGGAACGGCAATGGCGGGGCAGTGACTATGGTTCCTTAGGTCATATTTGATGGCCTGGAAAATTTTAGGCAATCCGATTTCGGGGGACCCGGGCCCACTCGGAAGGCGTGGGCTAGAGCACACAAATATATGGGAATCGGGCAAAATTCTAGTTTTTTGGCCGTAAAATGCAAAACAACGAGGAACGGCCATGGCTGGGTGGTTACTATGGTTCCTTAGGTTGTATTTGAAGGCTCGGAAAAAGTTTAGGCGATCGGGGTAGGGGGGCCCAGTCCCACTCGGAGGCGTAGGCTATAGCACCCGAATATAGGGGAATCGGGCAGAATTCTAGTTTTTTGGTCGTAAAACACAAAACAATGAGGAAAAGCCTTGGCGGGGCGGTGACTATCGTTCCTTAGGTCGTATTTGATTGCCCTGAATAATTTTAGGCGATCGGGGTCCGAGGGCCCGGACCCACTCGGAAGGCATGGGCGCACACGAAAATATGGGAATCGGGCGAAATTCTAGTTTTTTGGCCGTAAAATGCAAAATAATGAGGAACGTCCAAGGCTGGGCGGTGACTATGGTTCCTTAGGTCATATTTGATTGCCCGAAATAATTTTAGGCGATCGGGGTCCGGGGGGCCCGGACCCACTCGGAAGGCAGGGGCGCACACGAAAATATGGGAATTAGGTGAAATTCTAGTTTTTTGGCCGTACAATGTAAAAGAACAAGGAACGGCCACGACTCGGCGGTGACTATGGTTCCTTAGGTCGTATTTGATGGCTCAGAACAAGTTTAGGCGATCGGGGTATGGGGGCCCGGTCCCACTCGGAAGGCGTGGGCTATAGCACATGAATATATGGGAATCAGGCGGAATTCTAGTTTTTTGGCCGTAAAATGCAAAACAACGAGGAACAGCCATGGAGGGGCGGTGACTATGGTTCCTTTGGTTGTATTTGATGGCCCCGAATAATTTTAGGCGATCGGGGTCTGGGGGCCCGGACCCACTCAGAAGGCGTGGGCTATAGCACACGAAAATATGGGAATCGGGCAAAATTCTAGTTTTTTGGCCGTAAAACGCAAAACAATAAGGAACGGCCATGGAAGGGCGGTGACTATGGTTCCTTAGGTCGTATTTGATGGTTCCGAATAATTTTAGGTGATCGGGGTCTGGGGGCTCGGACCCACTCGGAAGGCATGGGCTATAGCACACGAAAATATAGGAATCTAGCGAAATTCTAGTTTTTTTGCCGTAAATTGCAAAACAACAAGGAACGGCCATGGTGGGGCGGTGACTATGGTTCCTTAGGTCGTATTTGATGGCCTGGATAATTTTTAGGCAATCCGGTTTCAGGGGAGCCGGGCCCACTCGGAAAGGGTGGGTTAGAGCACACGAAAATATGGGAATCGGGCGGAATTCTAGTTTTTTGGTCGTCAAAAGCAAAGAAATGAGGAACGGTCATGGCAGGGCGGTGAATATGGTTCCTTATATCGTATTTGATGGCCTAGAAAAATTTTAAGCAATTCGGTTTCAGGGGACCCGGGCCCACTCGGAAGGCGTGGGCTAGAGCACAAGAAAATATGGGAATCGGGTAGAATTTTATTTTTTTTGGTCGTAAAAAGAAAAACAACGAGGAACGGTAATGGCGGGGTGGTGACTATGGATCCTTCGGTCGTATTTGATGGCCCAAATAAATTTTAGGCGATAGGGGTCCGAGGGGCCCGGACCCACTCGGAAGGTGTGGGCTAGAGCACTCGAAAATATGGGAATCAGGCGCAATTCTTGTTTTTTGGTCATAAAAAGCAAAACAACGAGGAATGGCCACGGCGGGGCGGTGACTATGGTTCCTTATGTCGTATTTGATGGCCCGGAATAATTTTAGGCGATCGGGGTCCGGGGGGCCCAGACCCACTTGGAAGGCGTGGGCTATAGCACACGAATATATGGGAATCGGGCGGAATTCGAGTTTTTGGTCATAAAAAGCAAAACAACGAGGAACGGTCATGGCGGTGTAGTGAATATGGTTCTTTATGTCATATTTGATGGCCTGGAAAAAGTTTAGGCAATCCGGTTTCGGGGGACCCGGGCCCACTCGGAAGGCATGGGTTAGAGCACACGACAATATGGAAAACGGGCGGAATTCTAATTTTTTGGTTGTTAAACGCAAAACAACGAGTAACGGCCATGGCGGGGCGGTGACTATGGTTCCCTAGGTCGTATTTGATGGCCCAGAATAATTTTAGGTGATCGGGGTCCGGGGGCCCGAACCCAATCGAAAGGCGTGGGCTATAGCACACGAAAATATGGGAATCGGGCGGAATTCTACTTTTTTGGCCGTAAAATGCAAAACAACGAGGAACGGCCATGGTGGGGCGGTGATTATGGTTCCTTAGGTTGTATTTGATGGCCCTGAATAATTTTAGGCGTCGGGGTCCGGGGGCCTGGACCCACTCGGAAGGCAAGGATAGCACACGAAAATATGGGAATCAGGCAAAATTTTAGTTTTTTGGCCATAAAATGCAAAACAACGAGGAACGACCATGGCGGGGCGGTGACTATGGTTCCTTAGGTCGTATTTGATTTGATGGAATAATTTTAGGCGTTCGGGGTCACGGGGACCGGACCCATTCGGAAGGCGTGGGCTATAGCACACGAATATATGGGAATCAGGCAAAATTCTTATTTTTTGGCCGTAAAACGCAAAACAACGAGGAACGGCCATGGCGGGGTGGTGACTATGGTTCCTTAGGTCATATTTGATGGCCTGGAATAATTTTAGGCGATCGGGGTTAGAGGGTCCGGACCCATTCGGAAGGCGTGGGCTATAGCACACGAATATATTGGAATCAGGCGGAATTCTAGTTTTTTGTCCGTAAAATGCAAAACAACGAGGAACGAACACGGCAGGGCAGTGACTATGGTTCCTTAGGTCATATTTGATGGCTCGAAAAAAGTTTAAGCGATCGGGGTCCGGGGGTCCCGGTCCCACTCGGAAGGCGTGGGCTATAACACAAGAATATATAGGAATCAGGCGAAATTCTAGTTTTTTGGCCGTAAAATGCAAAACAACGAGGAACGGCCATGGAGGGGCGGTGAATATGGTTCCTTAAGTCGTATTTGATGGCCTGCAAAAATGTTAGGCAATCCGGTTTCAAGGGACCCGGGCCCACTCGGAAGGTGTGGGCTCTGCAAAACGAAAATATGGAAATCGGGAGGAATTCTACTTTTTTGGTCGTAAAAAGCAAAACAACGAGGAACGGTCATGGCGGGGCGGTGACTATGGTTCCTTAGGTCGTATTTGATGGCCCAAATAAATTTTAGGTGATCGGGGTCCGGGGGGCCCGGACCCACTCTGAAGGCATGGGCTATAGCTCACGAAAGTATGGCAATCGTATGAAATTCTAGTTTTTTGGACGTAAAAAGGAAAAGAACGAGGAACGGTCATGGCGGGGCGGTGACTATGGTTCCTTAGGTCGTATTTGATGGCCCGGAATAATTTTAGGCGATCGGGGTCAGGGGGCCCGGACCCATTCGGAAGGCGTGGCACACGAATATATAGGAATCGGGCGAAATTCTTATTTTTTGGCCATAAAACGCAAAACAACGAGGAACGGCAATGGCGGGGCAGTGACTATGGTTCCTTAGGTCATATTTGATGGCCTAGAAAAATTTTAGGCAATCCGATATCGGGGGACCCGGGCCCACTCGGAAGGCGTGGGCTAGAGCACACAAAAATATGGGAATCGGGCAAAATTCTAGTTTTTCGGCCGTAAAATGCAAAACAACGAGGAACGGCCATGGCTGGGTGGTTACTATGGTTCCTTAGGTTGTATTTGAAGGCTCGGAAAAAGTTTAGGCGATCGGGGTACGGGGGGCCCGGTCCCACTCGGAAGACGTAGGCTATAGCACCCGAATATAGGGGAATCGGGCAGAATTCTAGTTTTTTGGTCGTAAAACACAAAACAATGAGGAAATGCCTTGGCGGGGCGGTGACTATCGTTCCTTAGGTCATATTTGATGGCCCTGAATAATTTTAGGCGATCGGGGTCCGAGGGCCCGGACCCACTCGGAAGGCATGGGCGCACACGAAAATATGGGAATCGGGCGAAATTCTAGTTTTTTGGCCGTAAAATGCAAAACAATGAGGAACGTCCAAGGCTGGGCGGTGACTATGGTTCCTTAGGTCGTATTTGATGGCCCGAAATAATTTTAGGCGATCGGGGTCCGGGGGGCCCGGACCCACTCGGATGGCATGGGCGCACACGAAAATATGGGAATCAGGCGAAATTCTAGTTTTTTGGCCGTAAAATGTAAAAGAACGAGGAATGGCCATGACTCGGCGGTGACTATGGTTCCTTAGGTCGTATTTGATGGCTCAGAACAAGTTTAGGCGATTGGGGTACGGGGGCCCGGTCCCACTCGGAAGGCATGGGCTATAGCACATGAATATATGGGAATCAGGCGGAATTCTAGTTTTTTGGCCGTAAAACGCAAAATAACGAGGAACAGCCATGGAGGGGCGGTGACTATGGTTCCTTTGGTTGTATTTGATGGCCCCAAATAATTTTAGGCGATCGGGGTCCGGGGGCCCGGACCCACTCAGAAGGCGTGGGCTGTAGCACACGAAAATATGGGAATCGGGCAAAATTCTAATTTTTTGGCCGTAAAACGCAAAACAACAAGGAACGGCCATGGAGGGGCGGTGACTATGGTTCCTTAGGTCGTATTTGATGGCCCCGAATAATTTTAGGTGATCGGGGTCCGGGAGCTCGGACCCACTCGGAAGGCATGGGCTATAGCACACGAAAATATAGGAATCTAGCGAATATCTAGTTTTTTTGCCGTAAATTGCAAAACAACAAGGAACGGCCATGGTGGGGCGGTGACTATGGTTCCTTAGGTTGTATTTGATGGCCTGGATAATTTTTAGGCAATCCGGTTTCAGGGGAGCCAGGCCCACTCGGAAAAGGTGGGTTAGAGCACACGAAAAAATGGGAATCGGGCGGAATTCTAGTTTTTTGGTCGTCAAAAGCAAAGAAATGAGGAACGGTCATGGCAGGGCGGTGAATATGGTTCCTTATATCGTATTTGATGGCCTGGAAAAATTTTAGGCAATTCGGTTTCAGGGGACCCGGGCCCACTCGGAAGGCGTGGGCTAGAGCACACGAAAATATGGGAATCGGGTAGAATTTTATTTTTTTTGGTCGTAAAAAGAAAAACAACGAGGAACGGTAATGGCGGGGCGGTGACTATGGATCCTTCGGTCGTATTTGATGGCCCAAATAAATTTTAGGCGATAGGGGTCCGAAGGGCCCGGACCCACTCGGAAGGTGTGGGCTAGAGCACTCGAAAATATGGGAATCAGGCGGAATTCTTGTTTTTTGGTCATAAAAAGCAAAACAACGAGGAATGGCCACGGCGGGGCGGTGACTATGGTTCCTTATGTCGTATTTGATGGCCCGGACTAATTTTAGGCGATCGGGGTCCGGGGGGCCCAGACCCACTTGGAAGGCGTGGGCTATAGCACACGAATATATGGGAATCGGGAGGAATTATAGTTTTTTGGTCGTAAAAAGCAAAACAACGAGGAACGGTCATGGTGGTGCGGTGAATATGGTTCTTTATATCGTATTTGATGGCCTGGAAAAAGTTTAGGCAATCCGGTTTCGGGGGACCCGGGCCCACTCAGAAGGCGTGGGTTAGAGCACACGACAATATGGGAAACAGGCGAAATTCTAATTTTTTGGTTGTTAAACGCAAAACAACGAGTAACGGCCATGGCAGGGCGGTGACTATGGTTCCCTAGGACGTATTTGATGGCCCAGAATAATTTTAGGCGATCGGGGTCCGGGTGCCCGAACCCACTCGAAAGGCGTGGGCTATAGCACACGAAAATATGGGAATCGGGCGGAATTCTACTTTTTTGGCCGTAAAATGCAAAATAACGAGGAACGGCCATGGTGGGGCAGTGACTATGGTTCCTTAGGTTGTATTTGATGGCCCCGAATAATTTTAGGCGATCGGGGTCCGGGGGCCTGGACCCACTCGGGAGGCAAGGATAGCACACGAAAATATGGGAATCGGGCAAAATTTTAGTTTTTTGGCCATAAAATGCAAAACAACAAGGAACGACCATGGCGAGGCGGTGACTATGGTTCCTTAGGTCGTATTTAATGGCCCGGAATAATTTTAGGCGTTTGGGGTCACGGGGACCGGACCCATTCAGAAGGCGTAGGCTATAGCACACGAATATATGGGAATCAGGCAAAATTCTTATTTTTTGGCCGTAAAACACAATACAACGAGGAACGGCCATGGCGGGGCAGTGACTATGGCTCCTTAGGTCGTATTTGATGGCCTGGAATAATTTTAGGCGATCGGGGTTAGAGGGTCCGGACCCATTCGGAAGGCGTGGGCTATGCACACGAATATATGGGAATCAAGCGGAATTCTAGTTTTTTGTCCGTAAAATGCAAAACAACGAGGAACGAACACGGCGGGGCAGTGACTATGGTTCCTTAGGGTGTATTTGATGGCTCGAAAAAAGTTTAGGTGATCGGGGTCCGGGGGTCCCGGTCCCACTCGGAAGGTGTGGGCTAAAACACGCGAATATATGGGAATCGGGCGAAATTCTAGTTTTTTGGCCATAAAACGCAAAACAACGAGGAACGGCCATGGAGGGGCAGTGAATATTGTTCCTTAAGTCGTATTTGATGGCCTGCAAAAATTTTAGGCAATCCGATTTCAAGGGACCCGGTCCCACTCGGAAGGTGTGGGCTCTGCACACGAAAATATGGAAATCGGGAGGAATTCTACTTTTTTGGTCATAAAAAGCAAAACAACGAGGAACGGTCATGGCGGGGCAGTGACTATGGTTCCTCAGGTCGTATTTGATGGCCCAAATAAATTTTAGGTGATCGGGGTCCGGGGGGCCCGGACCCACTCAGAAGGCATGGGCTAGCTCACGAAAATATGGCAATCGCACGAAATTCTAGTTTTTTGGACGTAAAAAGGAAAAAAACGAGGAACGGTCATGGCGGGGCGGTGACTATGGTTCCTTAGGTTGTATTTGATGGCCCGGAATAATTTTATGCGATCGGGGTCAGGGGGCCCGGACCCATTCGGAAGGCGTGGCACACGAATATATAGGAATCGGGCGAAATTCTTGTTTTTTGGCCGTAAAACGCAAAACAACGAGGAACGGCAATGGCAGGGCAGTGACTATGGTTCCTTAGGTCGTATTTGATGGCCTGGAAAAATTTTAGGCAATCCAATTTCGGGGGACCCGGGCCCACTCGGAAGGCGTGGGCTAGAGCACACAAAAATATGGGAATCGGGCAGAATTCTAGTTTTTTGGCCATAAAATGCAAAACAACGAGGAAAAGCCTTGGCGGGGCGGTGACTATGGTTCCTTAGGTCGTATTTAATGGCCCTTAATAATTTTAGGCGATCGGGGTCCGAGGGCCCGGACCCACTCGGAAGGCATGGGCGCACATGAAAATATGAGAATCGGGCGAAATTCTAATTTTTTGGCCGTAAAATGCAAAACAATGAGGAACGGCCAAGGCTGGGCGGTGACTATGGTTCCTTAGGTCGTATTTGATGGCCTGAAATAATTTTAGGCGATCGGGGTCCGGGCACTCGGAAGGCAGGGGCGCACACGAAAATATGGGAATCAGGCGAAATTCTAGTTTTTTGGCCGTAAAATGTAAAACAACGAGGAACGGCCACGACTCGGCGGTGACTATGGTTCCTTAGGTCATATTTGATGGCTTAGAAAAAGTTTAGGGGATCGGGGTACGGGGGCCCGGTCCCACTCGGAAGGCATAGGCTATAGCACACGAATATTTGGGAATCAGGCGGAATTTAAGTTTTTTGGCCGTAAAACGCAAAACATCGAGGAACAGCCATGGAGGGGCGGTGACTATGGTTCCTTTGGTTGTATTTGATGGCCCCGAATAATTTTAGGCGATTGGGTTCCGGGGGCCCGGACCCACTCAGAAGGCGTGGGCTATAGCACACGAATATATGGGAATCGGGCAAAATTCTAGTTTTTTGGCCGTAAAACGCAAAACAACAAGGAACGGCCATGGAGGTGCGGTGACTATGGTTCCTTAGGTCGTATTTGATGGCCCCGAATAATTTTAGGTTATCGGGGTCCGGGGGCTCGGACCCACTCGGAAGGCATGGGCTATAGCATACAAAAATATAGGAATCTAGCGAAATTCTAGTTTTTTTGCCGTAAATTGCAAAACAACAAGGAACGGCCAGGGCGGGGCGGTGACTATGGTTCCTTAGGTCGTATTTGATGGCCTGGATAATTTTTAGGCAATCCGGTTTCAGGGGAGCTGGGCCCACTCGGAAAGGGTGGGTTAGAGCACACGAAAATATGGGAATCGGGCGGAATTCTAGTTTTTTGGTCGTAAAAAGCAAAGAAATGAGGAATGGTCTTGGCGGGGCGGTGAATATGGTTCCATATATCGTATTTGATGGCCTGGAAAAATTTTAGGCAATTCGGTTTCAGGGGACCCGGGCCCACTCAGAAGGCGTGGGCTAGAGCACACGAAAATATGGGAATCGGGTAGAATTTTATTTTTTTGGTCGTAAAAAGAAAAACAGCGAGGAACGGTAATGGTGGGGCGGTGACTATGGATCCTTCGGTCGTATTTGATGGCCCAAATAAATTTTAGGCGATAGGGGTCCGAGGGGCCCGGACCCACTCCGAAGGTGTGGGCTAGAGCACTCGAAAATATGGGAATCAGGCGGAATTCTTGTTTTTTGGTCGTAAAAAGCAAAACAATAAGGAACGGTCATGGCAGGGCGTTTACTATGGTTCCTTAGGTCGTATTCGATAGCCCGAAATAATTTTAGGCGATCGAAGGCATGGGCCATAGCACACTAAAATATGGGAATCGGGCGAAATTCTAGTTTTTTGGCCGTAAAATGCAAAACAACAAGGAATGGCCACGGCGGGGCGGTGACTATGGTTCCTTATGTCGTATTTGATGGCCCGGAATAATTTTAGGCGATCGGGGTCCGGGGGCCCAGACCCACTTGGAAGGCATGGGCTATAGCACACGAATATATGCGAATCGAGCGGAATTCTAGTTTTTTGGTCATAAAAAGCAAAACAACGAGGAACGGTCATGGCGGTGCGGTGAATATGGTTCCTTATGTCGTATTTGATTGCCTGGAAAAAGTTTAGGCAATCCGGTTTTGAGGGACCCGGGCCCACTCAGAAGGCATGGGTTAAAGCACACGACAATATGGGAAACGGGCGGAATTCTAATATTTTGGTCGTTAAACGCAAAACAACGAGTAACGGCCATGGAGGGGCGGTGACTATGGTTCCCTAGGTCGTATTTGATGGCCCAGAATAATTTTAGGCGATCGGGGTCCGGGGGCCCGAACCCACTCGAAAGGCGTGGGCTATATAGCACACGAAAATATGGGAATCAGGCGGAATTCTAGTTTTTTGGCCGTAAAATGCCAAACAACGAGGAAAGGCCATGGTGGGGCGGTGACTATGGTTCCTTAGGTCGTATTTGATGGCCCCGAATAATTTTAGGCGATCGGGGTCCGGTGGCCCGGACCCACTCGGAAGGCAAGGGCTAGAGCACACGAAAATATGGGAATCGCGCAAAATTTTAGTTTTTTGGCCATAAAATGCAAAACAACGAGGAATGACCATGGCGGGGTGGTGACTATGGTTCCTTAGGTCGTATTTGATGGCCTGGAATAATTTTAGGCGATCGGGGTTAAGGGGACCGGACCCATTCGGAAGGCGTGGGCTATAGCACACAAATATATGGGAATCAGGCAAAATTCCTATTTTTTGGCATTAAAACGCAAAACAACGAGGAACGGCCATGGCGGGGCGGTGACTATGGTTCCTTAGGTCGTATTTGATGGCCTGGAATAATTTTAGGTGATCGAGGTTAGAGGGTCCGGACCCATTCGGAAGGCGTGGGCTATAGCACACGAATATATGGGAATTAGGCGGAATTCTAGTTTTTTGTCCGTAAAATGCAAAACAACGAGGAATGAACATGGCGGGGCAGTGACTATGGTTCCTTAGGTCGTATTTGATGGCTCGAAAAAATTTTAGGCGATCGGAGTCCGGGGGGCCCGGACCCACTCGAAAAGTGTGGGCTAGAGCACACGAAAATATGGGAATCAGGCGAAATTCTTGTTTTTTGGTCGTAAAAAGCAAAACAACGAGGAACGGTCATGGCGGGGGTGGTGACTATAGTTCCTTAGGTCGTATTTAATGGCCCCAAATAATTTTAGGCGATCGGGGTCCGGTGGCCCGGACCCACTCGGAAGGCATGGGCTATAGCACATGAAAATATGGGAATCGTGCGAAATTCTAGTTTTTTTGGCCGTAAAATGCAAAACAACGAGGAACGGCCAGGGTGGGGCATTGACTATGGTTCCTTAGGTAGTATTTGATGGCTCCAAAAAATATTAGGCGATCGGGGTCCGGGGAGCCCGGACCTACTCGGAAGGCGTGGGCTATAGCACACGAATATTTGGGAATCAGGCGAAATTCTAGTTTTTTGGCCGTAAAAGGCAAAAGAACGAGGAACGGCCATGGGAGGGTGGTGACTATGGTTCCTTAGGTCATATTTGATCACCCTGAATAATTTTAGGCGATCGGGGTCTGGGGTCTAGACCCACTCGGAAGGCATGGGCTAATCACACAAAAATATGGGAATTAGTCGAAATTCTATTTTTTTGGCCGTAAAATGCAAACCAGCAAGGAAAGGCCACGATGGGGGCAGTGACTATGGTTCCTTACGTCGTATTTGATGGCCCGGAATAATTTTAGCCGATCGAGGTCCGGGGGCCCGAACCCACTCGGAAGGCGTGGGCTATAGCACACCAATATATGGGAATCCGGGGAATTCAAGTTTTTTGGTTGTAAAACGTAAAACAACAAAGAACGGCCATGGCGGGGCGGTGACTATGGTTCCTTAGGTCGTATTTTATGGCCCTGAATTATTTTGGGCGATCGGGGTCCGGGGGACCCGGGCCCACTCGGAAGATGTGGGCTAGAGCACACGAAAATATGGGAATCGGGCAGAATTCTAGTTTTTTGGTCGTAAAAAGCAAAACAACGAGGAACGGTCATGGCAGGGCGGTGACTATGGTTTCTTAGGTCGTATTTTATAGCCCGAAAAATTATTAGGCCATCGGGGTCCGGGGGGCCGGACCCACTAGGAAGGCGTGGGCTATAGCACACGAATATATGGGAATCGGGCAGAATTTCTAGTTTATTGGCCATAAAACGCAAAACAACGAGGAACGGCCATGGCAGGGTGGTGACTATGGTTCCTTTGGTCGTATTTGATCTCCTGGAAAAATGTAAGGCAATCCGATTTCAGGGGACCCGGGCCCACTCGGAAGGCGTGGGCTATAGCACACGAAAATATGGCAATCGGGTGAAATTCTAATTTTTTCGCCGTATAAAGCAAAACAATGCGGAACGGTCATGGCGGGGCGGTGACTATGGTTCCTTAGGTCGTATTTGATCGCCAGGAATAATGTAAGGCAATCCGGTTTCGGGGGACCAGGGCCCACTCGGAAGGCGTGGGCTATAGCACACAAAAATATGGGAATCGGGCGAAATTCTAGTTTTTTTGCCGTAAAATGCAAAAACAACGAGGAACGGCCACGGTCGGGCGGTGAATATGATTCCTTAGGTCATATTTGATGGCTCGGAAAAAGTTTAGGCGATCGGAGTCCGGGGGGCCCGGTCCCACTCGGAAGGCTTGGCCTTTAGCACACGAATATATCAGAATCGGGGAAAATTCTAGTTTTTTTGCCGTAAAATGCAAAACAAGGAGGAACAGCCTTGGCGGGGCGGTGACTATGGTTCCTTAGGTTTAAAAGGATGGCCCCGAACAATTTTAGGCGATCGGGGTTCAGGGGCCCAGACCCACTCGGAAGGCATGGGCTATAGCACACGAAAATATGGGAATCGGGCAAATTTCTAGTTTTTTGGCCGTAAAATGCAAAACAACGAGGAACGGCCATGGTGGGGTGGTGACTATGGTTCCTTATGTCATATTTGATGGCCTGAATAACTTTAGGCAATCAGGGTCCGGGGGCCGGACCCACTCGGAAGGCATGGGCTTATAGCACACGAAAATATGGGAATCGGGCGAAATTCTAGTTTTTTGGCCGTAAAATGCAAAACAACGAGGAACGGCCACGGCTAGGGGGTGACTGTGGTTACTTAGGTCGTATTTGATGGATCAGAAAAAGTTTAGGTGATCGGGGTCCGAGGGGCCCGGTTCCACTCGGAAGGCGTGAGCTATAGCACACGAATATATGGGAATCAGGCGGAATTCTAGTTTTTTGGCCGTAAAACGCAAAATAACGAGGAACGGTCACGGCGGGGAGATGACTATGGTTCATTAGGTCATTTTTGATGGCCTGAAAAAATGTTAGGTGATCGGGGTCTGGGGGGCCCAGACCCACTCGGAAGGCATGGGCTATAAAAAATATGGCAATCGCGCGAAATTCTAGTTTGTTGGACGTAGAAAGCAAAAAAAATGAGGAACGGTCATGGCGGGGCGGTGACTATGGTTCCTTAGGTCGAAAATGAGGGCCCGAAAAAATTTTAGGCGATCGGGGTCCGGGAGCCCGGACTCACTCGGAGCGTGTGCTGCACACGAAAATATGAGAATCAGGCGAAATTCTAGTTTTTTGGCCGTAAAATGCAAAACAACGAGCAACGGCCATGGCAAGGCGGTGACTATGGCTCCTTAGGTTGTATTTGATGGCCCCGAATAATTTTATGTGATCGGGGTCCGGGGGCCTGGACCCACTCGGAAGGCATGGACTTATTGCACACGAAAATATGGGAATCGGGCGAAATTTTAGTTTTTTTGGCCGTAAAATGTAAGACAACGAGGAACGGCCACGGCTGGGCGGTGACTATGGTTCCTTAGGTCTTATTTGATGGCCTCGAATAATTTTAGACGATCGGGGTCCGGGGGTCCGGACCCACTCGGAAGGCATGGGCTAAGGCACACGAATATATGGGAATCGAGAGAAATTCTAGTTTTTTGGCCGTAAAATGTAAAACAACAAGGAACGGCCATGGCGGGGCGGTGACTATGGTTCCTTAGGTCGTATTTGATGGCTCGAAATTTTTTTTGGCTATCGAGGTCCGGGGGCCCGGACCCACTTGGAAGGCAATCGAAAATATGGCAATCGGGCGAAATTCAAGTTTTTTGGTCGTATAAAGCAAAACAACGAAGAACGGTCATGGCTGGGCAGTGGTTATGGTTCCTTAGGTCGTATTAGATAGCCCGGAAAAATTTTAGACGATCGCGGTCCGGGGGGGCTGGATCCACTCGGAATCATGGGCTATAGCACACGAATATATGTGAATCGGGTGAAATTCTTGTTTTTTGGCCGTAAAATGCAAAACAACAAGGAGCGGCCATGGAGGGGCGTGACTATGGTTCCTTAGGTCATACTTGGTGGCCTGGAAAATTTTAGGCGATCGGGGTCCGGGGGCCCGGACACACTCGGAAGGCGTGGGCTAGATCACGAAAATATGGGAATCAAGCGAAATTCTTGTTTTTTGGGCGTAAAACGCAAAAAACTGATTAACGGCCATGGCGAGGCAGTGACTATGGTTCCTTAGGTCGTATTTGATAGGTCGGGAAAATTTTAGACTGTCGGCCCCGGACCCACTTGGAAGGCATGGGCAATATCACACGAAAATATGGGAATCGGGCGAAATTCTTATTTTTTGGCCGTATAAAGCAAAACAATGAAGAACGGTTATAGCGGGGTGGTGGCTATGGTTCCTTAGGTCGTATTTGATAGCCTGGAAAAATTTTAGGCGATCAAGGTCCGGGGGGCCTGGACCCACTCGGAAGGCGTGGGCTAGCACACGAATATATGGGAATCGGGCTGAATTCTAGTTTTTTGGCCGTAAAACGCAAAACAACGAGGAACGGCCATGGCGGGGCAGTGACTATGGTTCCTTAGGTCATATTTGATGGCCTGGAAAATTTTTAGGCAATCCGGTTTCGGGGGACCCGGGCCCACTCGGAAGGGGTGGGCTAGAGCACACGAAAATAGGGGAATCAGGCGGAATTCTAGTTTTTTGGTTGAAAATAGCAAAACAACGATGAACGGTCATGGCGGGGCGGTGACTATGGTTCCATAGATCGTATTTGATGGCCCAAATAAATTTTAGGCGATCGGGGTCCGGGGGGCCGGACCCACTCGGAAAGCGTGGGCAATAGAACACGAAAATATGGGAATCGGGCGAAATTCTAGTTTTTTGGCCGTAAAACGCAAAACAACGAGGAACGGCCATGGCAGGGCGGTGACAATGGTTCCTTAGGTCATATTTGATGGCCCGGAATAATTTTAGGCTATCGGGATCTGTGGGCTCGGACCCACTCGGAAGGTGTGGGCTATAGATTACGAAAATATGGAAATCGGGCGAACCTCTAGTTTTTTGGCCGTATAAAGCAAAAAAACGAGGAACGGTCATAGCGGGGCAGTGGCTATGGTCCTTTGGTCGTATTTGATGTCCAGAAAAAAAAATTGGCATTCGAGGTCCGGGGGCCCGGGTCCACTCGGAAGGCATGTGCTATATCACACAAAAATATGGGAATCGGGCAAAATTCTAGTTTTTCGGTAGTAAAATGCAAAAAGAAAGGAACTGTCATGGCGGGAGGTGACTCTAGTTCCTTAGATCGTATTTGATGGCCCGGAAAATGTTTTGGCGATCTGGGTCAAATAGGCGCGGCACACTAGGAAAGCGACACGAAAATAGTGGAATCAGGCGGAATTCTAGTTTTTTGGTCGTAAAAAGCAAAACAACGAGGAACGGTCATGTAGGGGAGGTGAAAATGGTTCGTTAGGTCGTATTTGATGGCCTGAAAACTTTTTAGTCGATCAGGGACCGATGGGCCCGGACCCACTCGGAAGGCGTGACACACGAATATATGGGAATCGGGCGGAATTCTAGTTTTTTGGCCGTAAAATGCAAAACAACGAGGAACGGCCATGGCAGGGCGGTGACAATGGTTCCTTAGGCCGTATTTGATGGCCAGGAAAAGTTTTAGGCTATCAGGGTTCGGGGGCCCGGACCCACTCGGAAGGAGTAGCACACGAAATTCTGGGAATCAGGCGAAATTCTAGTTTTTTGGTCGTGAAATGCAAAACAACGAGGAACAGCCATGGCGGGGCGGTGACTATGGTTCCTTCAGTCGTATTTGATGGCCCGAAATTTTTTTTATCGATCGGGGTCCAGGGGGCCCGAACCCACTCAGAAAGCGTGGGCTATCGCACGAATATATGGGAATCGGGCGGAATTCTAGTTTTTTGGTCGTAAAACGCGAAACAACGAGGAACGTCCATAGCGGGGCGATGACTATGGTTCCTTAAGTCATATTTGATGGCCTGGAAATATTTTAGGCAATCCGGTTTCGGGGGACCCGGGCCCACTCGGAAGGCGTGGGCTAGAGCACACGAAAATATGTGAATCGGGTGGAATTCTAGTTTTTTGGTCATAAAAAGCAAAACAACGAGGAACGGTCATGGCGGGGCGGTGGCTATGGTTCCTTAGGTCGTATTTGATGGCTTTGAAAAAATTTAGGCGATCGGGGTCCGGGGTCCTGGACCCACTTGGAAGGCGTGGGTACACGAAAATATAGCAATCGGGTGAAATTTAAGTTTTTTGGCCGTGTAAAGCAAAACAACGAGGAACGGTCATGGCGGGGCGGTGGCTTTGGTTCCTTTGGTCGTACTTGATAGCCTGAAAAAAATTTAGGCGATCAGGGTCCGGGGGCCCAAGACCCATTCAGAAGTCGTGGGCTATATAGCACACGATAATATGGGAATCGGGAGAAATTCTAGTTTTTTGGATGTAAAACGCAAAACAACGAGGCACGGCCATGGCGAGGCGGTGACTATGGTTCCTTAGGTCGTATTTGATAGCCCAGAAAAATTTTAGTCGATCGATGTCCGGGGGGCTCGGACCCACTCGGAAAGTGTGGGCTATAGAACACGAAAATATGGAAATCGGGTAAAATCCTAGTTTTTTGGCCGTATAAAGCAAAAAAATGTGGAACGGTCATAGAGGGGCGGTGGGTATGGTCCTTAGGTCGTATTTGATAGCCCAAAAAAATCTTAGGCGATCGGGGTTCAGGGGGCCTGGACCCACTCTGAAGGCGTGGGCTATAGCACAATAAAATATGGAAATCGGGCGAAATTCTAGTTTTTTGGCTGTAAAACGCAAAACAATGAGGAACGGACATGGTGGGGTGGTGACTATGGTTCCTTAGGTCGTATTTGATAGCATGGAAAAATTATAGGCAATCCATTTTTGGGGGACCTGCGCCCACTCGGAAAGCGTGAGATAGAGCACATGAAAATATGGGAATCGGGGGGAAGTCTATATTTTTGGCCGTAAAATGCATAAAAATGAGGAACAGTCATGGCGGGGTAGTGACTATGGTTCCTTAGGTCATATGTGATGGCCCAAAAAAAATATTAGGCGATCAAGGTCAAGGGGGCCCGGACCCATTCGGAAGGCGTGGGCTATAGCTCACGTTAATATGGAAATCGGGAGAAATCCTAGTTTTTTTTATCGTAAAAAGCAAAAAAATGAGGAACGGTCATGGCGGGGTGGTGACTATGGTTCCTTATGTCGTATTTGATGGCCCGAAAAAGTTTTAGGCGATCAGGGTCCGGGGTCCCCCGACCCATTCGGAAGGCATAGGCTATAGCACACGAAAATATGGCAATCGGGTGAAATTCTAGTTTTTGACCGTAAAAAGAAAGGAAACGAGGAACGGTCATGGCGGGGCGGTGGCTATAGTTCCTTAGGTCGTATTTGATAGCCCGAAAGAATTTTAGCCGATCAGGGTCCAGGGGCCCAGACCCAACTTGGAAGGCGTGGGCTATAGCACACGAAAATATGGCAATCGAGCGAAATTCTAGTTTTTTGGCCGTATAAAGCAAATCAACGAGGAACGGTCATATGAGGCGATGGTTCCTTAGGTGATATTTGATAGCCCAAATTTGTTTTAGGTGATCCGGGTCGGGGGGGCTCGAACCCAATCGAAAGGAGTGGGCTATAGCACACGAATCTATGGGAATCGGGCAGAATTCTAGTTTTTTGGCCGAAAAATGTAAAACAACGAGGAACGGCCATGGCGGGGCGGTGACTATGGTTCCTTAGGTCGTATTTGATGGCCCAGATAAATTTTAGGCGATCGGGGTACGGGGGATCCGGACCTACCCAGAAGGCATGGGCTAATGCTCACAAAAATAAGGCAATCGCGTGAAATTCTAGTTTTTTGGCCCTAAAAAGCATAAAATGAGGAACGGTCATGGCGGGGTGGTCACTATGGTTTATTAGGTCATATTTGATGGCCCAAAAAAATTTTATACGATCGGGGTCCGGGGTCCCGGACCCACTCGGAAGGCATGGGATAATAGCACACGAAAATGTGGCAATTGGGAAAAATTTTAATTTTTTGGTCGTAAAACGCAAAACAACGAGGAACGGTCATGGCAGGGCAGTGACTATGGTTCCTTAGATTGTATTTGATAGCTCGGAAAATTTTTAGGTGATCGGGGTCGTGGAGCCCCGACCCACTTTGAAGGCATGGGCTATAGCTCACGAAAATATGCCAATCACGCGAAATTCTAGTTTTTTTGGCCGTAAAAAGCAAAAAAAGAGAAACGGTCATGGCGGGGTGGTGACTATGGTTCCTTAGGTCCTATTTGATGGCCGAAAAAAATTTTAGGTGATCGGGGTCCGGGGGCCTGGACCCACTTGGAAGGCGTATAGCACACGAAAATATGGCAATCAATTGAAATTCTAGTTTTTTTGCTGTATAAAGCAAAACAACGAGGAACGGTCATGGCGGGGCAGTGGATATGGTTCCTTAGGTCGTATTTGATAGCCCGTAAAAATGTTAGTCGATCGGGGTCTGGGGGACCCGAACCCACTCAGAGGGCGTGGGCTATCACACGAATATATTGGAATCGAGCAAAATTCTAGTTTTAGTAGTTAAACGCAAAATAACGAGGAACGTCCATCGCGGGGCGGTGACTATGGTTCCTTAATTCGTATTTGATGGCTTGGAAAAATTTTCAGCAATCCAGTTATGGGGGACCCGGGCCCACTCGGAAGGCGTGGGCTCTAGCACACGAAAATATGGGAATCAGGTGGAATTCTAGTTTTTTGGTCGTAAAATGCAAAACAACGAGGAACGGTCATGGCGGGGCGATGACTATAGTTCCTTAGGTCGTATTTGATGGCCGAAATAAATTTTAGTCGATCGGGGTCCGGGGGCCCCGGACCCACTCGGAAAGAGTGGGCAATAGAATACGAAAATATGGAAATCGGGCGAAATTCTAGTTTTTTGGCCGCATAAAGCAAAAAAATGAGGAACGGTCATAGCAGGGCGGTGGCTATGGTCCTTAGGTCATATTTGATAGCCCTGAAAAATTTTAGGCAATCGGGGTCAGGGGGCCTGGACCCACTCGGAAGGTGTGGGCTATAGCACACGAAAATATGGGAATCGGGCGGAATTCTAGTTTTTTGGCCGTAAAACGCAAAACAATAAGGAACGGCCATGCGGGGTGGTGACTATGGTTCCTTAGGTTGTATTTGATTGCTTGGAAAAATTTTAGGCAATCTTGTTTCGGGGGACCCGAGCCCACTCAGAAGGCGTGGGAGCACACGAAAATATGGGAATCGGGCGGAATTCTAGATTTTTGGCCGTAAAATGCAAAAAATAAGGAACGATCATGGTGAGGTGGTGACTATGGTTCCTTAGGTCGTATGTGATGGCTCGAAAAAATTTTGGGCGATCAGGGTCAGGGGGGTCGGATCCATTCGGAAGGCGTGGGCTATAGCACATGATAATATGGAAATCGGGAGAAATTCTAGTTTTTTTTACCGTAAAAAGCAAAAAAATGATGAACGGTCATGTCGGGGTGGTGACTATGGTTCCTTATGTCGTATTTGATGGCCCGAAAAAATATTAGGCGATCAGGGTCCGGGGGCCCCCGACCCATTCGGAAGGCGTAGAATATAGCACACGAAAATATGGCAATCGGGCGAAATTCTATTTTTTTACCGTAAAACGAAAGGAAACGAGGAACGGTCATGGCGGGGCGGTGTCTATAGTTCCTTAGGTCATATTTGATAGCCCGGAAGAATTTTAGCCGATCAGGGTCTGGGGGCCCGGACCCACTTGGAAAGTGTGGGCTATAGCACACGAAAATATGGCAATCGAGTGAAATTCTAATTTTTTTGTCGTATAAAGCAAATCAATGAGGAACGGTCATGGTGAGGCGATGGAAATGGTTGCTTAGTTCATATTTGATAGCCTGGAAAATTTTTAAGTGATCGGGGTCGGGGGGCCCGGACCCACTCGAAAGGCATGGGCTATAGCACATAAATATATGCAAATCGGGCGGAATTCTAGTTTTTTGGCCGAAAAATGTAAAACAAAGAGGAACGGCCATGGCGGGGCAGTGACTATGGTTCCTTAGGTCTATTTTGATGGCCTAGATAAATTTTAAGCGATCTGGCAAACCAACGTTAGAATAATATTAACCATTTTAAAAGAATTTTAAAGTAATTAATAACAAAGAAACAAATGCGGAAGTAAAGTCTGAAATGTAGTTAATAATCCATAGTAATCACGATAACTAAATACCATCCCAGAGCTGGAGTCACAAGTGCACGAGCTTCTAGAATAATACAAATAATGGTGTGAATAAAATTCAAGTTGTTTGAAATATAATACACAGCTGAGATAAGATAGAAGGGGACTTCAGAACTGCGAACGTTGTGCAGTTACACCTCAAGTATCCACTGGGGGGCCCGGGGGTCCGGACCTACCCGGAAGGCATGGGCTATAGCTCACAAAAATAAGGCAATCGCGCGAAATTCTAGTTTTTTGGTCGTAAAAAGCAAAACAACGAGGAACAGTCATGGCAGGGCGATGACTATGGTTCCTTAGGTCGTATTTGATGGCCCAAATAAATTTTAGTCGATCGGGTTCCGGGGGGCCTGGACCCACTCGGAATGCGTGGGCAATAGAACCCGAAAATATGGAAATCGGGCGAAATTCTAGTTTTTTGGCCATATAAAGCAAAAAAACAAGGAACGGTCATAGCGGGGCGGTGGCTATGGTCCTTAGGTCGTACTTGATAGCCCGAAAACATTTTAGGCGATCGGGGTCCGGGGGGCCTAGACCCACTCAGAAAGCGTGGGCTATGGCACACGAAAATATGGGAATCGGGCGGAATTCTAGTTTTTTGGCCGTAAAATGCAAAACAATGAGGAACGGCCATGGGGGGGGGGGTGACTATGGTTCCTTAGGTCGTATTTGATGGCATGGAAAAATTTTAGGCAATCCTGTTTCGGGTTACCCGGGCCCACTCGGAAGGCGTGGGATAGAGCATAAGAAAATACGGGAATCAGGCGGAATTCTAGTTTTTTGGTCGTAAAATTCAAAACAACGAGGAACGGTAATGGCGGGGCGATGACTATAGTTCCTTAGGTCGTATTTGATGGCCGAAATAAATTTTAGTCGTTCGGGGTCCGGGGGCCCCCGGACCCACTTGGAAAGAGTGGGCAATAGAATACGAAAATATGGAAATCGGGCGAAATTCTAGTTTTTTGGCCGCATAAAGCAAAAAAATGAGGAACGGTCATAGCAGGGCGGTGGCTATGGTCCTTAGGTCATATTTGATAGCCCTGAAAAATTTTAGGCGATCGGGGTCAGGGGGCCTGGACCCACTCGGAAGGCGTGGGCTATAGCACACGAAAATATGGGAATCGGGCGGAATTCTAGTTTTTTGGCCGTAAAACGCAAAACAATGAGGAACGGCCATGCGGGGCGGTGACTATGGTTCCTTAGGTTGTATTTGATTGCTTGGAAAAATTTTAGGCAATCTTGTTTTGGGGGACCCGAGCCCACTCAGAAGGCGTGGGATAGAGCACACGAAAATATGGGAATCGGGCGGAATTCTAGATTTTTGGCCGTAAAATGCAAAAAATGAGGAACGGTCATGGCGAGGTGGTGACTATGGTTCCTTAGGTCGTATGTGATAGCCCGAAAAAATTTTGGGCGATCAGGGTCAGGGGGGTCGGATCCATTCGGAAGGCGTGGGCTATAGCACACGATAATATGGAAATCGGGAGAAATTCTAATTTTTTTTACCGTAAAAAGCAAAAATATGATGAACGGTCATGTCGAGGTGGTGACTATGGTTCCCTATGTCGTATTTGATGGCCCGAAAAAATATTAGGCGATCAGGGTCCGGGGGCCCCCGACCCATTCGGAAGGCGTAGAATATATCACACGAAAATATGGCAATCGGGCGAAATTCTATTTTTTTACCGTAAAACGAAAGGAAACGAGGAACAGTCATGGCGGGGCGGTGTCTATAGTTCCTCAGGTCATATTTGATAGTCCGGAAGAATTTTAGCCGATCAGGGTCCGGGGGCCCGGACCCACTTGGAAAGCGTGGGCTATAGCACACGAAAATATGGCAATCGAGCGAAATTCTAATTTTTTTGTCGTATAAAGCAAATCAATGAGGAACGGTCATGGTGAGGCGATGGCAATGGTTACTTAGTTCATATTTGATAGCCTGGAAAATTTTTAAGTGATCGGGGTCGGGGGGCCCGGACCCACTCGAAAGGCATGGGCTATAGCACATGAATATATGCGAATCGGGCGGAATTCTAGTTTTTTGGCCGAAAAATGTAAAACAAAGAGGAACGGCCATGGCGGGGCAGTGACTATGGTTCCTTAGGTCTATTTTGATGGCCTAGATAAATTTTAAGCGATCGGGGCCCGGGGGTCCGGACCTACCCGGAAGGCATGGGCTATAGCTCACAAAAATAAGGCAATCGCGCGAAATTCTAGTTTTTTGGTCGTAAAAAGCAAAACAAGGAGGAACAGTCATGGCAGGGCGATGACTATGGTTCCTTAGGTCGTATTTGATGGCCCAAATAAATTTTAGTCGATCGGGTTCCGGGGGGCCTGGACCCACTCGGAATGCGTGGGCAATAGAACACGAAAATATGGAAATCGGGCGAAATTCTAGTTTTTTGGCCGTATAAAGCGAAAAAACAAGGAACGGTCATAGCAGGGCGGTGGCTATGGTCCTTAGGTCGTACTTGATAGCCCGAAAATGTTTTAGGCGATCGGGGTCCGGGGGGCCTAGACCCACTCAGAAAGCGTGGGCTATGGCACACGAAAATAAGGGAATCGGGCGGAATTCTAGTTTTTTGGCTGTAAGATGCAAAACAATGAGGAACGGCCATGGGAGGGGGGGTGACTATGGTTCCTTAGGTCGTATTTGATGGCACGGAAAAATTTTAGGCAATCCTGTTTCGGGTTACCCGGGCCCACTCGAAAGGCGTGGGATAGAGCATAAGAAAATATGGGAATCGGGCGGAATTCTAGATTTTTGGCCGTAAAATGCAGAAAACCTAGGAACAGTCATGCCGGGGCGATGACAATGGTTCCTTAGGTCGTATTTGATAGCCCAAATAAATTTTAGTCGATCGGGGTCCGGGTGGCCCGGACCCACTCGGAAAGCGTGGGCAATAGAACACGAAAATATAGAAATCAGGCGAAATTCTAGTTTTTTGGCCGTATAAAGCAAAAAAAATGAGTAACAATCATAGCGGGGCAGTGACTATGGTTCCTTAGGTCGTCTTTGATGGCATGAAAAATCTTTAGGTAATCCTGTTTCGGGGGAACCGGGCCCACTTGGAAGACGTGGGATAGAGCACACGAAAATATAGGAATCATGCGGAATTCTAAACTTTTGGCCGTAAAATGCAAAAAAATGAGGAACCGTCATGGCAGGGCGATGACAATGGTTCCTTAGGTCATATTTGATGGCCCAAATAAATTTTAGTCGATCGGGGTCCGGTTGGCCCGGACCCACTCAGAAAGCGTGGGCAATAGAACACGAAAATACGGAAATCGGGTGAAATCCTAGTTATTTGGCCATATAAAGCAAAAAAACGAGGAACGGTCATAGCGGTCAGTGGCTATGGTCCTTAGGTCATATTTGAAAGCCCGGAAAAATTTTAGGCGATCGGGGTCTGGGGGGCCTGGACCCACTCGGAAGGCGTGGGCTATATAGCACACGAAAATATAGGAATCAGGCAAAATTCTAGTTTTTTGGCCGTAAAATGCAAAACAACGAGGAACGGCCATGGCGGGGTGGTGTCTATGGTTCCTTAGGTCATATTTGATGGCTTGGAATAATTTTAGGTGATCGGGGTCCGGGGGCTCGTACCCACTCGGAAGGCGTGGGCTATAGCTCACGAAAATATGGGAATCGGGAGAAATTCTAGTTTTTTGCTCGTAAAACGCAAAATAATGAGGAACGGCCATGGTGGGGCAGTGACTATGATTCCTTAGGTCGTATTGGATGGCTCGGAAAAATTTTAGGCAATCGGGGTCCGGGGGCCTAGTCCCACTTGGAAGGCGTGGGCTATAGCACACGAAAATATGGCAATCGGGCAAAATTTAAGTTTTTTGGCCGTATAAAGCAAAACAACAAAGAACGGTCATGGCGCGGAGGTGGCTATGGTTCCTTAGGTCATATTTTATATCTCGGAAAAAGTTTAGGCGATCGGGGTCCGGGGGGCCCGGTCCCACTGGGAAGGCATTGGTTATAGCACACGAATATATGGGAATCGTGCGGAATTCTAGTTTTTTTGCCGTAAAATGCAAATCAACGAGGAACGGCCATGGTGGGGCGGTGACTATGGTTCCTTAGGTCGTATTTGATGAACCTGAATAATTTTAGGTGATCGGGGTACGGGGGGCCTGGACCCACTAGGAAGGCGTGGGCTATAGCACACGAATATATGTGAATCAGGCAGAATTTTAGTTTTTTGGCCGTAAAACGCAAAACAACGAGGAACGGCCATGGCGGGTCGGTGACTATGGTTCCTTAGGCAATCCGGTTTTGTGCAACCTGGGCCCACTCGGAAGGCGTGGGCTAGAGTACACTAAAATATGGGAATCGAGTGGAATTCTAGTGTTTTGTTCGTAAAAAGCAAAACAACGAAGAACGGTCATGGCGAGGCAGAGACTATGGTTCCTTAGGTCGTATTTGATGACCCAAATGAATTTTAGGCGATCGGGGTCCGGCGGGCCCGGACCTACTTGGAAGGCATGGGCTAGCTCACCAAAATGAGGAACGGTCATGGCGGGGTGGTGACTATGGTTTATTAGGTCGTATTTGATGGCCTGGAAAATTTTTAGTTGATCGGGTTCCGGGGGCCCAGACCCATCTAGAATGCGTGGGCTATAGCACACGAAAATATGGGAATCAGGCGGAATTCTAGTTTTTTGGCCATAAAACACAAAACAACAAGGAACGGCCATGGAGGGGCGGTGAATATGGTTCCTTAGGTCGTATTTGATAGCCCCGAAAACTTTTAGGTGATCGGGGTCAGGGGGCTCAGACCCACTCACGAGGCGTGGGCTTATAGCACATGAAAATATGGGAATCAGGCGAAATTCTAGTTTTTTGGCCATTAAACGCAAAACAATGAGGAACGGCCATGGCGGGACGGTGAATATGGTTCCTTAGGTCGTATTTGATGGCCTGCAAAAATTTTAGGCAATCCAGTTTCGGGGGACCCAAGCCCACTCGGAAGGCATGGGCTAGAGCACAGGAAAATATGGGAATCGTGCGGAATTCTAGTTTTTTGGCCGTAAAACTCAAAATAACATAGAACGGCCATGGCGGGGCGTTGACTATGGTTCCTTAGGCCGTATTTGATGGCCCGCAATAATTTTAGGTGATCGGGGTCAGGGGTCCCGGACCCATTCGGAAGGCGTGGGCTATAGCACACGAATATATGGGAATCGGGCAGAATTCTAGTTTTTTGGCCGTCAAACGCAAATCAACGAGGAACGGCCATGGTGGGGCGGTGACTATGGTTTCTTAGGTCGTATTTGATGGCCCTGAATATTTTAGGTGATCAGGGTCCTAGGGTCCGGACCCACTCGGAAGGCATGGGCTATGGCACACGAAAATATGGGAATCGGGCGAAATTCTAGTTTTTTGGCCGTAAAATGCAAAACAACGAGGAACGGCCACGGCGGGGAGGTGACTATGGTTCTTTAGGTCGTATTTGATGGCATGGAAAAATTTTAGGCAATCCTGTTTCGGGGTACCCGGGCCCACTCGGAAGGCGTGGGATAGAGCACAAGAAAATATGGGAATCGGGCGGAATTTTAGATTTTTGGCCGTAAAATGCAGAAAATCGAGGAACAGTCATGCCGGGGTGATGACAATGGTTCCTTAGGTCGTATTTGATGGCCCAAATAAATTTTAGTCGATCGGGGTCAGGGTGGCACGGACCCACTCGGAAAGCGTGGGCAATAGAACATGAAAATATAGAAATCGGGCGAAATTCTAGTTTTTTGGCCGTATAAATCAAAACAAATGAGGAACAATCATAGCTGGGCAGTGACTATGGTTCCTTAGGTCGTCTTTGATGGCATGGAAAATTTTTAGGCAATCCTGTTTCGGGGGAACCGGGCCCACTTGGAAGGCGTGGGATAGAGCACACGAAAATATGGGAATCATGCGAAATTCTAGATATTTGGCCGTAAAATGCAAAAAAATGAGGAACCGTCATGGCAGGGCGATGACAATGGTTTCTTAGGTCGTATTTGATGGCCCAAATAAATTTTAGTCTATCGGGGTCCGGTTGGCCCGGACCCACTCGGAAAGCGTGGGCAATAGAACACGAAAATATGGAAATCGGGTGTAATCCTAGTTATTTGGTCGTATAAAGCAAAAGAATGAGGAACGGTCATAGCGGGTCGGTGGCTATGGTCCTTAGGTCATATTTGATAGCCCAGAAAATTTTTAGGCAATCGGGGTCTGGGGGGCCTGGACCCACTCGGAAGGCGTGGGCTATAT
Source organism: Nicotiana tabacum (assembly GCF_000715075.1). Classification (NCBI taxonomy): domain Eukaryota; kingdom Viridiplantae; phylum Streptophyta; class Magnoliopsida; order Solanales; family Solanaceae; genus Nicotiana; species Nicotiana tabacum. The sequence goes on along the minus strand of NW_027438293.1, from coordinate 94,966 downwards.
AGCACACGAAAATATAGGAATCAGGCAAAATTCTAGTTTTTTGGTCGTAAAATGCAAAACAACGAGGAACAGCCATGGCGGGGCAGTGACTATGATTCCTTAGGTCGTATTGGATGGCTCGGAAAAATTTTAGGCAATCGGGGTCCGGGGGCCTAGTCCCACTTGGAAGGCGTGGGCTATAGCACACGAAAATATGGCAATCGGGCGAAATTTAAGTTTTTTGGCAGTATAAAGCAAAACAATGAAGAACGGACATGGCGGGGTGGTGGCTATGGTTCCTTAGGTCATATTTTATAGCTCTGAAAAAGTTTAGGCGATCGGGGTCCGGGGGGCCCGGTCCCACTCGGAAGGCGTGGGTTATAGCACACGAATATATGGGAATCGTGCGGAATTCTAGTTTTTTTGCCGTAAAATGCAAATCAACGAGGAACGGCCATGGTGGGGCGGTGACTATGGTTCCTTAGGTCGTATTTGATGAACCTAAATAATTTTAGGTGATCGGGGTACGGGGGGCCTGGACCCACTAGGAAGGCGTGGGCTATATCACACGAATATATGGGAATCAGGCAAAATTTTAGTTTTTTGGCCGTAAAACGCAAAACAACGAGGAACGGCCACGGCGGGTCGGTGACTATGGTTCCTTAGGTCGTATTTGATGGCCTGGAAAAATTTTAGGCAATCCGATTTTGTGCGACCTGGGCCCACTCGGAAGGCGTGGGCTAGAGCACACGAAAATATGGGAATCGAGCGGAATTCTAGTTTTTTGTTCGTAAAAAGCAAAACAACGAAGAACGGTCATGGCGAGGCTGAGACTATGGTTCCTTAGGTCGTATTTGATGACCCAAATAAATTTTAGGCGATCGGTGTCCGGCGGGCCCGGACCTACTTGGAAGGCATGGGCTAGCTCACCAAAATATGGCAATCGCCCGTAATTCTAGTTTTTTGACGCAAAAAGGAAAGAAATGAGGAATGGTCATGGCGGGGTGGGGACTATGGTTTGTTAGGTCGTATTTGATGGCCTAGAAAATTTTTAATTGATCGGGTTCCGGGGGCCCAGACCCATCTAGAATGCATGGGCTATAGCACACGAAAATATGGGAATCAGGCAAAATTCTAGTTTTTTGGCCGTAAAACACAAAACAACAAGGAACGGCCATGGAGGGGCGGTGAATATGGTTCCTTAGGTCGTATTTGATGGCCCCGAAAAATTTTAGGTGATCGGGGTCAGGGGGCTCGGACCCACTCATGAGGCGTGGGCTTATAGCACACGAAAATATGGGAATCAGGCGAAATTCTAGTTTTTTGGCCATTAAACGCAAAACAACGAGGAACGACCATGACGGGATGGTGAATATGGTTCCTTAGGTCGTATTTGATGGCCTGCAAAAATTTTAGGCAATCCAGTTTCGGGGGACCCAAGCCCACTCGGAAGGCGTGGGCTCACGAAAATATGGGAATCATGCGGAATTCTAGTTTTTTGGCCGTAAAACTAAAAATAACGAGGAACAGCCATGGCGGGGCATTGACTATGGTTCCTTAGGTCGTATTTGATGGCCCTGAATAATTTTAGGCGATCAGGGTCCTGGGGTCCGGACCCACTCGGAAGACATAGGCTATGGCACACGAAAATATGGGAATCGGGCGAAATTCTAGTTTTTTGGCCGTAAAATGCAAAACAACGAGGAACGGCCACGGCGGGGAGGTGACTATGGTTCCTTAGGTCATATTAGATGGCCCGAAATAATTTTAGGCGGAGGGTGTCCGGGAGGCCCGGACCCACTCGGAAGGCGTGGGCTATAGCACACGAATATATGGGAATCGGGCGGAATTCTAGTTTTTTTGCAGTAAAAAGCAAAACAACAAGGAACGGCCATGGCGGGGCGGTGACTATTGTTCCTTAGGTCGTATTTGATGGCCTGGAAAAATGTAAGGCAATCCGGTTTCGGGGGACCCAGGCCCACTCGGAAGGCGTGGGCTAGAGCACACGAAAATATGGGAATCGTACGGAATTCTAGTTTTTTGGTCGTAAAAAGCAAAAAAACGAGGAGCGGTTATGGCAGGGCGGTGACTATGGTTCCTTAGGTCGTAGTTGATAGCTCGGAAATATTTTAGGCGATCGGGGTCCGGGGGGCCCGGACGCACTAGGAAGGGGTGGGCTATAGCACACGAATATATGGGAATAGGGCGGAATTTTTGTTTTTTGGCCGTCAAAATGAAAAAACAACGAGGAACGGCCATGGAGGGGCGGTGACTATGGTTCCTTAGGTCGTATTTGATGGCCTAGAAAAATTTTAGGCAATCCGGTTTCGGGGGACTCGGGCCCACTCGGAAGGCGTGGGCTAGAGCACACGAAAATGTGGGAATCGGGCGGAATTCTAGTTTTTTGTTCGTAAAAAGCAAAACAATGAGGAACGGTCTTGGCCAGGCGGTGACTATGGTTCCTTAGGTCGTATTTGATGGCCCAAATAAATTTTAGGCGATCGGGATCCAAACCTACTCGGAAGGCATGGGCTAGCTTACTAAAATATGGCAATCTCCCGAAATTCTAGTGTTTTGGACGTAAAAAGGAAAAAAATGTGGAACGGTCTTGGAGGGGCGGTGACTATGGTTCCTTAGGTCGTATTTGATGGCCCCGAATAATTTTAGGTCATCGGGGTCCGGGGGCCCGGACCCACTCAGAAGGCGTGAGCTTATAGCACACGAAAATATGGGAATCAGGCAAAATTCTAGTTTTTTGGCCATAAAACGTAAAACAACGAGGAACGGCCATGGCGGGGCGGTGAATATGGTTCCTTAGGTCGTATTTGATGGCCTGGAAAAATTTTAGGCAATCCATTTTCGGGGGACACGGGCCCACTCGGAAGGCGTGGTCTAGAGCACACGAAAATATGGGAATCGGGCGGAATTCTAGTTTTTTGGTCGTAAAAAACAAAACAACGAGGAACGGTCATGGCGGGGCGGTGACTATGGATCCTTCGGTCGTATTTGATGGCCCAAATAAATTTTTGGTGATCGGGGTCCGTGGGGCCTTGACCCACTCGGAAGGTGTGGGCTAGCACATGAAAATATGTGAATCAGGCAAAATTCTAGTTTTTGGGATGCAAAAAGGAAAAAAATAAGGAACGGTCATGGCAGGGCGGTGAATATTGTTTGTTAGGTCGTATTTGATGGCCTGGAAAATTTTTAGTTGATCGGGTTCTGGGGGCCCGGACCCATTTAGAAGGCGTGGGCTATAGCACACGAAAATATGGGAATCAGGCGAAATTCTAGTGTTTTGGCCGTAAAACACAAAACAACAAGGAACGGCCATGGAGGGGCGGTGACTATGGTTCCTTAGGTCGTATTTGATGGCCCCGAATAATTTTAGGCGATCGGGGTCAGGGGCTCGGACCCACTCAGGAGGCGTGGTCTTATAGCACACGAAAATATGGGAATCGGGCGAAATTCTAGTTTTTTGCCCGTAAAATGCAAAACAACGAGGAACGGCCATGGCGGGGCGGTGAATATGGTTCCTTAGGTCGTATTTGATGGCCTGCAAAAATTTTAGGTAATCCGGTTTCGGGGGACCCGAGCCTACTCGGAAGGCGTGGGCTAGAGCACACGGAAATATGGGAATCGTGCAGAATTCTAGTTTTTTGGCCGTAAAACTCAAAATAATGAGGAACGGCCATGGCGGGGCGTTGACTATGGTTCCTTAGGTTGTATTTGATGGCCCGGAATAATTTTAGGTGATCGGGGTCAGGGGGCCCGGACCCATTCGGAAGGCGTAGGCTATAGCACACAAATATATGGGAATCGGGCGAAATTCTAGTTTTTTGGCCGTCAAACGCAAATCAACGAGGAACGGCCTTGGTGGGGCGGTGACTATGGTTTCTTAGGTTGTATTTGATAGCCCTGAATAATTTTAGGCGATCGGGGTCCTGGGGTTCGGACCCACTCGGAAGGCATGGGCTATAGCAAATGAATATATGGGAATCGGGCAGAATTCTAGTTTTTTTGCTGTAAAACGCAAAACAACGAGGAACGGCCATGGCGGGGCGTTGACTATGGTTCCTTAGGTCGTATTTGATGGCCTGGAAAAATGTAAGGCAATCCGGTTTCGGGGGACCCGGGCCCACTCGGAAGACGTGGGCTAGAGCACACGAAAATATGGGAATCAGACAGAATTCTAGTCTTTTGGTCGTAAAAAGCAAAACAACGAGGAACGGTCATGGTAGGGCGGTGACTATGGTTCCTTAGGTCGTATTTGATGGCCTGGAAAAATTTTAGGCAATCCAGTTTAGGGGGACCCGGGCCCACTCGGAAGTCGTGGGTTAGAGCACACGAAAATGTGGGAATCGGGCGAAATTCTAGTTTTTTGTTCGTAAAAAGCAAAACAACGAGGAACGGTCTTGGCAGGGCGGTGACTATTGTTCCTTAGGTCGTATTTGATGGCCCAAATAAATTTTAGGCGATCGGGATCCAGACCTACTCGGAAGGCATGGGCTAGCTTACTAAAATATGGCAATCTCCCGAAATTCTAGTGTTTTGGACGTAAAAAGGAAAAAAATGTGGAATGGTCGTGGAGGGGCAGTGACTATGGTTCCTTAGGTTGTATTTGATGGCCCCGAATAGTTTTAGGTCATCGGGGTCCGGGGGCCCGGACCCACTCAGAAGGCGTGAGCTTATAGCACACGAAAATATGGGAATCAGGCAAAATTCTAGTTTTTTGGCCATAAAACGCAAAACAACGAGGAACGGCCATGGCGGGGCGGTGAATATGGTTCCTTAGGTCGTATTTGATGGCCTAAAAAATTTTTAGGCAATCCATTTTCGGGGGACACGGGCCCACTCGGAAGGCGTGGTCTAGAGCACACGAAAATATGGGAATCAGGCGGAATTCTAATTTTTTGGTCATAAAAAACAAAACAACGAGGAACGGTCATGGCGGGGCGGTGACTATGGTTCCTTAGGTCGTATTTGATGGCCCCGAATAATTTTAGGCGATCGGGGTCAGGGGGCTCGGACCCACTAGGAAGGTGTGGGCTAGAGAGCACACAAAAATATGGGAATCAGGCGGAATTCTTTTTTTTTTGGTCATAAAAATTAAAACAACGAGGAACGGTCATGGCGGGGCGGTGACTATGTATTCTTCGGTCGTATTTGATGGCCCAAATAAATTTTTGGCGATCGGGATCCGTGGGGCCTTGACCCACTCGGAAGGTGTGGGCTAGCACATGAAAATATGTGAATCAGGCGAAATTCTAGTTTTTGGGATGTAAAAAGGAAAAAAACGAGGAACGGTCATGGCGGGGCGGTGACTATGGTTTGTTAGGTCGTATTTGATGGCCTGGAAAATTTTTAGTTGATCAGGTTCCGGGGGCCCGGACCCATCTAGAAGGCGTGGGCTATAGCACACGAAAATATGGGAATCAGGCGGAATTCTAGTTTTTTGGCCGTAAAACACAAAACAACAAGGAACGGCCATGGAGGGGCGGTGACTATGGTTCCTTAGGTCGTATTTGATGGCCCCGAATAATTTTAGGCCATCGGGGTCCGGGGGACAGGACCCACTCAGAAGGCGTGGGCTTATAGCACACGAAAATATGGGAATCGGGCAAAATTCTAGTTTTTTTGGCCATATAACGCAAAACAACGAGGAATGGCCATGGCGGGGCGGTGAATATGGTTCCTTAGGTCGTATTTGATGGCCTGGAAAATTTTTAGGCAATCCGTTTTTGGGGGACATGGGCCCACTCGGAAGGCGTGGTCTAGAGCACACGAAAATATGGGAATCGGGCGGAATTCTAGTTTTTTGGTCGTAAAAAACAAAACAACGAGGAACGGTCATTGCGGGGCGGTGACTATGGATCTTTTGGTCGTATTTGATGGCCAAAATAAATTTTAGGCGATCAAGGTCCGGGGGGCCTTAACCCACTCGGAAGGTGTGGGCTAGCACATGAAAATATGTGAATCAGGCAAAATTTTAGTTTTTCAGATGTAAAAAGGAAAAGAACGAGGAACAGTCATGGCGAGGTGGTGACTATGGTTCCTAAGGTCGTATTTGAAGGCCTGGAAAAATTTTAGTTGATCGGGGTCCCGGGGCCCGGACCCACTTAGAAGGAATGGGCTATAGCACACGAAAATATGGGAATCAGGCGGAATTCTAGTTTTTTGGCCGTAAAACACAAAACAACGAGGAACGGCCATGGAGGGGCGGTGACAATGGTTCATTAGGTCATATTTGATGGCTCCGAATAATTTTAGGTGATCGGGCTCCGGGGACCCGGATCCACTCGGAAGGCGTGGGCTTATAGCACACGAAAATATGGGAATCAGGCGAAATTCTAGTTTTATGGCCGTAAAACGCAAAACAACGAGGAACGATCATGGTGGGCGGTGACTATAGATCCTTAGGTCGCATTTGATGGCCTGGAAAAATTTTAGGCAATCCGGTTTCGGGGGACCCGGGCTCACTCGAAAGGCGTGGGCTAAAGCACACGAAAATATAGGAATCGGGCGAAATTCTAGTTTTTTGGTCGTAAAAAGCAATTCAACGAGGAGCGGTTATGGCAAGGCGGTGTCTATGGTTTCTTAGGTTGTAGTTGATAGCTCGGAAATATTTTAGGCGATCGGGGTCCGGGGGCCCGGACGCACTAGGAAGGCGTGGGCTATAGCACACGAATATATGGGAATAGGGCGGAATTTTAGTTTGTTGGCCGTCAAAATGGAAAACAACGAGGAACGGCCATCGCAGGGCGGTGACTATGGTTCCTTAAGTGGTATTTGATGGCCTGGAAAAATTTTAGGCAATCCTGTTTCGGGGAACCCGGGCCCACTCGGAAGGCGTGGGCTAGAGCACACAAAAATATGGGAATCGGACGGAATTCTAGTTTTTTGGTCGTAAAAGCAAAACAACAAGGAGCGGTTATGGCAGGGCGGTGACTATGGTTCCTTAGGTCGTAGTTGATAGCTCGGAAATATTTTAGGCGATCGCGGTCCGGAGGGCCCGGACGCACTTGGAAGGCGTGGGCTATAGCACACGAATATATGGGAATAGGGCGGAATTTTAGTTTTTTGGCCGTCAAAACGCAAAACAACGAGGAACGGCCATGGCGGGGCGGTGACTATGGTTCCTTAGGTCGTATTTGATGGCCTGGAAAAATTTTAGGCAATCCGGTTTCGGGGGACTCGGGCGCACTCGGAAGGCGTGGGCTAGAGCACACGAAAATGTAGGAATCGGGCGGAATTCTAGTTTTTTGTTCGTAAAAAGCAAAACAATGAGGAACGGTCTTGGCAGGGCGGTGACTATGGTTCCTTAGGTCGTATTTGATGGCCCAAATAAATTTTAGGCGATCGGGATCCAGACCTACTCGGAAGGCATGGGCTAGCATACTAAAATATGGCAATCTCCCGAAATTCTAGTGTTTTGGACGTAAAAGGGAAATAAACGTGGAACGGTCATGGAGGGGTGGTGACTATGGTTCCTTAGGTCATTTTTGATGGCCCCGAATAATTTTAGGTCATCGGGGTCCGGGGGCCCGGACCCACTCAGAAGGCGTGAGCTTATAGCTCACGAAAATATGGGAATCAGGCAAAATTCTAGTTTTTTGGCCATAAAACGCAAAACAACGAGGAACGGCCATGGCGGGGTGGTGAATATGGTTCCTTAGGTCGTATTTGATGGCCTGGAAAAATTTTAGGCAATCCATTTTCGGGGGACACGGGCCCACTCGGAAGGCGTGGTCTAGAGCACACGAAAATATGGGAATCGGGCGGAATTCTAGTTTTTTGGTCATAAAAAGCAAAACAACGAGGAACGGTCATGGCAGGGCGGTGACTATGGATCCTTCAGTCGTATTTGATGGCCCAAATAAATTTTTGGCGATCGGGGTCCGAGGGTCTTGACCCACTCGGAAGGTGTGGGCTAGCACACGAAAATATGTGAATCAAGCGAAAAGTTTAGTTTTTCGGATGTAAAAAGGAAAAGAACGAGGAACAGTCATGGCGAGGCGGTGACTATGGTTCCTAAGGTCGTATACGATGGCCTGGAAAAATTTTAGTTGATCGGGGTCCGGGGGCCCCGACCCACTTAGAAGGCATTGGCTATAGCACACGAAAATATGGGAATCAGGCGGAATTCTAGTTTTTTGGCCGTAAAACACAAAACAACGAGGAACGGCCATGAGGGGCAGTGACAATGGTTCATTAGGTCATATTTGATGGCTCCGAATAATTTTAGGTGATTGGGCTCCGGGGACCCGGATCCACTCGGAAGGCGTGGGCTTATAGCACACAAAAATATGGGAATCAGACGAAATTCTAGTTTTATGGCCGTAAAACGCAAAACAACGAGGAACGGTCATGGTGGGCGGTGACTATGGATCCTTAGGTCGCATTTGATGGCCTAGAAAAATTTTAGGCAATCCGATTTCGGGGGACCCGGGCTCACTCGGAAGGCGTGGGCTAAAGCACACGAAAATATAGGAATCGGGCGAAATTCTAGTTTTTTGGTCATAAAAAGCAATTCAACGAGGAGCGGTTATGGCAGGGCGGTGACTATGGTTCCTTAGGTCGTAGTTGATAGCTCAGAAATATTTTAGGCGATCGGGGTCCGGGGGGCCCGGACGCACTAGGAAGGCGTGGGCTATAGCACACGAATATATGGGAATAGGGCAGAATTTTAGTTTTTTGGTCGTCAAAACGCAAAACAATGAGGAACGGCCATGGCGGGGTGGTGACTATGGTTCCTTAGGTCGTATTTGATGGCCTGGAAAAATTTTAGGCAATCCGGTTTCGGGGGACCCAGGCCCACTCGGAAGGCGTGGGCTAGAGCACACGAAAATATGGGAATAAGACGTAATTCTAGTTTTTTGGTCGTAAAAAGCAAAACAACGAGGAGCGGCTATGGCAGGGCGGTGACTACGGTTCCTTAGGTCGTATTTGATGGCCTGGAAAAATGTAAGGCAATCCGGTTTCGGGGGACCCGGGCCCACTCGGAAGGCATGGGCTAGAGCACACAAAAATATGGGAATCAGACGGAATTCTAGTTTTTTGGTCGTAAAAAGCAAAACAACGAGGAACGGTCATGGTAGGGCGGTGACTATGGTTCCTTAGGTCGTATTTGATGGCCTGGAAAAATTTTAGGCAATCCAGTTTAGGGGGACCCGGGCCCACTCGGAAGTCGTGGGCTAGAGCACACGAAAATGTGGGAATCGGGCGAAATTCTAGTTTTTTGTTCGTAAAAAGCAAAACAATGAGGAACGGTCTTGGCAGGGCGGTGACTATTGTTCCTTAGGTCGTATTTGATGGCCCAAATAAATTTTAGGCGATTGGGATCCAGACCTTCTCGGAAGGCATGGGCTAGCTTACTAAAATATGGCAATCTCCCAAAATTCTAGTGTTTTGGACGTAAAAAGGAAAAAAATGTTGAACGGTCATGGAGGGGCGGTGACTATGGTTCCTTAGGTCATATTTGATAGCCCCGAATAATTTTAGGTCCTCGGGGTCCGGGGGCCCGGACCCACTCAGAAGGCGTGAGCTTATAGCACCCGAAAATATGGGAATCAGGCAAAATTCAAGTTTTTTGGCCATAAAACTCAAAACAACGAGGAACGGCCATGGCGGGGCGGTGAATATGGTTCCTTAGGTCGTATTTGATGGCCTGAAAATTTTTTAGGCAATCCATTTTCGGGGGACACGGGCCCACTCGGAAGGCATGGTCTAGAGCACACGAAAATATGGGAATCAGGTTGAATTTTAGTTTTTTGGTCGTAAAAAACAAAACAACGAGGAACGGTCATGGCGGGGCGGTGACTATGGTTCCTTAGGTCATATTTGATGGCCCCGAATAATTTTAGGCGATCGGGGTCAGGGGGCTCGGACCCACTAGGAAGGTGTGGGCTAGAGAGCACACAAAAATATGGGAATCGGGCGGAATTCTTTTTTTTTGGTCATAAAAATTAAAACAACGAGGAACGGTCATGGCGGGGCGGTGACTATGTATTCTTCGGTCGTATTTGATGGCCCAAATAAATTTTTGGCGATCGGGATCCGTGGGGCCTTGACCCACTCGGAAGGTGTGGGCTAGCACATGAAAATATGTGAATCAGGCGAAATTCTAGTTTTTGGGATGTAAAAAGGAAAAAAATGAGGAACGGTCATGGAGGGGCGGTGACTATGGTTTGTTAGGTCGTATTTGATGGCCTGGAAAATTTTTAGTTGATCAGGTTCCGGGGGCCCGGACCCATCTAGAAGGCGTGGGCTATAGCACACGAAAATATGAGAATCAGGCGGAATTCTAGTTTTTTGGCCGTAAAACACAAAACAACAAGGAACAGCCATGGAGGGGCGGTGACTATGGTTCCTTAGGTCGTATTTGATGGCCCCGAATAATTTTAGGTGATCGGGGTCAGGGGGCTCGGACCCACTCAGAAGGCGTGGTCTTATAGCACACGAAAATATGGGAATCGGGCGAAATTCTAGTTTTTTGACCGTTAAACGCAAAACAACGAGGAACGGCCATGGCGGGGCGGTGAATATGGTTCCTTAGGTCGTATTTGATGGCCTGCAAAAATTTTAAGTAATCCGGTTTCGGGGGACCCGAGCCTACTCGGAAGGCGTGGGCTAGAGCACACGAAAATATGGGAATCGTGTGGAATTCTAGTTTTTTGGCCATAAAACTCAAACAAACGAGGAACAGCCATGGCTGGCCGTTGACTATGGTTCCTTAGGTTGTATTTGATGGCCCGGAATAATTTTAGGTGATCGAGGTCAGGGGGCCCGGACCCATTCGGAAGGCGTAGGCTATAGCACACGAATATATGGGAATCGGGCAAAATTCTAGTTTTTTGGCCGTCAAACGCAAATCAACGAGGAACGGCCTTGGTGGGGCGGTGTCTATGGTTTCTTAGGTCGTATTTGATGGCCCTGAATAATTTTAGGCGATCGGGGTCCTGGGGTCTGGACCCACTCAGAAGGCATGGGCTATAGCACACGAATATATGGGAATCGGGCGGAATTCTAGTTTTTTTTGGCGTAAAACGCAAAACAACGAGGAACGGCCATGGCGGGGCGGTGACTATGGTTCCTTAGGTCGTATTTAATCGCCTGGAAAAATGTAAGGCAATCCGGTTTCGGGGGACCCGGGCCCACTCGGAAGGCGTGGGCTAGAGCACACGAAAATATGGGAATCGGACGGAATTCTAGTTTTTTGGTCGTAAAAAGCAAATCAACGAGGAACGGTCATGGTAGGGCGGTGACTATGGTTCCTTTGGTCGTATTTGATGGCCTGGAAAAATTTTAGGCAATCCGGTTTCGGGGGACCCGGGCCCACTCGGAAGGCGTGGGCTAGAGCACACGAAAATGTGGGAATCGGGCGAAATTCTAGTTTTTTGTTCGGAAAAAGCAAAACAACGAGGAACGGTCTTGGCAGGGCGGTGACTATTGTTCCTTAGGTCATATTTGATGGCCCAAATAAATTTTAGGCGATCGGGATCCAGACTTACTCGGAAGGCATGGGCTGGCTTAATAAAATATGGCAATCTCCCGAAATTCTAGTGTTTTGGACGTAAAAAGGAAAAAAAGTGGAACAGTCGTGGAGGGGCGATGACTATGGTTCCTTAGGTCGTATTTGATGTCCCCGAATAATTTTAGGCCATCGGGGTCCGGGGGCCAGGACCCACTCAGAAGGCGTGGGCTTATAGCACACGAAAATATGGGAATCGGGCAAAATTCTAGTTTTTGGCCATATAACGCAAAACAATGAGGAACGGCCATGGCAGGGTGGTGAATATGGTTCCTTAGGTCGTATTTGATGGCCTGGAAAAATTTTAGGCAATCCTTTTTCGGGGGACATGGGCCCACTCGGAAGGCGTGGTCTAGAGCACACGAAAATATGGAAATCGGGCGGAATTCTAGTTTTTTGGTCGTAAAAAACAAAACAACGAGGAACGGTCATGGTGGGGCGGTGACTATGGATCTTTCGATCGTACTTGATGGCCAAAATAAATTTTAGGCGATCAAGGTCCGGGGGACCCGGACCCACTCGGAAGGTGTGGGCTAGAGAGCACACGAAAATATGGGAATCAGGCGGAATTATTATTTTTTGGTCATAAAAAGCAAAACAACGAGGAACGGTCATGGCGGGGCGGTGACTATGGATCAATCAGTCGTATTTGATGGCCCAAATAAATTTTTGGCGATCGGGGTCCGGGGGGCCTTGACCCACTCGGAAGGTGTGGGCTAGCACACGAAAATATGTGAATCAGGCGAAATTCTAATTTTTTGGATGTAAAAAGGAAAAGAACAAGGAACAGTCATGGCGAGGCGGTGACTATGGTTCCTAAGGTCGTATTCGATGGCCTGGAAAAATTTTAGTTGATCGGGGTCTGGGGGCCCGGACCCACTTAGAAGGAATGGGCTATAGCACACGAAAATATGGGAATCAGGCGGAATTCTAGTTTTTTGGCCGTAAAACACAAAACAACGAGGAACGGCCATGGAGGGGCGGTGACAATGGTTCATTAGGTCATATTTGATGGCTCCGAATAATTTTAGGTGATCGGGCTCCGGGGACCCGGATCCACTCGGAAGGCGTGGGCTTATAGCACACGAAAATATGGGAATCAGGCGAAATTCTAGTTTTATGGCCGTAAAACGCAAAACAACAAGAAACAGTCATGGTGGGCGGTGACTATGGATCCTTAGGTCGCATTTGATGGCCTGGAAAAATTTTAGGCAATCCGGTTTCGGGGGACCCGGGCTCACTCGGAAGGCGTGGGCTAAAGCACACGAAAATATAGAAATCGGGCGAAATTCTAGTTTTTTGGTCGTAAAAAGCAATTCAACGAGGAATGGTCATGACGGGGCGGTTAGGTCGTATTTGATGGCCTAAATAAATTTTAGGTGATCGGGGTCCGGCGGGCCCGGACCCATTCAGAAGGCATGGGCTAGCTCACCAAAATATGGCAATCGCCCGAAATTCTAGTTGTTTGGACGTAAAAAGGAAAAAAACGAGGAAGGGCCATGGAGGGGGCGGTGACTGTGGTTCCTTAGGTCGTATTTGATGGCCCGGAAATATTTTAGGTGATCAGGGTCCGGGGGGCCCTGACCCACTAGGAAGGCATGGGCTAGCACACGAATATATGGGAATCGGGCGAAATTCTAGTTTTTTGGTCGTAAAAAGCAAAACAACGAGGAACGCTCATGGTAGGGTGGTTACTATGGTTACTTAGGTCGTATTTGATAGCCCGGAAATATTTTAGTCGATCGGGGTCCGGGAGGCCTGGACCTACTAGGAAGGCGAGGGCTATAGCACACGAATATATGGGAATCAGGCGGAATTTTAGTTTTTTGGCCGTAAAATACAAAATATCGAGGAACGGCCATAGAGGGGCGGTGACTACGGTTCCTTAGGTCTTATTTTTTGGCCTAGAAAAAATTTAGGCAATCCGATTTTGAGGGACCCGGGCCCACTCGGAAGGTTGGGGCTAGAGCACACGAAAATATAGGAATCGGGCGGAATTCTAGTTTTTTGTTCGTAAAAAGAAAAACAATGAGGAACGGTGACTATGGTTCCTTAGGTCGTATTTGATGGCCTAAATAAATTTTAGGAGATCGGCGTCCGGGGCCCCGGACCTACTCGGAAGGCATTGTTTATCTCACCAAAATATGGCAATAGCCCGATATTCTAGTTTTTTGGACGTAAAAAGGAAACAAACTAGGAATTATCATGGCGGGGGAGTGACTATGGTTCCTTAGCTCGTATTTGATGGCCTGGAAAAATTTTAGTTGATCGGGGTCCGGGGGCCCGGACCCACTTAGAAGGCGTGGGCTATAACACACGAAAATATGGGAATCAGGAGGAATTCTAGTTTTTTGGCCGTAAAACGCAAAACAATGAGGAACGGCCATGGAGGGGCGGTGACTATGGTTCTTTAGGTCGTATTTGATGGCCTCGAATAATTTTAGGCGATCGAGGTCAGGGGGGCCAGGACCCACAAGGAAGGCGTGGGCTATAGCACACGAATATATGGGAATCGGGCAAAATTCTAGTTTTTTGGCCGTAAAACCCAAAACAACGAGGATCGGCCATGGCGGGGCGGTGACTATGGTTCCTTAGGTTGTATTTGATGGTCTGGAAAAATGTAAGGCAATACGGTTTGGGGGCCACTCGGAAGGCGTGGGCTAGAGTACACGAAAATATGGGAATCGGGCGGAATTCTAGTTTTTTGGTCGTAAAAAGCAAAACAACGAGGAACGGTCATGGAAGGTAGGTGACTATGGTTCCTTAGGTCGTATTTGATAGCCCGGAAATATTTTAGGCGATCGAGATCCGGGGGCCCGGACCCACTAGGACGGCGTGGGCTATAGCACACGAATATATGGGAATCGGGCAAAAGTTTAGTTTTTTGGCCGTAAAACGCAAAACAACGAGGAACGGCCATGGCGGGGCGGTGACTATGGTTCCTTAGGTCGTATTTGATGGCCTGGAAAAATTTTAGGCAATCCGGTTTCGGGGGACCCGGGCCCACACGGAAGGCGTGGGCTAGAGCACACGAAAATATGGGAATCGGGCGGAATTCTAGTTTTTTGTTCGTAAAAAGCAAAACAACGAGGAACGGTCATGGTAGGGTGGTGACTATGGTTCCTTAGGTCATATTTGATAGCCCGTAAATATTTTAGGTGATCGGGGTCCGGGGGCCCGAACCCACTAGGAAGGCGTGGGCTACACGAATATATGGGAATCGGGCGAAATTCTAGTTTTTTGGCTGTAAAACGCAAAACACAACGAGGAACGGCCATAGCGGGGCGGTGACTATTGTTCCTTAGGTCGTATTTGATAGACTGGAAAAATTTTAGGTAATTCGGTTTCGGGGGACCCGAGCCCACTCGGAAGGTGGGGGCTAGAGCACACGAAAATATGGGAATCGGGCGAAATTCTAGTTTTTTGTTCGTAAAAAGCAAAACAACGAGGAACGGTGACTATGGTTCCTTAGGTCGTATTTGATGACCCAAATAAATTTTAGGAGATCGGCGTCCGGGGCCCCGGACCTACTCGGAAGGCATTGTTTAGCTCACCAAAATATGGCAATAGCTCGATATTCTAGTTTTTTGGACGTAAAAAGGAAACAAACGAGGAATTATCATGGCGGGGGAGTGACTATGGTTCCTTAGCTCGTATTTGATGGCCTGGAAAATTTTTAGTTGATCGGGGTCCGGGGTCCCGGACCCACTTAGAAGGCGTGGGCTATAACACACGAAAATATGGGAATCAGGAGGAATTCTAGTTTTTTGGCCGTAAAACGCAAAACAATAAGGAACGGCCATGGAGGGGCGGTGACTATGGTTCTTTAGGTCGTATTTGATGGCCTCGAATAATTTTAGGCGATCGGGGTCAGGGGGCCAGGACCCACTAGGAAGGCGTGGGCTATAGCACACGAATATATGGGAATCGGGCAAAATTCTAGTTTTTTGGCCGTAAAACCCAAAACAACGAGGATCGGCCATGGCGGGGCGGTGACTATGGTTCCTTAGGTTGTATTTGATGGCCTGGAAAAATGTAAGGCAATCCGGTTTGGGGGCCACTCGGAAGGCGTGGGCTAGAGTACACGAAAATATGGGAATCGGGCGGAATTCTAGTTTTTTGGTCGTAAAAAGCAAAACAACGAGGAACGGTCATGGCAGGGAGGTGACTATGGTTCCTTAGGTCGTATTTGATATCCCAGAAATATTTTAGGCGATCGAGGTCCGGGGGCCCGGACCCACTAGGACGGCATGGGCTATTAGCACACGAATATATGGGAATCGGGCAAAATTTTAGTTTTTTGGCCGTAAAACGCAAAACAACGAGGAACGGACATGGCGGGGCGGTGACTATGGTTCCTTAGGTCGTATTTGATGGCCTGGAAAAATTTTAGGCAATCCGGTTTCGGGGGACCCGGGCCCACACGGAAGGCGTGGGCTAGAGCACACGAAAATATGGGAATCGGGCGGAATTTTAGTTTTTTGTTCGTAAAAAGCAAAACAACGAGGAACGGTCATGGTAGGGTGGTGACTATGGTTCCTTAGGTCATATTTGATAGCCCGGAAATATTTTAGGCGATCGGGGTCCAGGGGCCCGTACCCACTAGGATGGCGTGGGCTACACGAATATATGGGAATCCGGCGGAATTCTAGTTTTTTGGCTGTAAAACGCAAAACACAACGAGGAACGGCCATGGCGGGGCGGTGAATATGGTTCCTTAGGTCGTATTTGATAGACTGGAAAATTTTTAGGCAATTCGGTTGCGGGGGACCCGAGCCCACTCGGAAGGCATATGCTAGAGCACACGAAAATATGGAAATCGGGCGGAATTCTAGTTTTTTGTTCGTAAAAAGCAAAAATTTGAGGAACGGTCATGGCAGGGCGATGACTATGGTTCCTTAGGTCGTATTTGATGGCCCAAATAAATTTTAGGCGATCGGGGTCCGGGGGCCCGGTCCCACTCGGATGGCGTGGGCTATAGAACACGAATATATGGGAATCGGGCGAATTCTAGTTTATTGGCCTAAAATGCAAAAAACATGATGAACGGCCATGGCGGGGCGGTGACTATGGGTCCTTAGGTCGTATTTGATAGCCTGGAAAATCTTTAGGTGATCGGAGTCCGGGGCCGAAAAACACAAAACAACAAGGAACGGCCAAGGTGCGGCGGTGAATATGGTTCCTTAGGTTGTATTTGATTGCCCGGAATAATTTTAGGTGATCGGGGTCCGGGGGCCCGGACCCACTTGGAAGGCGTGGGCTATAACACACGAATATATGGGAATCGTGCGAAATTTTAGTTTTTTGGCCGTAAAATGCAAAACAACGAGGAACGGCCATGGAGGGGCGGTGACTATGGTTCCTTAGGTCGTATTTGATGGCCCCGAATAATTTTAGGCGATCGGGGTCCATGGGCCCGGAACCACTCGGAAGGCATGGGTTTATAGCACACCAAAATATGGGAATCAGGCGTAATTCTAGTTTTTAGGCCGTAAAACGCAAAACAACGAGGATCGGCCATGGCGGGGCAGTGAATATGGTTCCTTAGGTCGTATTTGATGGCCTGGAAAAATTTTACAAAATCCGGTTTCGGTGGACCCTGGCCCACTCGGAAGGCTTGGGCTAGAGCACACGAAAATATGGGAATCGGACGGAATTCTAGTTTTTTGGTCGTAAAAAGCAAAACAACGAGGAACGGTCATGGAGGGGTGGTGACTCTTGATCCTTCGATAGTATTTGATCCCCCAAATAAATTTTAGGCGATCGGGGTCTGGGGGGCCCGGACCCACTCGGAAGGTGTGAGCTAGATAGCACACGAAAATATGGGAATCAGGCGGAATTCTTGTATTTTGGTCGTAAAAAGCAAAACAACAAGGAACGGTCATGGCGGAGCGGTGACTATGGATCCTTAGGTCGTATTTGATGGCCCAAATAAATTTTTGGCAATCGGGGTCCAGGGGGCCTGGACCCACTCGGAAGGTGTGGGCTATAGCACACGAAAATATGGGAATCAGGCAAAATTATAGTTTTTTGGCCGTAAAATGCAAAACGATGAGGAACGGCCATGGCGAGGTGGTGACTATGGTTCCTTAGTTCGTATTTGATGGCCCAGAATAATTTTAGGCGATCGGGGTCCGGGGGCCCGGACCCACTCGGAGGGCGTGGGCCATAGCACACGAAAATATGGGAATCAGGAGAAATTCTAGTTTTTTGGTCGTAAAATGTAAAATAACAAGGAACGGCCATGGAGGGGAAGTGACTATGGTTCCTTAGGACGTATTTAATGGCTCAAAAATATTTTAGGAGATCAGGGTCCGGGGGCCCGGTCCCACTTGGAAGGCGTGTGCTATAGCACACGAAAATAAGGCAATTGGGCGAAATTCAAGTTTTTTGGCCGTAAAACGCAAATCAACGAGAAACGGCCATGGTGGGGCGGTGACTATGGTTCCTTAGGTCGTATTTGATGGCCCTGAATAATTTTAGGCGATCGGGGTCCTGGGGCCCGGACCCACTCGAAAGGCATGGGCTATGGCACACGAAATATGGGAATCAGGCGAAATTCTCGTGTTTTGGCCCTAAAATGCAATACAACGAGGAACGGCCTCGGTGGGGCGGTGACTATGGTTCCTTAGGTCATATTTGATGGCCAGGAATAATTTTAGGCGGTCGGTGTCTGGGGGGCCCCGACCCACTTGGAAGGCGTGGGCTATAGCACACGAATATATGGGAATCGGGCGAAATTCTAGATTTTTGGCCGTAAAACGCAAAAAAACGAGGAACGGTCATGGCAGGGCGGTGACTATGGTTCCTTAGGTCGTATTTGATAGCCCGGAAATATTTTAGGCGATCGGGGTCCGGGCCCCGTGGGCTACACGAATATATGGGAATCGGGTGGAATTCTAGTTTTTTGGCTGTAAAACACAAAACAACGAGGAACGGCCATGGCGGGGCGGTGACTATGGTTCCTTAGGTCGTATTTGATGGCGTGGAAAAATTTTAGGCAATCCGGTTTCGGGGGACCCAGGCCCACTCGGAAGGCATGGGCTAGAGCACACGAAAATATGGGAATCGGGCGGAATTATAGTTTTTTGTTCGTAAAAAGCAAAACAATGAAGGAACGGCCATGGCGGGGCAGTGACTATGGTTCCTTAGGTTGTATTTGATGGCTCGGAACAATTTTAGGCGATCGGGGTCTGGGGGGCCTGGACCCACTCGGAAGGTGTGGGCTATAACACACGAAAATATGGGAATTGGGCAAAATTCTAGTTTTTTGGCCGTAAAACGCAAAACAATGAGGAACGGCCATGGCGGGGCAGTGAATATGGTTCCTTAGGTCGTATTTGATAGCCTGGAAAAATTTTACAAAATCCGGTTTCGGGAGACCCGGGCCCACTCGGAAGGCTTGGGCTAGAGCACACGAAAATATGGGAATCGGGCGGAATTCTAGTTTTTTGGTCGTAAAAAGCAAAACAACGAGGAACGGTCATGGAGGGGTGGTGACTCTGGATCCTTCGATAGTATTTGATCCCCCAAATAAATTTTAGGCGATCGGGGTCCGGGGGGCCCGGACCCACTCGGAAGGTGTGAGCTAGATAGCACACGAAAATATGGGAATCAGGCGGAATTCTTGTATTTTGGTCGTAAAAAGCAAAACAACAAGGAACGGTCATGGCGGGGCGGTGACTATGGATCCTTAGGTCGTATTTGATGGCCCAAATAAATTTTTGGCGATCGGGGTCCAGGGGGCCTGGACCCACTCGGAAAGTGTGGGCTATAGCACACGAAAATATGGGAATCAGGCAAAATTATAGTTTTTTGGCCGTAAAATGCAAAACGATGAGGAACGGCCATGGCGAGGTGGTGACTATGGTTCCTTAGTTCGTATTTGATGGCCCAGAATAATTTTAGGCGATCGGGGTCCGGGGGCCCGGACCCACTCAGAGGGCGTGGGCCATAGCACACGAAAATATGGGAATCAGGAGAAATTCTAGTTTTTTGGTCGTAAAACGTAAAATAACAAGGAACGGCCATGGAGGGGCAGTGATTATGGTTCCTTAGGTCGTATTTGATGGCTCAAAAATATTTTAGGAGATCAGGGTCCGGGGGCCCGGTCCCACTTGGAAGGCGTGTGCTATAGCACATGAAAATATGGCAATCGGGCGAAATTCAAGTTTTTTGGCCGTAAAACGCAAATCAACGAGGAAAGGCCATGGTGGGGTGGTGACTATGGTTCCATAGGTCGTATTTGATGGCCCTGAATAATTTTAGGCGATCAGGGTCCTGGGGCCCGGACCCACTCGAAAGGCATGGGCTATGGCACACGAAATATGGGAATCAGGCGAAATTCTCGTGTTTTGGCCCTAAAATGCAAAACAACAAGGAACGGCCATGGCGGGGCGGTGACTATGGTTCCTTAGGTCGTATTTGATGGCCAGGAATTATTTTAGGCGGTCGGTGTCCGGGGGGCCCGGACCCACTTGGAAGTCGTGGGCTATAGCACACGAATATATGGGAATCGGGCGGAATTCTAGATTTTTGGCCGTAAAATGCAAAAAAATGAGGAACGGTCATGGAAGGGCGGTGACTATGGTTCCTTAGGTCGTATTTGATAGCCCGGAAATATTTTAGGCGATCGGGGTCCGGGCCCCGTGGGCTACACGAATATATGGGAATCAGGTGGAATTCTAGTTTTTTGGCTGTAAAACACAAAACAACGAGGAACGGCCATGGCGGAGCGGTGACTATGGTTCCTTAGGTCGTATTTGATGGCCTGTAAAAATTTTAGGCAATCCGATTTCGGGGGACCCGGGTCCACTCGGAAGGCATGGGCTAGAGCACACGAAAAAATGGGAATCGAGCGGAATTCTAGATTTTTGGTCATAAAACGCAAAATAACGAGGAACGGCCATGGCGGGGCAGTGACTATGGTTCCTTAGGTTGTATTTGATGGCTCGGAAAAATTTTAGGCGATCGGGGTCTGGGGGGCCTGGACCCACTCGGAAGGTGTGGGCTATAACACACGAAAATATGGGAATCGGGCAAAATTCTAGTTTTTTGGCCGTAAAATGCAAAACAATGAGGAACGGCCATGGCGGGGTGGTGAATATGGTTCCTTAGATAGTATTTTATGGCCCAGAATAATTTTAGGCGATCGGGGTCCGGGGGCCTAGATCCACTCGGAAGGCGTAGCACACGAAAATATGGGAATCAGAAGAAATTCTAGTTTTTTGGTCGTAAAACGCAAAACAACGAGGAACGGTCTTGGCAAGGCGGTGACTATGGATCATTCGGTCGTATTTGATGGCCCAAATAAAATTTTGGCGATCGGGGTCCGGAGGGCCTGGACCCACTCGGAAGGCGTGAGCTATAGCACACGAATATATGGGAATCTAGCGAAATTCTAATGTTTTGGCCGTAAAACGCAAATCAATGAGGAACGGCCATGGTGGGGCGGTGACTATGGTTCCTTAGGTCGTATTTGATGGCCCTGAATAATTTTAGGCGATCGGGGTCCTGGGGCCCGAACCCACTCAGAAAGCATGTGCTATGGCACACGAAAATATAGGAATCGGACGAAATTCTAGTGTTTTGGCCGTAAAATGCAAAACAACAAGGAACGGCCACGGCGGGGCGGTGACTATGGTTCCTTAGGTCGTATTTGATGGCCCAGAATAATTTCAAGCGGTCGGTGTCCGGGGTGCCCGGATCCACTCGGAAGGCGTGGGCTATAGCACACGAATATATGGGAATCGGGCAAAATTCTAGTTTTTTGGCCGTAAAATGCAAAAGAACGAGGAATGGCCATGGCGGGGCGGTGACTATTGTTCGTTAGGTCGTATTTTATGGCCCTGAATAATTTTGGGCAATTGGGGTCCGGGGGTCCGGAACCACTCTGAAGGCGTGGTCTATAGCACACAAAAATATGGGAATCGGGCGGAATTCTAGTTTTTTGGTCGTAAAAAGCAAAACAACAAGGAACGGTCATGGCAGGGCGGTGACTATGGTTCCTTAGGTCGTATTTGATAGACCCGAAATATTTTAGGCGATCGGGGTCCGGGGGGCCCGGACCCAATAGGAAGGCGTGGGCTATAGCACACGAATATATGTAAATCAGGCGGAATTTTAGTTTTTTGGCAGTAAAATGAAAAAACACAAGGAACGGCCATGGCGGGGCGGTGACTATGGAAAAATGGCAATCCGGTTTTGATGGCCTGGAGAAATGAAAGGCAATCCAGTTTCGGGGGACCGGGGCCCACTCGGAAGGCGTGGGCTAGAGCACAGGAAAATAAGGGAATCAGGCGGAATTGTAGTTTTTTGTTCTTA
The DNA here is from genome assembly GCF_000715075.1 of Nicotiana tabacum. Taxonomy (NCBI): domain Eukaryota; kingdom Viridiplantae; phylum Streptophyta; class Magnoliopsida; order Solanales; family Solanaceae; genus Nicotiana; species Nicotiana tabacum. The sequence goes on along the minus strand of NW_027438293.1, from coordinate 73,137 downwards.
AAATGCAAAACAATGAGGAACGGTCATGGAAAGGCGGAGACTATGGTTCCTTAGGTCGTATTTGATAGCCCGAAAATATTTTAGGCGATCGGTGTACGGGGGGCCCGGACCCACTAGGAAGGCGTGGGCTATAGCACACGAATATATGGGAATCAAGCGAAATTCTAGTTTTATGGCCGTAAAACGCAAAATAATGAGGAATGGCCATGGCGGGGCGGTGACTATGGTTCCTTAGGTCGAATTTGATGGCCTAAAAAAATTTTAGGCAATCCGGTTTCGGGGGACCCGGGCGCACTCGGAAGGCGTTGGCTAGAGCACACGAAAATATTGGAATCGGGCGAAATTCTAGTTTTTTGTTTGTAAAAAGCAAAACAACAGGGAACGGTCATGGCGGGGCGGTGACTATGGTTCCTTAGGTCGTATTTGATGGCCTGGAAAAATGTAAGGCAATCCGGTTTCGGGGGACCCGAGCTCACTCGGAAGGCGTGGGCTAGAGCACACGAAAATATGGGAATCGGGCGGAATTCTAGTTTTTTGTTCGTAAAATGCAAAACAACGAGGAACGGTCATGGCAGGGCGGAGACTATCATTCCTTAGGTCGTATTTGATAGCCCGGAAATATTTTAGGCGATCAGGGTACGGGGGGCCCGAACCCACTAGGAAGGCGAGCACACGAATATTTGGGAATCGGGCGGAATTCTAGTTTTTTGGCCGTAAAATGCAAAACAACGAGGAACAGACATGGCAGGGCGGAGACTATTGATCATTCGGTCATATTTGATAGCCCGAAAATATATTAGGCAATCGGGGTACGGTTGGCCCGGACCCACTAGGAAGGCATGCGCTATAGCATACGAATATATGGGAATCAGGTAGAATTCTAGTTTTTTTTGCCGAAAAAAGCAAAACAACGAGGAACGGTCATGGGGGGCAGTGACTATGGTTCCTTAGGTCGTATTTGATGGCCTGGAAAAATGTAAGGCAATCCGATTTTCGGGGGACCCAGGCCCACTCGGAAGGCATGGGCTAGAGCACACAAAAATATGGGAATCGGGCGAAATTCTAGTTTTTTTTCCGTAAAATGCAAAACAAGGAGGAACGGTCGCGAGGGGGGAGAGGGGGTGACTATGGTTCCTTAGGTCGTATTTGATGGCCCGGAATAATTTTAGCCGATCGGGGTCTGGGGGGCCCGGACCCACTCGGAAGGCGTGGGCTATAGCACATGAATATATGGGAATCGGGCGGAATTCTAGTTTTTTTGCCGTAAAACGCCAATCAACGAGGAACGGCCATGGCGGGGGGTGACTATGGTTCCTTAGGTCATATTTAATGGCCTGGAAAAATGTTAGGCAATCCGGAATTGGGGGACCCGGGCCCACTCGGAAGGTGTGGGCTAGATCACACGAAAATATGGGAATCGGGCAGAATTCTAGTTTTTTGGTCGTAAAAAGCAAAACAACGAGGAACGGTCATGGAGGGGTTGTGACTATGGATCCTTCGGTCATATTTGATGGCCCAAATAAATTTTAGGCGATCGGGGTCCGGGGAGCCTGGACACACTCGGAAGGCATGGGCTATAGCACACAAAAATATGGGAATCGGGCAAAATTCTAGTTTTTTAACCGTAAAATGCAAAACAACGAGGAACGGGAACGGGCATGGGGGCGGTGACTATGGTTCCTTAGGTCATATTTGATGGCCCGAAATAATTTTAGCCGATTGGGGTCCGGGGGGCCCAGACCCACTCGGAAGGCGTGGGCTATAGCACATGAATATATGGGAATCGGGGAGAATTCAAGTTTTTTGTTTGTAAAACGCAAAACAACAAGGAACAGCCATAGTGGGGTGGTGAATATGGTTCCTTAGGTCGTATTTGATAGCCTGGAAGGTGTGGGCTATAGCACACGAAAATATGGGAATAGGGCAAAATTCTAGTTTTTTGGCCGTAAAACGCAAAACAACGAGGAACGGCCATGGCAGGGTGGTGACTATGGTTCTTTAGGTCGTATTTGATGGCCCAGAATAATTTTAGGCGATCGGGGTCTGGGGGCCTGGACCCACTCGGAAGGCGTGGGCTATAGCACACGAAAAATATGGGAATCAGGAGAAATTCTAGTTTTTTGGTCGTAAAACGCAAAACAATGAGGAACGGTCACGGCAGGGCGGTGACTATGGATCATTCAGTCGTATTTGATGGCCCAAATAAATGTTTGGCGATCGGGGCCCGGAGGGCCTGGACCCACTCGGAAGGTGTAGGCTATAGCACACGAAAATATGGGAATCAGGCGAAATTCTAGGTTTTTGGCCGTAAAATGCAAAACAACTAGGAACGGCCGTGGTGGGGTGGCGACTATGGTACCTTAGGTCGTATTTGATGGCCTAGAATAATTTTAGGCGATCAGGGTCCGGGGGCCTGAACCCACTCGGAAGGCGTGGGCTATAGCACACGAAAATATGGGAATCAGGAGAAATTCTAGTTTTTTGGTCGTAAAACGCAAAATAACGAGGAACGGCCATGGCGGGGCAGTGAATATGGTTCCTTAGGTTGTACTTGATGGCTCGGAAAAATATTAGGCGATCGGGGTCCGGGGGCCCGGTCCCAATTGGAAGGCGTGGGCTAAGCACACGAAAATATGGCAATTGAGCAAAATTCAAGTTTTTTGGCCGTATAAAGCAAAACAACGAAGAACGGTCATGGAAGGACGGTGGCAATGGTTCCTTAGGTAGTATTTGATAGCTTGGAAAATGTTTAGGCGATAGAGTTCCGGGGGCTCCGGACCCACTCGGAAGGAGTGGGCTATAGCACACGAAAATATGAGAATCGGGCGAAATTCTAGTGTTTTGGCCGTAAAATGCAAAACAACGAGAAACGGCCACGGCGGGGCGGTGACTATGGTTCCTTAGGTCGTATTTCATGGCCCGAAATAATTTTAGGCGGTCGATCTCCGGGGGGCCCGGACCCACTAGGAAGGCGTGGGCTATAGCACACGAATATATGGGAATCAGGCGAAATTCTAGGTTTTTGGCCGTAAAACGCAAAACAACGAGGAACGGCCACGGCGAGGCGGTGACTATGGTTCCTTAGGTCGTATTTGATGGCCTAGAAAAATGTTAGGCAATCCGGTTTCGGGGGACTCGGGCCCACTCGGAAGGCGTGTGCTAGAGCACACGAAAATATGGGAATCGGGCAGAATTTTAGTTTTTTGGTCAAAAAAGGAAAACAACGAGGAACGGTCATGGCGGGGCGGTGACTATGGTTTCTTAGGTCGAATTTGATTGCTTGGAGAAATTTTAGGCAATCGGGGACCGAGGGCCCGGAACCACTAGGAAGGCGTGGGCTATAGCACACGAATATATGGAAATCGGGCGGAATTTTAGTTTTTTGGCCGAAAAATGCAAAAACACGAGGAACGACCATGGCGAGGCGGTGACTATGGTTCCTTTGGTCGTATTTCATGGCCTGGAAAAATATTAGGCAATCCGGTTTCAGGGGACCCGGGCCCACTCGGAAGGCGTGGGCAAGAGCACACGATAATATGGGAATCGGGCGAAAATCTAGTTTTTTGGTCGTAAAAAGCAAAACAATGAGGAACGGTCATGGAGGGGTGGTGACTGTGGATCCTTTAGTCATATTTGATAGCCCAAATAAATTTTGGGTGATCGGGGTCCGGGGGGCCTAGGACCAACTCGGAAGGTATGGGCTATAGCACCCGAAAATATGGGAATCAAGAGAAATTCTAGTTTTTTGGTCGTAAAATGCGAAACAACTAGGAACGGCCATGGCGGGGCGGTGACTATGGTTCCTTAGGTCGTATTTGATGGCCTGGAAAAATGTTAGGCAATCCGGTTTCGGGGGACCCGGGCCCACTCGAAAGGCGTGGGCTAGAGCACACGAAAATATGGGAATCGAGCGGAATTCTAGTTTTTTGGTCGTAAAAAGCAAAACAATGAGGAACTGTCATGGCGGGGGAGTGACTATGGTTCCTTAGGTCGTATTTGATTGCTTGGAGAAATTTTAGGCAATCGGGGACCGAGGGCCCGGACCCACTCGGAAGGCGTGGGCTATAGCACACGAATATATGGGAATCAGGCGGAATTCTTGTTTTTTATTCGTAAAAAGCAAAACAACGAGGAACGGTCATGGAGGGGCGGTGACTATGGTTCCTTAGGTCGTATTTGATGGCCTGGAAAAATGTAAGGCACTCCGGTTTCGGGGGACCCGAGCTCACTCGGAAGGCGTGGGCTAGAGCATACGAAAATATGGGAATCGGGCGGAATTCTAGTTTTTTGTTCGTAAAAAGCAAAACAACGAGGAACGGTCATGGTAGGGCAGAGACTATGCTTCCTTAGGTCGTATTTGATAGCCCGGAAATATTTTAGGCGATCGGGGTACGGTGAGCCCGGACCCACTAGGAAGGCGAGCACACGAATATATGGGAATCGGGCAAAATTCTAGTTTTTTGGCCGTAAAATTAAAAACAACGAGGAACGGCCATGGCGGGGCAGTGATTATGGGTCCTTACGTCGTATTTGATGGCCTGAATAATTTTAGAATATCCGGTTTTCGGGCGAAATTCTAGTTTTTTGTTCGTAAAAAGCAAAACAACGAGGAACGGTCATGGCAGGGCGGAGACTATGGTTCCTTAGGTCGTATTTGATAGCCCAAAAATATTTTAGGCGATCAGGGTACGGGGGGGCCGAACCCATTAGGAAGGCGAGCACACGAATATTTGGGAATCGGTCGGAATTCTAGTTTTTTGGCCGTAAAACGCAAAACAACGAGGAACAGACATGGCAAGGCGGAGACTATTGATCATTCGGTAATATTTGATAGCCCGAAAATATATTAGGCAATCGGGGTACGGGGGGCCCGGACCCACTAGGAAGGCATGCTCTATAGCACACGAATATATGGGAATCAGGCAGAATTCTAGTTTTTTTGCCGAAAAAAGCAAAACAACGAGGAACGGTCATGGGGGGCAGTGACTATGGTTCCTTAGGTCGTATTTAATGGCCTGGAAAAATGTAAGGCAATTCGGTTTTCGGGGGACCCAGGCCCACTCGGAAGGCGTGGGCTAGAGCACACGAAAATATGGGAATCGGGCGAAATTCTAGTTTTTTTCCGTAAAATGCAAAACAAGGAGGAACGGGTGCGAGGGGCTATAGCACACGAATATATGGGAATCAGGCGGAATTCTAGTTTTTTGGCCGTAAAACGCCAATCAACGAGGAACGGCCATGGCGGAGGGGGGGGGTGACTATGGTTCCTTAGGTCGTATTTAATGGCCTGGAAAAATGTTAGGCAATCCGAAATTGGGGGACCCGGGCCCACTCGGAAGGTGTGGGCTAGATCACACGAAAATATGGGAATCGGGCAGAATTCTAGTTTTTTGGTCGTAAAAAGCAAAACAACGAGGAACGGTCATGGAGAGGTTGTGACTATGGATCCTTCGGTCATATTTGATGGCCCAAATAAATTTTAGGTGATCGGGGTCCGGGGAGCTTGGACACACTCGGAAGGCATGGGCTATAGCACACAAATATATGAGAATCGGGCAAAATTCTAGCTTTTTAGCCGTAAAATGCAAAACAACGAGGAACGGGCACGGGGAGGCGGTGACTATGGTTCCTTAGGTCATATTTGATGGCCCGAAATAATTTTAGCCGATTCGGGTCCGGGGGGCCCAGACCCACTCGGAAGGCGTGGGCTATAGCACATGAATATATGGGAATCGGGGAGAATTCAAGTTTTTTGGTTGTAAAACGCAAAACAACAAGGAACGCCCATAGTGGGGCAGTGACTATGGTTCCTTAGGTCGTATTTGATGGCCTGGAAAAATTTTAGGCAATCCGTTTCGGGGGATCCGGGCCCACTCGGAAGGAATGGGCTATAGCACACGAAAATATGGGAATCGGGCGGAATTTTAGTTTTTTGGTCGTAAAAAGCAAAACAATGATGAACGGTCATGGAGGGGTGGTGACTATAGATCCTTCGGTCATATTTGGTGGCCCAAATAAATTTTAGGTGATTGAGGTCCGGGGGGCCTGGACCCACTCGGAAGGTGTGGGCTATAGCACACGAAAATATGGGAATAGGGCAAAATTCTAGTTTTTTGGCCGTAAAACGCAAAACAACGAGGAACGGCCATGGCGGGGTGGTGACTATGGTTCTTTAGGTCGTATTTGATGGCCCAGAATAATTTTAGGCGATCGGGGTCCGGGGGCCTGGACCCACTCGGAAGGCGTGGGCTATAGCACACGAAAAATATGGGAATCAGGAGAAATTCTAGTTTTTTGGTCGTAAAACGCAAAACAACGAGGAATGGTCACGGCAGGGCGGTGACTATGGATCACTCAGTCGTATTTGATGGCCTAAATAAATTTTTGGTGATCGGGGTCCGGAGGGCCTGGACCCACTCGGAAGGTGTGGGCTATAGCACACGAAAATATGGGAATCAGGCGAAATTCTAGGTTTTTGGCCGTAAAATGCAAAACAACTAGGAACGGCCATGGTGTGGTGGCGACTATGGTTCCTTAAGTTGTATTTGATTTCTTGTAGAAATTTTAGGCAATCGGGGACCGGGGGCCCGGACCCACTAGGAAGGCGTGGGCTATATAGCACACGAATATATGGGAATCGAGTGGAATTCTAGTTTTTTGGCAGTAAAATGCAAAACAACGAGGAACGGCCATGGTGGGGCGGTGACTGTGGTTCCTTAGGTCGAATTTGATGGCTTCGAATAATTTTAGGCGATCGGGGTCCGGGGGCTCGGACCCACTCGGAAGGCATGGGCTATAGCACACGAAAATATGGGAATCGGGCGAAATTCTAGTTTTTTTGCCGTAAAATGCAAAACAATGATGAACGGTCATGGCGGGACGGTGGCAATGGTTCCTTAGGTAGTATTTGATAGCTTGGAAAATGTTTAGGCGATAGAGTTCCGGGGGCTCCGGACCCACTCGGAAGGAGTGGGCTATAGCACACGAAAATATAGGAATCAGGCGAAATTCTAGGTTTTTGGCCGTAAAATGCAAAACAACTAGGAACGGCCATGGTGTGGTGGTGACTATGGTTCCTTAGGTCCTATTTGATTGCTTGGAGAAATTTTAGGCAATCGGGGACCAGGGGCCCGGACCCACTAGGAAGGCGTGGACTATATAGTCGGAAGGAATGGGCTATAGTACACAAAAATATGGGAATCGAGAGAAATTCTAGTTTTTTGGCTGTAAAATGTAAAACAATGAGGAACGGCCACAGCGTGGAGGTGACTATGGTTCCTTAGGTTGTATTTGATGGCTCATAAAAAGTTTAGGCGATCGGGGTCCGGGGGGCCAGGTCCACTCGGAAGGCGTGGGCTATTAGCACACGAATATATGGGAATCGGGCGGAATTCTAGTTTTTTGGAAGTAAAACGCAAAACAACGAGGAACTGCCATGGCGGGGCGGTGACTATGGTTCCTTAGGTCGAATTTGATGTCCCCGAATAATTTAGGCGATCGGGGTCCGGGGGCCCGGATCCACTCGGAAGGCATGGGCTGTATAGCACACGAAAAAATTGGAATCTGGCAAAATTCTAGTTTTTTGGCCGTAAAATGCAAAACAACGAGGAACGGCCACGGCGGGGCGGTGACTATGGTTCCTTAGGTCGTATTTGATGGCCCGGAATTATTTTAGGCGATCGGGGTCCGGGGGGACCAGACCCACTCGGAAGGCGTGGGCTAGATATAGCACACGAATATTTGGGAATCGGACGGAATTTTACTTTTTTGGCCGTAAAACGCAAAACAACGAGGAACGGCCATGGCGGGGTGGTGACTATGATTCTTTAGGTCATATTTGATGCCCTGGAAAAATGTTAGGCAATCCGGTTTCAGGGGACCCGGGCCCACTCGAAAGTCGTGGGCTAGAGCACACGAAAATATGGCAATCGGGCGGTATTCAAGTGTTTTGGTCGTAAAAAGCAAAATAACGAGGAACGGTCATGGTGGGGGGTGACTATGGTTCCATAGGTCGTAGTTGATAGCCCGAAAATATTTTAGGCGATTGGGATCTGGGGGTCCCGGTCCCACTAGGAAGGCGTGGGCTATTAGCACACGAATATATGGGAATCGGGCGGAATTCTAGTTTTTTGGCCGGAAAACGTAAAACAACGAGGAACTGCCATGGCGGGGCGGTGACTATGGTTCCTTAGGTCGAATTTGATGGCCCCGAATAATTTTAGGCGATCTGGGTCCGGGGGCCCGGACCCACTCGGAAGGCGTGGGCTATATAGCACACGAAAAAATGGGAATCAGGCAAAATTCTAGGAACGGACACGGCGGGCGGTGACTATGGTTCCTTAGGTCGTATTTGATGGCTCCGAATAATTTTAGGTGATCGGGGTCCGGACCCACTCGGAGGTGATTATGGTTCCATAGGTCATATTTGATGGCCTGGAAAAATGTTAGGCAATCCAGTTTCGGGGGAGCCGGGCCCACTCGGAAGGCGTGGGCTAGAGCACATGAAAATATGGGAATCAGGCGGAATTCTAGTTTTTTGTTCGTAAAAAGCAAAACAACGAGGAACGGTCATGGCGGGGAGGTGACCATGGTTCCTTAGGTCATATTTGATAGCCCGGAAAATTTTTAGGTGATAGGAGTCTGGGGGGCCGGACCCACTAGGAAGGCGTGGGCTATAGCACACGAATATATGGGAATCGGGCGGAATTCTAGTTTTTTGGCCGTAATACGCCAAGCAACGAGGAATGGCCATGGCGGGGCGGTGACTATGGTTCCTTTGGTCGTATTTTATGGCCTGGAAAAATATTAGGCAATCCGGTTTCGGAGGACCCGGGCCCACTCGGAAGGCGTGGGCAAGAGCACACGAAAATATGGGAATCGGGCAGAAATCTAGTTTTTTGGTCGTAAAAAGAAAAACAACAAGGAAAGGTCATAGAGGGGTGGTGACTGTGGATCCTACAGTCATATTTGATAGCCCAAAAAATTTTTAGGCGATCGGGGTCCGGGAGGCCTAGGACCCAATCGCAAGGTATGGGCTACAGCACCCGAAAATATGGGAATCAAGAGAAATTCTAGTTTCTTTATCTTAAAACGCAAAACAACTAGGAACGGCCATGGCGGGGCGGTGACTATGGTTCCTTAGGTCATATTTGATGGCCTGAAAAAATGTTAGGCAATCCGGTTTCGGGGGACCCGGGCCCACTCGGAAGGCGTGGGCTAGAGCACACGAAAATATGGGAATCGAGCGGAATTCTAGTGTTTTGGGTGTAAAAAGCAAAACAATGAGGAACTATCATGGCGGGGCAGTGACTATGGTTCCTTAGGTCGTATTTGATTGCTTGGAGAAATTTTAGGCAATCGGGGACAGGGGGCCCGGACCCACTAGGAAGGCGTGGGCTATAGCACACGAATATTTGGGAATCGAGTGGAATTCTAGTTTTTTGGCAGTAAAAAGAAAAATAACGAGGTACGGCCATGGCGGGGCGGTGACTATGGTTCCTTAGGTCATATTTGATGGCCTGGAAAAATGTAAGGCAATCCGATTTCGGAGGACCCGGGCCCACTCGGAAGGCGTGGGCTAGAACATACAAAAATTAGGGAATCGGGCAGAATTGTACTTTTTTGTTCTTTAAATGCAAAACAACGAAGAACGGTCATGGCAGGGCAGAGACTATGGTTCCTTAGGTCGTATTTGATGGCTCGGAAAATTTTAGGCGATCGGAGTCCGGGGGCCCGGTCCCACTTGGATGGCGTGGCTATAGCACACGAAAATAAGGCAATCAGGCAAAATTCAATTTTTTTGGCCGTAAAAAGCAAAACAATGAAGAACGGTCATGGCAGGGAGGTGGCTATGGTTCTTTAGGTCGTATTTTCTAGCCCGGAAAAAATTTAGGCGGTCAGTGTCCGGGTGCCCGAAGCCACTTGGAAGGCATGGCATCGACACGAATATATGAGAATCGGGCGGAATTCTAGTTTTTTGGCCGTAAAATGCAAATCAACGAGAAACGGCCATGGCGGGGCGGTGACTATGGTTCCTCAGGTCGTATTTTATGGCCCTGAATAAATTTAGGCGATCGGGGTCCTGGGGCCAGGACCCACTCGGAAGGCATGGGCTATGGCACACGAAAATATGGGAATCAGGCGAAATTCTAGTTTTTTGGCCGTAAAATACAAAACAACGAGGGCGGCCATGGCGGGGTGGTGAATATGGTTCCTTAGGTCATATTTGATGGCCCGGAATAATTTTAGGTGGTCGATATCCACGGGGCCCGGACCCACTCGGAAGGTGTGGGCTAGCACATGAATATATGGGAATCGGGCGGAATTCTAGTTTTTTGGCCATAAAACACGAAACAACTAGGAACGGCCATGGCGGGGCGGTGACAATGGTTCCTTAGATCCTATTTGATGGCCTGGACTATGTTAGGCAATCCGTTTTTGGGGGACCCGGGCCCACTCGGAAGGCGTGGGCTAGAGCACACGAAAATATGGGAATCAAGCGGAATTCTAGTTTTTTGGTCGTAAAAAGCAAAACAATGAGGAACGGTCATGGCGGGGTGGTGACTATGGTTACTTAGGTCGTATTTGATTTCTTGGAGAAATTTTAGGCAATCGGGGACCGGGGGCCCGGACCCACTCGGAAGGCGTGGGCTATATAGCACACGAATATATGGGAATCGAGTGGAATTCTAGTTTTTTGGCAGTAAAATGCAAAACAACGAGGAACGGCCATGGTGGGGCGGTGACTGTGGTTCCTTAGGTCGAATTTGATGGCTTCGAATAATTAAGCGATCGGGGTCCGGGGGCTCGGACCCACTCGGAAGGCATGGGCTATAGCACACGAAAATATGGGAATCGGGCGAAATTCTAGTTTTTTGGCCGTAAAATGCAAAACAACGATGAACGGTCATGGCGGGACGGTGACAATGGTTCCTTAGGTAGAATTTGATAGCTTGGAAAATGTTTAGGCGATAGAGTTCCGGGGGCTCCGGACCCACTCGGAAGGAGTGGGCTATAGCACACGAAAATATAGGAATCGGGCGAAATTCTAGTGTTTTGGCCGTAAAATGCAAAACAACGAGGAACGGCCATGGCGGGGCGGTGACTATGGTTCCTTAGGTCGTATTTCATGGCCCGAAATAATTTTAGGCGGTCGATCTCCGGGGGGCCCGGACCCACTAGGAAGGCGTGGGCTATAGCACACGAATATATGGGAATCAGGCGGAATTCTAGGTTTTTGGCCGTAAAACGCAAAACAACGAGGAACGGCCACGGCGAGGCGGTGACTATGGTTCCTTAGGTCGTATTTGATGGCCTGGAAAAATGTTAGGCAATCCGGTTTTGGGGGACCTGGGCCCACTCGGAAGGCGTGTGCTAGGGCACACGAAAATATGGGAATCGGGCAGAATTTTAGTTTTTTGGTCAAAAAAAGCAAAACAACGAGGAACGGTCATCGCGGGGCGGTGACTGTGGTTTCTTAGGTCGTATTTGATTGCTTGGAGAAATTTTAGGCAATCGGGGACCGAGGGCCCGGAACCACTAGGAAGGCGTGGGCTATAGCACACGAATATATGAAAATCGGGCGGAATTTTAGTTTTTTGGCCGTAAAATGCAAAAACACGAGGAACGGCCATGGCGAGGCGGTGACTATGGTTCCTTTGGTCGTAGTTGATGGCCTGGAAAAATATTAGGCAATCCGGTTTTGGGGGACCCGGGCCCACTCGGAAGGCGTGGGCAAGAGCACACGAAAATATGGGAATCGGGCGGAAATCTAGTTTTTTCGCCGTAAAATGAAAAAAACAAGGAACGGACACGGCGGGCGGTGACTATGGTTCCTTAGGTCGTATTTGATGGCTCGGAATAATTTTATGTGATCGGGGTCCGGACCCACTCGGAGGTGATTATGGTTCCTTAGGTCATATTTGATGGCCTGGAAAAATGTTAGGCAATCCAGTTTCGGGGCAGCCGGGCCCACTCGGAAGGCGTGGGCTAGAGCACATGAAAATATGGGAATCGGGCGGAATTCTAGTTTTTTAGTCGTAAAAAGCAAAACAACGAGGAACGGTCATGGCGGGGAGGTGACTATGGTTCCTTAGGTTGTATTTGATAGCCCGGAAAATTTTTAGGTGATAGGAGTCTGGGCGCCCGGACCCACTAGGAAGGCGTGGGCTATAGCACAAGAATATATGGGAATCGGGCGGAATTCTAGTTTTTTGGCCGTAATACGCCAAACAACGAGGAATGGCCATGGCGGGGTGGTGACTATGGTTCCTTTGGTCGTATTTGATGGCCTAGAAACATATTAGGCAATCCGGTTTCTGGGGACCCGGGCCCACTCGGAAGGCGTGGGCAAGAGCACACGAAAATATGGGAATCGGGCAGAAATATAATTTTTTGGTCGTAAAAAGCAAAACAACGAGGAACGGTCATGGAGGGGTGGTGACTGTGGATACTTCAGTCATATTTGATAGCCCAAATAAATTTTAGGCGATCGGGGTCCGGGGGGCCTAGGACCCACTCGGAAGGTATGGGCTATAGCACCCGAAAATATGGGAATCAAGAGAAATTCTAGTTTTCTGATCGTAAAACGCGAAACAACTAGGAACGGCCATGGCGGGGCGGTGACTATGGTTCCTTAGGTCGTATTTGATGGCCTGGAAAAATGTTAGGCAATCCGGTTTCGGGGGACCCGGGCCCACTCGGAAGGCGTGGGCTAGAGCACACGAAAATATGGGAATCGAGCGGAATTCTAGTTTTTTGGTCGTAAAAAGCAAAACAATGAGGAACTGTCATGGCGGGGCAGTGACTATGGTTCCTTAGGTCGTATTTGATTGCTTGGAGAAATTTTAGGCAATCGGGGACCGGGGGCCCGGACCCACTAGGAAGGCGTGGGCTATAGCACACGAATATATGGGAATCGAGTGGAATTCTAATTTTTTGGCAGTAAAATGCAATACAACAAGGTATGGCCATGGTGGGGCGGTGACTATGGTTCCTTAGGTCGTATTTGATGGCCTGGAAAAATGTAAGGCAATCCAATTTCGGAGGACCCGGCCCACTCGGAAGGCGTGGGCTAGAACACACAAAAATAAGGGAATCGGGCGGAATTGTACTTTTTTGTTCTTAAAATGCAAAACAACGAGGAACGGTCATGGCAGGGCGGAGACTATGGTTCCTTAGGTCGTATTTGATGGCTCGGAAAATTTTAGGCAATCGGGGTCCTGGGGCCAGGACCCACTCGGAAGGCATGGGCTATGGCACACGAAAATATGGGAATCAGGCGAAATTCTAGTTTTTTGGCCGTAAAATACAAAACAACGAGGGCGGCCATGGCGGGGTGGTGACTATGGTTCCTTAGGTCATATTTGATGGCGCGGAATAATTTTAGGTGGTCAATATCCATGGGGCCCGGACCCACTCGGAAGGTGTGGGCTAGCACACGAATATATGGGAATCCGGCGAAATTCTAGTTTTTTGGCCGTAAAACACGAAACAACCAGGAATGGCCATGGCGGGGCGGTGACAATGGTTCCTTAGGTCCTATTTGATGGCCTGGAAAAATGTTAGGCAATCCGGTTTCGGGGGACCCGGGCCCACTCGGAAGGCGTGGGCTAGAGCACACGAAAATATGGTAATCGAGCGGAATTCTAGTTTTTTGGTCGTAAAAAGCAAAACAATGAGGAACGGTCATGGCGGGGTGGTGACTATGGTTCCTTAGGTCGTATTTGATTGCTTGGAGAAATTTTAGGCAATCGGGGACCGAGGGCCCGGAACCACTAGGAAGGCGTGGGCTATAGCACACGAATATATGGAAATCGGGCGGAATTTTAGTTTTTTGGCCGTAAAATGCAAAAACACGAGGAACGGCCATGGCGAGGCGGTGACTATGGTTCCTTTGGTCGTATTTGATGGCCTGGAAAAATATTAGGCAATCCGGTTTTGGGGGACCCGGGCCCACTCGGAAGGCGTGGGCAAGAGCACACGAAAATATGGGAATCGGGCGGAAATCTAGTTTTTTGGCCGTAAAATGAAAACAACAAGGAACGGACACGGCGGGCGGTGACTATGGTTCCTTAGGTCGTATTTGATGGCTCGGAATAATTTTATGTGATCGGGGTCCGGACCCACTCGGAGGTGATTATGGTTCCTTAGGTCATATTTGATGGCCTGGAAAAATGTTAGGCAATCCAGTTTCGGGGGAGCCGGGCCCACTCGGAAGGCGTGGGCTAGAGCACATGAAAATATGGGAATCGGGCGGAATTCTAGTTTTTTGGGCGTAAAAAGCAAAACAACGAGGAACGGTCATGGCGGGGAGGTGACTATGGTTCCTTAGGTCGTATTTGATAGCCCGGAAAATTTTTAGGCGATAGGAGTCTGGGCGCCCGGACCCACTAGGAAGGCGTGGGCTATAGCACAAGAATATATGGGAATCGGGCGGAATTCTAGTTTTTTGGCCGTAATACGCCAAACAACGAGGAATGGCCATGGCGGGGTGGTGACTATGGTTCCTTTGGTCGTATTTGATGGCCTGGAAACATATTAGGCAATCCGGTTTCTGGGGACCCGGGCCCACTCGGAAGGCGTGGGCAAGAGCACACGAAAATATGGGAATCGGGCAGAAATATAATTTTTTGGTCGTAAAAAGCAAAACAACGAGGAACGGTCATGGAGGGGTGGTGACTGTGGATCCTTCAGTCATATTTGATAGCCCAAATAAATTTTAGGCGATCGGGGTCCGGGGGGCCTAGGACCCACTCGGAAGGTATGGGCTATAGCACCCGAAAATATGGGAATCAAGAGAAATTCTAGTTTTCTGATCGTAAAACGCGAAACAACTAGGAACGGCCATGGCGGGGCGGTGACTATGGTTCCTTAGGTCGTATTTGATGGCCTGGAAAAATGTTAGGCAATCCGGTTTCGTGGGACCCGGGCCCACTCGGAAGGCGTGGGCTAGAGCACACGAAAATATGGGAATCGAGCGGAATTCTAGTTTTTTGGTCGTAAAAAGCAAAACAATGAGGAACTGTCAAGGCGGGGCAGTGACTATGGTTCCTTAGGTCGTATTTGATTGCTTGGAGAAATTTTAGGCAATCGGGGACCGGGGGCCCGGACCCACTAGGAAGGCGTGGGCTATAGCACACGAATATATGGGAATCGAGTGGAATTCTAATTTTTTGGCAGTAAAATGCAAAACAACGAGGTATGGCCATGGCGGGGCAGTGACTATGGTTCCTTAGGTCGTATTTGAGTGCCTGGAAAAATGTAAGGAAATCCAATTTCGGAGGACCCGGCCCACTCGGAAGGCGTGGGCTAGAACACACAAAAATAAGGGAATCGGGCGGAATTGTACTTTTTTGTTCTTAAAATGCAAAACAACGAGGAACGGTCATGGCAGGGCGGAGACTATGGTTCCTTAGGTCGTATTTGATGGCTCGGAAAATTTTAGGCAATTGGGGTCCTGGGGCCAGGACCCACTCGGAAGGCAAGGGCTATGGCACCCGAAAATATGGGAATCAGGCGAAATTCTAGTTTTTTAGCCGTAAAATACAAAACAACGAGGGCGGCCATGGCGGGGTGGTGACTATGGTTCCTTAGGTCATATTTGATGGCCCGAAATAATTTTAGGTGGTCGATATCCACGGGGCCCGGACCCACTCAGAAGGTGTGGGCTAGCACACGAATATATGGGAATCGGGCGAAATTCTAGTTTTATGGCCGTAAAACACGAAACAACCAGGAACGGCCATGGTGGGGCGGTGACAATGGTTCCTTAGGTCCTATTTGATGGCCTGGAAAAATGTTAGGCAATCCGGTTTCGGGGGACCCGGGCCCACTCGGAAGGCGTGGGCTAGAGCACACGAAAATATGGTAATCGAGCGGAATTCTAGTTTTTTGGTCGTAAAAAGCAAAACAATGAGGAACGGTCATGGCGGGGTGGTGACTATGGTTCCTTAGGTCGTATTTGATTGCTTGGAGAAATTTTAGGCAATCGGGGACCGGGGGCCCGGACCCACTAGGAAGGCGTGGGCTATAGCACACGAATATATGGGAATCGAGTGGAATTCTAGTTTTTTGGCAGTAAAATGCAAAACAACGAGGAACGGCCATGGTGGGGCCGTGACTGTGGTTCCTTAGGTCGAATTTGATGGCTTCGAATAATTTTAGGCGATCGGGGTCCGGGGGCTCGGACCCACTCGGAAGGCATGGGCTATAGCACACGAAAATATGGGAATCGGGCGAAATTCTAGTTTTTTGGCCGTAAAATGCAAAACAACGATGAACGGCCATGGCGGGGAGGTGACTAAGGTTCCTTAGGTCGTATTTGATGGCCCCGAATATTTTTAGGCGATCAGGGTGAGGGGGGCCGGACCCACTCGGAAGGAATGGGCTATAGTACACGAAAATATGGGAATCGAGAGAAATTCTAGTTTTTTGGCTGTAAAATGTAAAACAACAAGGAACGGCCACGGCAGGGCGCTGACTATGGTTCCTTAGGTTGTATTTGATGGCTCGTAAAAAGTTTAGGCGATCGGGGTCCGGGGGTCCAGGCCCCACTCGGAAGGCGTGGGCTATTAGCACACGAATATATGGGAATCGGGTGAAATTCTAGTTTTTTGGAAGTAAAACACAAAACAACGAGGAACTGCCATGGCGGGGCGGTGACTATGGTTCCTTAGGTCGAATTTGATGTCCCCGAATAATTTAGGCGATCGGGGTCCGGGGGCCCGGATCCACTCGGAAGGCATGGGCTATATAGCACACGAAAAAATTGGAATCGGGCGAAATTCTAGTTTTTTGGCCGTAAAATGCAAAACAACGAGGAACGGCCACGGCGGGGCAGTGACTATGGTTCCTTAGGTCGTATTTGATGGCCCGGAATAATTTTAGGCGATCGGGGTCCGGGGGGACCGGACCTACTCAGAAGGCGTGGGCTAGATATAGCACACGAATATTTGGGAATCGGACGGAATTTTACTTTTTTGGCCATAAAACGCAAAACAACGAGGAACGGCCATGGCGGGGCGGTGACTATGATTCTTTAGGTCATATTTGATGGCCTGGAAAAATGTTAGGCAATCCGGTTTCAGGGGACCCGGGCCCACTTGGAAGGCGTGGGCTAGAGCACACGAAAATATGGGAATCGGGCGGTATTCTAGTTTTTTGGTCGTAAAAAGCAAAATAACGAGGAACGGTCATGGCGGGGCGGTGACTATGGTTCCTTAGGTCGTAGTTGATAGCCCGAAAATATTTTTGGCGATTGGAATCCGGGGGGCCCGGACCCACTAGGAAGGCGTGGGCTATTAGCACACGAATATATGGGAATCGGGCGGAATTCTAGTTTTTTGGCCGGAAAACGTAAAACAACGAGGAACTGCCATGGCGGGGCGGTGACTATGGTTCCTTAGGTCGAATTTGATGGCCCCGAATAATTTTAGGCGATCTGGGTCCGGGGGCCCGGACCCACTCGGAAGGCGTGGGCTATATAGCACACGAAAAAATGGGAATCGGGCGAAATTCTAGTTTGTTGGCCGTAAAATGAAAACAACAAGGAACGGACACGGCGGGCGGTGACTATGGTTCCTTAGGTCGTATTTTATGGCTCGGAATAATTTTATGTGATCGGGGTCCGGACCCACTCGGAGGTGATTATGGTTCCTTAGGTCATATTTGATGGCCTGGAAAAATGTTAGGCAATCCAGTTTCGGGGGAGCCGAGCCCACTCGGAAGACGTGGGCTAGAGTACATGAAAATATGGGAATCGGGCGAAATTCTAGTTTGTTGGCCGTAAAATGAAAACAACAAGGAACGGACACGGCGGGCGGTGACTATGGTTCCTTAGGTCATATTTGATGGCACGTAAAACGTTTAGGCGATTGGGGTCCGGGGGGCCAGGTCCCACTCGGAAGGCGTGGGCTATTAGCACACGAATATATGGGAATCGGGCGGAATTCTAGTTTTTTGGAAGTAAAACGCAAAACAACGAGGAACTGCCATGGCGGGGCGGTGACTATGGTTCCTTAGGTCGAATTTGATGTCCCCGAATAATTTAGGCGATCGGGGTCCGGGGGCCCGGATCCACTCGGAAGGCATGGGCTATATAGCACACGAAAAAATTGGAATCGGGCGAAATTCTAGTTTTTTGGCCGTAAAATGCAAAACAACGAGGAACGGCCACGGCGGGGCAGTGACGATGGTTCCTTAGGTCGTATTTGATGGCCCGAAATAATTTTAGGCGATCGGGGTCCGGGGGGACCGGACCCACTCGGAAGGCGTGGGCTAGATATAGCACACGAATATTTGGGAATCGGACGAAATTTTAATTTTTTGGCCGTAAAACGCAAAACAACGAGGAACGGCCATGGCGGGGCGGTGACTATGATTCTTTAGGTCATATTTGATGCCCTGGAAAAATGTTAGGCAATCCGGTTTCAGGGGACCCGGGCCCACTCGAAAGTCGTGGGCTAGAGCACACGAAAATATGGGAATCGGGCGGTATTCAAGTTTTTTGGTCGTAAAAAGCAAAATAACGAGGAACGGTCATGGCGGGGCGGTGACTATGGTTCCTTAGGTCGTAGTTGATAGCCCGGAAATATTTTAGGCGATTGGGATCCGGGGGGCCCGGACCCACTAGGAAGGCGTGGGCTATTAGCACATGAAAATATGGGAATCAGGCGGAATTCTAGTTTTTTGGTCCTAAAAAGCAAAACAACGAGGAACGGTCATGGCGGGGAGGTGACCATGGTTCCTTAGGTCGTATTTGATAGCCCGGAAAATTTTTAGGCGATAGGAGTCTGGGGGCCTGGACCCACTAGGAAGGCGTGGGCTATAGCACACGAATATATGGGAATCGGGCGGAATTCTAGTTTTTTGGCCGTAATACGCCAAACAACGAGGAATGGCCTTGGCGGGGCGGTGACTATGGTTCCTTTGGTAGTATTTTATGGCCTGGAAAAATATTAGGCAATCCGGTTTCGGGGGACCCGGGCCCACTCGGAAGGCGTGGGCAAGAGCACACGAAAATATGGGAATCGGGCAGAAATCTAGTTTTTTGGTCGTAAAAAGCAAAACAACGAGGAACGGTCATGGAGGGGTGGTGACTGTGGATCCTTCAGTCATATTTGATAGCCCAAATAAAGTTTAGGCGATCGGGGTCCGGGGGGCCTAGGACCTACGCGCAAGGTATGGTCTACAGCACCCGAAAATATGGGAATCAAGTGAAATTCTAGTTTTTTTATCGTAAAACGCGAAACAACTAGGAACGGCCATGGCGGGGCGGTGACTATGGTTCCTTAGGTCGTATTTGATGGCCTGGAAAAATATTAGGCAATCCGGTTTCGGGGGACCCGGACCCACTCGGAAGGCGTGGGCTAGAGCACACGAAAATATGGGAATCGAGCGGAATTCTAGTTTTTTGGTCGTAAAAAGCAAAATAATGAGGAACTATCATGGCGGGGCAGCGACTATGGTTCCTTAGGTCGTATTTGATTTCTTGGAGAAATTTTAGGCAATCGGGGACAGGGGGCCCGGACCCACTAGGAAGGCGTGGGCTATAGCACATGAATATATGGGAATCGAGTGGAATTCTAGTTTTTTTGCAGTAAAATGCAAAATAACGAGGTACGGCCATGGCGGGGCGGTGACTATGGTTCCTTAGGTCATATTTGATGGCCTAGAAAAATGTAAGGCAATCCGATTTCGGAGGACCCGGGCCCACTCGGAAGGCGTGGGCTAGAACACACAAAAATAAGGGAATCGGGCGGAATTGTACTTTTTTGTTCGTAAAATGCAAAACAATGAAGAACGGTCATGGCAGGGCGGAGACTATGGTTCCTTAGGTCGTATTTGATGGCTCGGAAAATTTTAGGCGATCGGAGTCCGGGTGCCCGGTCCCACTTGGAAGGCGTGGCTATAGCACACGAAAATAAGGCAATCAGGCAAAATTCAAGTTTTTTGGCCGTAAAAAGCAAAACAATGAAGAACGGTCATGGCAAGGAGGTGGCTATGGTTCTTTAGGTCGTATTTTCTAGCCCGGAAAAAATTTAGGCGGTCAGTGTCCGGTTGCCCGAAGCCACTTGGAAGGCATGGCATATACACGAATATATGAGAATCGGGCGGAATTCTAGTTTTTTGGCCGTAAAACGCAAATCAACGAGAAACGGCCATGGCGGGGCGGTGACTATGGTTCCTCAGGTCGTATTTTATGGCCCTGAATGCATTTAGGCGATCGGGGTCCTGGGGCCAGGACCCACTTGGAAGGAATGGGCTATGGCACACGAAAATATGGGAATCAGGCGAAATTCTAGTTTTTTGGCCGTAAAATACAAAACAACGAGGGCGGCCATGGCGGGGTGGTGAATATGGTTCCTTAGGTCATATTTGATGGCCCGGAATAATTTTAGGTGGTCGATATCCACGGGGCCCGGACCCACTCGGAAGGTGTGGGCTAGCACATGAATATATGGGAATCGGGCGGAATTCTAGTTTTTTGGCCATAAAACACGAAACAACCAGGAACGGCCATGGCGGGGCGGTGACAATGGTTCCTTAGGTCCTATTTGATGGCCTGGACTATGTTAGGCAATCCGGTTTCGGGGGACCCGGGCCCACTCGGAAGGCGTGGGCTAGAGCACACGAAAATATGGGAATCGAGCGGAATTCTAGTTTTTTGGTCGTAAAAAGCAAAACAATGAGGAACGGTCATGGCGGGGCGGTGACTATGGTTCCTTAGGTCGTATTTGATTTCTTGGAGAAATTTTAGGCAATCGGGGACCGGGGGCCCGGACCCACTAGGAAGGCGTGGGCTATATAGCACACGAATATATGGGAATCGAGTGGAATTCTAGTTTTTTGGCAGTAAAATGCAAAACAACGAGGAACGGCCATGGTGGGGCCGTGACTGTGGTTCCTTAGGTCGAATTTGATGGCTTCGAATAATTTTAGGCGATCGGGGTCCGGGGGCTCGGACCCACTCGGAAGGCATGGGCTATAGCACACGAAAATATGGGAATCGGGCGAAATTCTAGTTTTTTGGCCGTAAAATGCAAAACAACGATGAACGGCCATGGCGGGGAGGTGACTAAGGTTCCTTAGGTCGTATTTGATGGCCCCGAATATTTTTAGGCGATTAGGGTGAGGGGGGCCGGACCCACTCGGAAGGAATGGGCTATAGTACACGAAAATATGGGAATCGAGGCGAAATTCTAGTGTTTTGGCCGTAAAATGCAAAACAACGAGGAATGGCCACGGCGGGGCGGTGACTATGGTTCCTTAGGTCGTATTTCATGGCCCGAAATAATTTTAGGCGGTCGATCTCCGGGGGGCCCGGACCCACTAGGAAGGCGTGGGCTATAGCACACGAATATATGGGAATCAGGCGGAATTCTAGGTTTTTGGCCGTAAAACGCAAAACAACGAGGAACGGCCACGGCGAGGCGGTGACTATGGTTCCTTAGATCGTATTTGATGGCCTGGAAAAATGTTAGGCAATCCGGTTTCGGGGGACCTGGGCCCACTCGGAAGGCGTGTGCTAGAGCACACGAAAATATGGGAATCGGGCAGAATTTTAGTTTTTTGGTCAAAAAAAGCAAAACAACGAGGAACGGTCATGGCGGGGCAGTGACTATGGTTTCTTAGGTCGTATTTGATTGCTTGGAGACATTTTAGGCAATCGGTGACCGAGGGCCCGGAACCACTAGGAAGGTGTGGGCTATAGCACACGAATATATGGAAATCGGGCGGAATTTTAGTTTTTTGGCCGTAAAATGCAAAAACACGAGGAACGGCCATGGCGAGGCGGTGACTATGGTTCCTTTGGTCGCATTTGATGGCCTGGAAAAATATTAGGCAATCCGGTTTTGGGGGACCCGGGCCCACTCGGAAGGCGTGGGCAAGAGCACACGAAAATATGGGAATCGGGCGGAAATCTAGTTTTTTCGCCGTAAAATGAAAACAACAAGGAACGGACACGGCGGGCGGTGACTATGGTTCCTTAGGTCGTATTTGATGGCTCGGAATAATTTTATGTGATCGGGGTCCGAACCCACTCGGAGATGATTATGGTTCCTCAGGTCATATTTGATGGCCTGGAAAAATGTTAGGCAATCCAGTTTCGGGGGAGCCGGGCCCACTCGGAAGGCATGGGCTAGAGAACATAAAAATATGGGAATCGGGCGAAATTTTAGTTTTTTGATCGTAAAAAGCAAAACAACGAGGAACGGTCATGGCGGGGAGGTGACTATGGTTCCTTAGGTCGTATTTGATAGCCCGGAAAATTTTTAGGCGATAGGAGTCTGGGGGCCCGGACCCACTAGGAAGGCGTGGGCTATAGCACACGAATATATGGGAATCGGGCGGAATTCTAGTTTTTTGGCCGTAATACGCCAAATAACGAGGAATGGCCATGGCGGGGTGGTGACTATGGATCCTTTGGTCGTATTTGATGGCCTGGAAACATATTAGACTATCCGGTTTCTGGGGACCCGGGCCCACTTGGAAGGCGTGGGCAAGAGCACACGAAAATATGGGAATCGGGCAGAAATATAATTTTTTGGTCGTAAAAAGCAAAACAACGAGGAACGGTCATGGAGGGGTGGTGACTGTGGATCCTTCAGTCATATTTGATAGCCCAAATAAATTTTAGGCGATCGGGGTCCGGGGGGCCTAGGACCCACTCGGAAGGTATGGGCTATAGCACCCGAAAATATGGGAATCAAGAGAAATTCTAGTTTTCTGATCGTAAAACGCGAAATAACTAGGAACGGCCATGGCGGGGCGGTGACTATGGTTCCTTAGGTCGTATTTGATGGCCTGGAAAAATGTTAGGCAATCCGATTTCGGGGGACCCGGGCCCACTCGGAAGGCGTGGGCTAGAGCACACGAAAATATGGGAATCGTGCGGAATTCTAGTTTTTTGGTCGTAAAAAGCAAAACAATGAGGAACTGTCATAGCGGGGCAGTGGCTATGGTTCCTTAGGTCGTATTTGATTGCTTGGAGAAATATTAGGCAATCGGGGACCGGGGGCTCGGACCCACTAGGAAGGCGTGGGCTATAGCACACGAATATATGGGAATCGAGTGGAATTCTAGTTTTTTGGTAGTAAAATGCAAAACAACGAGGTACGGCCATGGCAGGGCGGTGACTATGCTTCCTTAGGTCGTATTTGATGGCCTGGAAAAATGTAAGGCAATCCAATTTCGGAGGACCCGGGCCCACTCGGAAGGCGTGGGCTAGAACACACAAAAATAAGGGAATCGGGCGGAATTGTACTTTTTTGTTCTTAAAATGCAAAACAACGAGGAACGGTCATGGCAGGGCGGAGACTATGGTTCCTTAGGTCGTATTTGATGGCTCGGAAAATTTTAGGCGATTGGAGTCCGGGGACCCGGTCCCACTTGGAAGGCGTGGCTATAGCACACGAAAATAACGCAATCAGGCAAAATTCAAGTTTTTTGGACGTAAAAAGCAAAACAACGAAGAACGGTCATGGCAGGGAGGTTGCTATGGTTCTTTAGGTCGTATTTGCTAGCTCGGAAAAAATTTAGGCGGTCAGTGTCCCGGTGCCCTGAGCCACTTGGAAGGCATGGCATATACACGAATATATGAGAATCGGGCGGAATTCTAGTTTTTTGGCCGTAAAACGTAAATCAACGAGAAACGGCCATGGCGGGGCGGTGACTATGGTTCCTTAGGTCGTATTTTATGGCCCTGAATAATTTTAGGCGATCGGGGTCCTGGGGCCAGGACCCACTGGGAAGGCATGGGCTATGGCACACGAAAATACGGGAATCAGGCGAAATTCTAGTTTTTTGGCCGTAAAATACAAAACAACGAGGGCGGCCATGGCGGGGTGGTGACTATGGTTCCTTAGGTCATATTTGATGGCCCGGAATAATTTTAGGTGGTCGATATCCACGGGGCCCGGACCCACTCGGAAGGTGTGGGCTAGCACACGAATATATGGGAATCGGGCGGAATTCTGGTTTTTTGGCCGTAAAATACGAAACAACCAGGAACAGCCATGGCGGGGCGGTGACAATGGTTCATTAGGTCCTATTTGATGGCCTGGAAAAATGTTAGGCAATCCGGTTTCGGGGGACCTGGGCCCACTCGGAAGGCGTGGGCTAGAGCACACGAAAATATGGTAATCGAGCGGAATTCTAATTTTTTGGTCGTACAAAGCAAAATAATGAGGAACGGTCATAGCGGGGTGGTGACTATGGTTCCTTAGGTCGTATTTGATTGCTTGGAGAAATTTTAGGCAATCGGGGACCGGGGGTCCGGACCCACTAGGAAGGCGTGGGCTATATAGCACACGAATATATGGGAATTGAGTGAAATTCTAGTTATTTGGCAGTAAAATGCAAAACAACGGGGAACGGCCATGGTGGGGCAGTGACTGTGGTTCCTTAGGTCAAATTTGATGGCTTCGAATAATTTTAGGCGATCGGGGTCCGGGGTCTCGGACCCACTCGGAAGGCATGGGCTATAGCACACGAAAATATGGGAATCGGGCGAAATTCTAGTTTTTTGGCCGTAAAATGCAAAACAACGATGAACGGCCATGGCAGGGAGGTGACTAAGGTTCCTTAGGTCGTATTTGATGGCCCCGAATATTTTTAGGCGATCAGGGTGAGGGGGGCCGGACCCACTCGGAAGGAATGGGCTATAGTACACAAAAATATGGGAATCGAGAGAAATTCTAGTTTTTTGGCTGTAAAATGTAAAACAATGAGGAACGGCCACGGCGTGGAGGTGACTATGGTTCCTTAGGTTGTATTTGATAGCTCATAAAAAGTTTAGGCGATCGGGGTCCGGGGGGCCAGGTCCCACTCGGAAGGCGTGGGCTATTAGCACACGAATATATGGGAATCGGGCGGAATTCTAGTTTTTTGGAAGTAAAACGCAAAACAACGAGGAACTGCCATGGCGGGGCGGTGACTATGGTTCCTTAGGTTGAATTTGATGTCCCCGAATAATTTAGGCGATCGGGGTCCGGGGGCCCGGATCCACTCGGAAGGCATGGGCTATATAGCACACGAAAAAATTGGAATCTGGCAAAATTCTAGTTTTTTGGCCGTAAAATGCAAAACAACGAGGAACGGCCACGGCGGGGTGGTGACTATGGTTCCTTAGGTCGTATTTGATGGCCCGGAATTATTTTAGGCGATCGGGGTTCGGGGGGACCAGACCCACTCGGAAGGCGTGGGCTAGATATAGCACACGAATATTTGGGAATCGGACGGAATTTTACTTTTTTGGCCGTAAAACGCAAAACAACGAGGAACGGCCATGGCGGGGTAGTGACTATGATTCTTTAGGTCATATTTTATGGCCTAGAAAAATGCAATCCGGTTTCAGGGGACCCGGGCCCGCTCGGAAGGCGTGGGCTAGAGCACACGAAAATATGGGAATCGGGCGGTATTCTAGTTTTTTGGTCGTAAAAAGCAAAATAACGAGGAACGGTCATGGCGGGGCGGTGACTATGGTTCCTTAGGTCGTAGTTGATAGCCCGAAAATATTTTAGGCGATTGGGATCCGGGGGGCCCGGACCCACTAGGAAGGCGTGGGCTATTAGCACACGAATATATGGGAATCGGGCGGAATTCTAGTTTTTTGGCCAGAAAACGTAAAACAACGAGGAACTGCCATGGCGGGGCGGTGACTATGGTTCCTTAGGTCGAATTCGATGGCCCCGAATAATTTTAGGCGATCTGGGTCCGGGGGCCCGGACCCACTCGGAAGGCGTGGGCTATATAGCACACGAAAAAATGGGAATCGGGCGAAATTCTAGTTTGTTGGCCGTAAAATGAAAACAACAAGGAACGGACACGGCGGGCGGTGACTATGGTTCCTTAGGTCGTATTTTATGGCTCGGAATAATTTTATGTGATCGGGGTCCGGACCCACTCGGAGGTGATTATGGTTCCTTAGGTCATATTTGATGGCCTGGAAAAATGTTAGGCAATCCAGTTTCGGGGGAGCCGAGCCCACTCGGAAGGCGTGGGCTAGAGCACATGAAAATATGGGAATCGGGCGAAATTCTAGTTTGTTGGCCGTAAAATGAAAACAACAAGGAACGGACACGGCGGGCGGTGACTATGGTTCCTTAGGTCGTATTTGATGGATCGTAAAAAGTTTAGGCGATTGGGGTCCGGGGGGCTAGGTCCCACTCGGAAGGCGTGGGCTATTAGCACACGAATATATGGGAATCGGGCGGAATTCTAGTTTTTTGGAAGTAAAACGCAAAACAACGAGGAACTGCCATGGCGGGGCGGTGACTATGGTTCCTTAGGTCGAATTTGATGTCCCCGAATAATTTAGGCGATCGGGGTCCGGGGGCCCGGATCCACTCGGAAGGCATGGGCTATATAGCACACGAAAAAATTGGAATCGGGCGAAATTCTAGTTTTTTGGCCGTAAAATGCAAAACAACGAGGAACGGCCACGGCAGGGCGGTGACTATGGTTCCTTAGGTTGTATTTGATGGCCCGGAATAATTTTAGGCGATCGGGGTCCGGGGGGATCGGACCTACTCGGAAGGCGTGGGCTAGATATAGCACACGAATATTTGGGAATCGGACGGAATTTTAATTTTTTGGCCGTAAAATGCAAAACAACGAGGAACGGCCATGGCGGGGCGGTGACTATGATTCTTTAGGTCATATGTGATGCCCTGGAAAAATGTTAGGCAATCCGGTTTCAGGGGACCCGGGCCTACTCGGAAGTTGTGGGCTAGAGCACACGAAAATATGGGAATCGGGCGGTATTCAAGTTTTTTGGTCGTAAAAAGCAAAATAACGAGGAACGGTCATGGCAGGGCGGTGACTATGGTTCCTTAGGTCGTAGTTGATAGCCCGGAAATATTTTAGGCGATTGGGATCCGGGGGGCCCGGACCCACTAGAAAGGCGTGGGCTATTAGCACACGAATATATGGGAATCGGGCGGAATTCTAGTTTTTTGGCCGGAAAACGTAAAACAACGAGGAACTGCCATGGCGGGGCGGTGACTATGGTTCCTTAGGTCGAATTCGATGGCCCCGAATAATTTTAGGCGATCTGGGTCCGGGGGCCCGGACCCACTCGGAAGGCATGGGCTATATAGCACACGAAAAAATGGGAATCGGGCAAAATTCTAGTTTGTTAGCCGTAAAATGAAAACAACAAGGAGCGGACACGGTGGGCGGTGACTATGGTTCCTTAGGTCGTATTTTATGGCTCGGAATAATTTTATGTGATCGGGGTCCGGACCCACTCGGAGGTGATTATGGTTCCTTAGATCATATTTGATGGCCTGGAAAAATGTTAGGCAATCCAGTTTCGGGGGAGCCGAGCCCACTCGGAAGGCATGGGCTAGATCACATGAAAATATGGGAATCAGGCGAAATTCTAGCTTGTTGGCCGTAAAATGAAAACAACAAGGAACGGACACGGCGGGCGGTGACTATGTTTCCTTAGGTCGTATTTGATGGATCATAAAAGGTTTAGGCGATTGGGGTGCGGGGGTCCAGGTCCCACTCGGAAGGCGTGGGCTATTAGCACACGAATATATGGGAATCGGGCGGAATTCTAGTTTTTTGGAAGTAAAACGCAAAACAACGAGGAACTGCCATGGCGGGGCGGTGACTATGGTTCCTTAGGTCGAATTTGATGTCCCCGAATAATTTAGGCGATCGGGGTCCGGGGGCCCGGATCCACTCGGAAGGCATGGGCTATATAGCACACGAAAAAATTGGAATCGGGCGAAATTCTAGTTTTTTGGCCGTAAAATGCAAAACAACGAGGAACGGCCACGGCGGGGCGGTGACTATGATTCCATAGGTCGTATTTGATGGCCCGGAATAATTTTAGGCAATCGGGGTCCGGGGGGACCGGACCCACTCGGAAGGCGTGGGCTAGATATAGCACACGAATATTTGGGAATCGGACGGAATTTTAATATTTTGGCCGTAAAATGCAAAACAACGAGGAACGGCCATGGCAGGGCGGTGACTATGATTCTTTAGGTCATATTTGATGCCCTGGAAAAATGTTAGGCAATCCGGTTTCAGGGGACCCGGGCCCACTCGTAAGTCGTGGGCTAGAGCACACGAAAATATGGGAATCGGGCGGTATTCAAGTTTTTTGGTCGTAAAAAGCAAAATAACGAGGAACGGTCATGGCGGGGCGGTGACTATGGTTCCTTAGGTCGTAGTTGATAGCCCGGAAATATTTTAGGCGATTGGGATCAGGGAGGCCCGGACCCACTAGAAAGGCGTGGGCTATAGCACACGAATATATGGAAATCGGGCGGAATTCTAGTTTTTTGGCCGTAATGCGCCAAACAACGAGGAATGGCCATGGCGGGGCGGTGACTATGGTTCCTTTGGTCATATTTGATGGCCTAGAAAAATATTAGGCAATCCGGTTTCGGGGGACCCGGGCCCACTCGGAAGGCGTGGGCAAGAGCACACGAAAATATGGGAATCGGGCAGAAATCTAGTTTATTGGTCGTAAAAAGCAAAACAACGAGGAACGGTCATGGAGGGGTGGTGACTGTGGATCCTTCAGTCATATTTGATAGCGCAAATAAATTTTAGGCGATCGAGGTCCGGGGGGCCTAGGACCCACTCGCAAGGTATGGGCTACAGCACCCGAAAATATGGGAATCAAGTGAAATTCTAGTTTTTTTATCGTAAAACGCGAAACAACTAGGAACGGCCATGGCGGGGCGGTGACTATGATTCTTTAGGTCATATTTGATGCCCTGGAAAAATGTTAGGCAATCTGGTTTCAGGGGACCCGGGCCCACTCGGAAATCGTGGGCTAGAGCACACGAAAATATGGGAATCGGGCGGTATTCAAGTTTTTTGGTCGTAAAAAGCAAAATCACGAGGAACGGTCATGGCGAGGTGGTGAATATGGTTTCTTAGGTCGTAGTTGATAGCCCGGAAATATTTTAGGCGATTGGGATCCGGGGGGCCCGGACCCACTAGAAAGGCGTGGGCTATTAGCACACGAATATATGGGAATCGGGCGGAATTCTAGTTTTTTGGCCGGAAAACGTAAAACAACGAGGAACTGCCATGGCGGGGCAGTGACTATGGTTCCTTAGGTCGAATTTGATGGCCCCGAATAATTTTAGGCGATCTGGGTCCGGGGGCCCGGACCCACTCGGAAGGCGTGGGCTATATAGCACATGAAAAAATGGGAATCGGGCAAAATTCTAGTTTGTTGGCCGTAAAATGAAAAAAACAAGGAACGGACACGGTGGGCAGTGACTATGGTTCCTTAGGTCGTATTTTATGGCTCGGAATAATTTTATGTGATCGGGGTCCGGACCCACTCGGAGGTGATTATGGTTCCTTAGGTCATATTTGATGGCCTGGAAAAATGTTAGGCAATCCAGTTTCGGGGGAGCCGAGCCCACTCGGAAGGCGTGGGCTAGAGCACATGAAAATATGGGAATTGGGCGAAATTCTAGTTTGTTGGCCGTAAAATGAAAACAACAAGGAACGGACACGGCGGGCGGTGACTATGGTTCCTTAGGTCGTATTTGATGGATCGTAAAAAGTTTAGGCGATTGGGGTCCGGGGGGCCAGGTCCCACTCGGAAGGCGTGGGCTATTGACACACGAATATATGGGAATCGGGCGGAATTCTAGTTTTTTGGAAGTAAAACGCAAAACAACGAGGAACTGCCATGGCGGAGCGGTGACTATGGTTCCTTAGGTCGAATTTGATGTCCCCGAATAATTTAGGCGATCGGGGTCCGGGGGCCCGGATCCACTCGGAAGGCATGGGCTATATAGCACACGAAAAAATTGGAATCGGGTGAAATTCTAGTTTTTTGGCCGTAAAATGCAAAACAACGAGGAACGGCCACGGCGGGGCGGTGACTATGGTTCCTTAGGTCGTATTTGATGGCCCGGAATAATTTTAGGCGATCGGGGTCCGGGGGGACCGGACCCACTCGGAAGGCGTGGGCTAGATATAGCACACGAATATTTGGGAATCAGACGGAATTTTAATTTTTTGGCCGTAAAATGCAAAACAACGAGGAACGGCCATGGCGGGGCGGTGACTATGATTCTTTAGGTCATATTTGATGCCCTGGAAAAATGTTAGGCAATCCGGTTTCAGGGGACCCGGGCCTACTCGGAAGTCGTGGGCTAGAGCACACGAAAATATGGGAATCGGGCGGTATTCAAGTTTTTTGGTCGTAAAAAGCAAAATAACGAGGAACGGTCATGGCGGGGCGGTGACTATGGTTCCTTAGGTCGTAGTTGATAGCCCGGAAATATTTTAGGCGATTGGGATCAGGGAGGCCCGGACCCACTAGAAAGGCGTGGGCTATAGCACACGAATATATGGAAATCGGGCGGAATTCTAGTTTTTTGGCCGTAATGCGCCAAACAACGAGGAATGGCCATGGCGGGGCGGTGACTATGGTTCCTTTGGTCATATTTGATGGCCTAGAAAAATATTAGGCAATCCGGTTTCGGGGGACCCGGGCCCACTCGGAAGGCGTGGGCAAGAGCACACGAAAATATGGGAATCGGGCAGAAATCTAGTTTTTTGGTCGTAAAAAGCAAAACAACGAGGAACGGTCATGGATGGGTGGTGACTGTGGATCCTTCAGTCATATTTGATAGCCCAAATAAATTTTAGGCGATCGGGGTCCGGGGGGCCTAGGACCCACTCGGAAGGTATGGGCTACAGCACCCGAAAATATGGGAATCAAGAGAAATTCTAGTTTTTTGATCGTAAAACGCGAAACAACTAGGAACGGCCATGGCGGGGCGGTGACTATGGTTCCTTAGGTCGTATTTGATGGCCTGGAAAAATGTTAGGCAATCCGGTTTCGGGGGACCCGGGCCCACTCGGAAGGCGTGGGCTAGAGTACACGAAAATATGGGAATCGAGCGAAATTCTAGTTTTTTGGTCGTAAAAAGCAAAACAATGAGGAACTATCATGGCGGGGCAGTGACTATGGTTCCTTAGGTCGTATTTGATTGCTTGGAGAAATTGTAGGCAATCGGGGACAGGGGGCCCGGACCCACTAGGAAGGCGTGGGCTATAGCACACGAATATATGGGAATCGAGTGGAATTCTAGTTTTTTGGCAGTAAAATACAAAATAACGAGGTACGACCATGGCGGGGCAGTGACTATGGTTCCTTAGGTCGTATTTGATGGCCTGGAAAAATGTAAGGCAATCCGATTTCGGAGGACCCGGGCCCACTCGGAAGGCGTGGGCTAGAACACACAAAAATAAGGGAATCGGGCGGAATTGTACTTTTTTGTTCTTAAAATGCAAAACAACGAAGAACGGTCATGGCAGGGCGGAGACTATGGTTCCTTAGGTCGTATTTGATGGCTCGGAAAATTTTAGGCGATCGGAGTCCGGGGGCCCGGTCCCACTTGGAAGGCGTGGCTATAGCACACGAAAATAAGGCAATCAGGCAAAATTCAAGTTTTTTGGCCGTAAAAAGCAAAACAACGAAGAATGGTCATGGCAGGGAGGTGGCTATGGTTCTTTAGGTCGTATTTGCTAGCCCGGAAAAAATTTAGGCGGTCAGTGTCCGGGTGCCCGGAGCCACTTGGAAGGCATGGCATATACACGAATATATGAGAATCGGGCGAAATTCTAGTTTTTTGGCCGTAAAATGCAAACCAACGAGAAACGGCCATGGCGGGGTGGTGACTATGGTTCCTCAGGTCGTATTTTATGGCCCTGAATAATTTTAGGCGATCGGGGTCCTGGGGCCAGGACCCACTCGGAAGGCATGGGCTATGGCACACGAAAATATGGGAATCAGGCGAAATCCTAGTTTTTTGGCCGTAAAATACAAAACAACGAGGGTGGCCATAGCGGGGTGGTGACTATGGTTCCTTAGGTCATATTTGATGGCCCGGAATAATTTTAGGTGGTCTATATCCACGGGGCCCGGACCCACTCGGAAGGTGTGGGCTAGCACATGAATATATGGGAATCGGGCGGAATTCTAGTTTTTTGGCCGTAAAACACGAAACAACCAGGAACGGCCATGGCGGGGCGGTGACAATGGTTCCTTAGGTTCTATTTGACGGCCTGGAATATGTTAGGCAATTCGGTTTTGGGGGACCCGGGCCCACTCGGAAGGCGTGGGCTAGAGCACACGAAAATATGGGAATCGAGCGGAATTCTAGTTTTTTGGTCGTAAAAAGCAAAACAATGAGGAACGGTCATGGCGGGGCGGTGACTATGGTTCCTTTGGTCGTATTTGATTTCTTGGAGAAATTTTAGGCAATCGGGGACCGGGGGCCCGGACCCACAAGGAAGGCGTGAGCTATATAGCACACGAATATATGGGAATCGAGTGGAATTCTAGTTTTTTGGCAGTAAAATGCAAAACAACGAGGAACGGCCATGGTGGGGCAGTGACTGTGGTTCCTTAGGTCGAATTTGATGGCTTCGAATAATTTTAGGCGATCGGGGTCCGGGGGCTCGGACCCACTCGGAAGGCATGGGCTATAGCACACGAAAATATGAGAATCGGGCGAAATTCTAGTTTTTTGGCCGTAAAATGCAAAACAACGATGAACGGCCATGGCGGGGAGGTGACTATGGTTCCTTAGGTCGTATTTGATGGCCCCGAATATTTTTAGGCGATCAGGGTGAGGGGGCCCGGACCCACTCGGAAGGCATGGGCTATAGTACACGAAAATATGGGAATCGGGAGAAATTCTAGTTTTTTGGCTGTAAAATGCAAAACAACGAGGAACGGCCACGGCGGGGTGGTGACTATGGTTCCTTAGGTTGTATTTGATGGCTCGTAAAATGTTTAGGCGATCGGGGTCCGGGGGGCCAGGTCCCACTCGAAAGGCGTGGGCTATTAGCACACGAATATATGGGAATCGGGCGGAATTCTAGTTTTTTGGAAGTAAAACGCAAAACAACGAGGAACTGCCATGGCGGGGCGGTGACTATGGTTCCTTAGGTCGAATTTGATGTCCCTGAATAATTTAGGCGATCGGGGTCCGGGGGCCCGGATCCACTCGGAAGGCATGGGCTATATAGCACACGAAAAAATTGGAATCGGGCGAAATTCTAATTTTTTGGCCGTAAAATGCAAAACAACGAGGAACGGCCACGGCGGGGCGGTGACTATGGTTCCTTAGGTCGTATTTGATGGCCCGGAATAATTTTAGGCGATCGGGGTCCGGGGGAACCGGACCCACTCGGAAGGCGTGGGCTATATATAGCACACGAATATTTGGGAAAAGGACGGAATTTTAATTTTTTGGCCGAAAAACGTAAAACAATGAGGAACGGCCATGGCGGGGTGGTGACTATGATTATTTAGGTCATATTTGATGGCCTGGAAAAATGTTAGGCAATCCGGTTTCAGGGGACCCGGGCCCACTCGGAAGGCATGGGCTAGAGCACACGAAAATATGAAAATCGGGCGGTATTCTAGTTTTTTGGTCGTAAAAAGCAAAATAACGAGGAACGGTCATGGCGGAGCGGTGACTATGGTTCCTTAGGTCGTAGTTGATAGCCCGGAAATATTTTAGGCGATTGGGATCCGGGGGGCCCGGACCCACTAGGAAAGCGTGGGCTATTAGCACACGAATATATGGGAATCAGGCGGAATTCTAGTTTTTTGGTCGGAAAACGTAAAACAACGAGGAACTGCCATTGCGGGGTGGTGACTATGGTTCCTTAGGTCGAATACGATGGACCCGAATAATTTTAGGCGATCGGGGTCCGGGGGCTCGGACCCACTCGGAAGGCATGAGCTATAGCACACGAAAATATGGGAATCGGGCGAAATTCTAGTTTTTTGGCCGTAAAATGCAAAACAACGATGAACGGCCATGGCGGGGAGGTCACTATGGTTCCTTAGGTCGTATTTGATGGCCCCGAATATTTTTAGGCGATCAGGGTGAGGGGGCCCGGACCCACTCGGAAGGCATGGGCTATAGTACACGAAAATATGGGAATCGGGAGAAATTCTAGTTTTTTCGCTGTAAAATGCAAAACAACGAGGAACGGCCACGGCGGGGCGGTGACTATAGTTCCTTAGGTTGTATTTGATGGCTCGTAAAAAGTTTAGGCGATCGGGGTCCGGGGGGCCAGGTCCCACTCAGAAGGCCTGGGCTATTAGCACACGAATATATGGGAATCGGGCGGAATTCTAGTTTTTTGGAAGTAAAACACAAAACAACGAGGAACTGCCATGGCGGGGCGGTGACTATGGTTCCTTAGGTTGAATTTGATGTCCCCGAATAATTTAGGCGATCGGGGTCCGGGGGCCCGGATCCACTCGGAAGGCATGGGCTATATAGCACACGAAAAAATTGGAATCGGGCGAAATTCTAGTTTTTTGGCCGTAAAATGCAAAACAACGAGGAACGGCCACGGCGGGGAGGTGACTATGGTTCCTTAGGTCGTATTTGATGGCCCGGAATAATTTTAGGCGATCGGGGTCCAGGGGGACCGGACCCACTCGAAAGGCGTGGGCTAGATATAGCACACGAATATTTGGGAATCGGACGATATTTTAATTTTTTGGCCATAAAACGCAAAACAACGAGGAACGGCCATGGCTGGTGGTGACTATGATTCTTTAGGTCATATTTGATGTCCTGGAAAAATGTTAGGCAATTCGGTTTCAGGCGACCCGGGCCCACTCCGAAGGTGTGGGCTATAGCACACGAAAATATGGGAATCAGGCGGTATTCTAGTTTTTTGGTCGTAACAAGCAAAATAACGAGGAACGGTCATGGCGGGGCGGTGACTATGGTTCCTTAGGTCGTAGTTGATAGCTCGGAAATATTTTAGGCGATTGGGATCCGGGGGGCTCGGACCCACTAGGAAGGCGTGGGCTATTAGCACACGAATATATGGGAATCAGGCGGAATTCTCGTTTTTTGGCCGGAAAATGTAAAACAACGAGGAACTGCCATGGCGGGGCGGTGACTATGGTTCCTTAGGTCGAATTTGATGGCCCCGAATAATTTTAGGAGATCTGGGTCCGGGGACCCGGACCCACTCGGAAGGCGTGGGCTATATTGCACACGACAAAATGGGAATCGGGTGAAATTCTAATTTGTTGGCCGTAAAATGAAAACAACAAGGAACGGACACGGCGGGCGGTGACTATGGTTCCTTAGGTCGTATTTGATGGCTCGGAATAATTTTAGGTGATCGAGTTCCGGACCCACTCGGAGGTGATTATGGTTCCTTAGGTCATATTTGATGGCCTGGAAAAATGTTAGGCAATCCAGTTTCGGTGGAGCCGGGCCCACTCGGAAGGCGTGGGCTAGAGCACATGAAAATATGGAAATCGGGCGGAATTCTAGTTTTTTGGTCGTAAAAAGCAAAACAACGAAGAACGGTCATGGCGGGGAGGTGACTATGGTTCCTTAGGTTGTATTTGATGGCCTCAAAAAATGTAAGGTAATCCGATTTCGGGGAACCAGGGACCACTCGGAAGGAGTGGGCTAGCACACGAAAATATGGGAATCGGGCGAAATTCTAGTTTTTTGGCCGTAAAATGCAAAACAACGAGGAACGGCAATGGCTGGGAGGTGACTATGGTTCCTTAGGTCGTATTTGATGGCCTGGAAACATTTTAGGCAATCCAATTTCGGGGGACCCGGGCCCACTCGGAAGGCGTGGGCTCGAGCGCACGAAAATATGGGAATCAAGGGAAATTCTTATTTTTTGGTCGTAAAAAGCAAAACAATGAGGAACGTTCATGGCGGGGCGGTGACTTTGGTTCCTTAGGTCGTATTTGATAGCTCAAAAAAATTTTAGGCGATCGGGGTCTGGGGGCCCGGACCCTTTAGGAAGGCGTGGGCTATAGCACACGAATATATGAGAATCGGGCAGAATTCTAGTTTTTTGGCCGTAATATGCAAAACAACGAGGAATGGCCATGGCGGGGCGGTGAGTATGGTTCCTTAGGTCGTATTTGATGGCCTGGAAAAATGTAAGGTAATTCGGTTTCGGGGGACCCGAGCCCACTCGGAAGGTGTGGGCTAGAGCACACGAAAATATGGGAATCAGGCAGAATTCTAGTTTTTTTATCATAAAAACCAAAACAACGAGGAACGGTCATGGCGGGGCGGTGACTATGATTCCTTAGGTCGTATTTGAGAGCCCGGAAACATTTTAGGCGATCGGGGTCCGGGGGGCCCAGACCCACTCGGAAGTCATGGGCTAATGCACGCGAAAATATGGAAATCACGCGAAATTCTAGTTTTTTGGACGTACAAAGCAAAAAAACGAGGAACGGTCATAGCGGGGCAGTGACTATGGTTCCTTAGGTCGAAGTTCATGGCCCGAAAATATTTTAGACAATCGGGGTCCGGGGGCCCGGACCCACTAGGAAGGCGTGGGCTATACCACATGAAAATATGGGAATCAGACGGAATTCTAGTTTTTTGGCCGTAAAATGCAAAACAACGAGCAAAGGCCATGGTAGTGCGGTGACTATGGTTCCTTAGGTCGTATTTGATGGCCCAAAATAATTTTATGGGATCGGGGTCCGGGGGCCCGGACCCACTCGGAAGGCATGGACTTATAGCACACGAAAATATGGGAATCGGGCAAAATTCTAGTTTTTTGGCCGTAAAATAAAAAACAACGAGCAACGGCCATGACTGGGCAGTAACTATGGTTCCTTAGGTCATATTGGATTGCCCGGTAAAGTGTTAGGCGAAACGGGTCCGGGGGGCCCGGACCCACTAGGAAGGCGTGGGCGCACACGAAAATATGGGAATCGGGCGAAATTCTAGTTTTTTGGCCGTAAAACGCAAAACAATGAGGAACGGCCATGGCGGGGCAGTGACTATGGTTCCTTAGGTCGTATTTGATGGCCAGGAAAATTTTTAGGAAATCCGATTTCGGGGGACCCGGGCCCACTCTGAAGGCGTGGGCTAGAGCACACGAAAATATGGGAATCAGGCGGAGTTCTAGTTTTTTGGTTGAAAAAAGAAAAACAACGATGAACGGTCATGGCGGTGTGGTGACTATGGTTCCTTAGATCGTATTTGATGGCCCAAATAAATTTTAGGCGATCGGGGTTTGGGGGCCCGGACCCACTCGGAAAGAGTGGGCTAGCACACGAAAAAATGGGAATCGGGCAAAATTCTAGTTTTTTGGCCGTAAAATGCAAAACAACGAGGAACGGCAATGGCGGAGAGGTGACTATGGTTCCTTAGGTCATATTTGATGGCCTGGAAAAATGTTAGGCAACCCTGTTTCGGGGGACCCGGGCCCACTCGGAAGGCGTGGGCTAGAGCACACAAAAATATGGGATTCGGGCGGAATTCTAGTTTTTTGGTTGTAATAAGCAAAACAACGAGGAACGGTCATGGCGGGGCGGTGATTATGGTTCCTAAGGTCGTATTGGATTGCTCGGAAAAGTTTTAGGCGAAACGGGTCCGGGGGGCCCGGACCCACTAGGAAGGCGTGGGCTATAGCACACGAAAATATGGGAATCGGGCGAAATTCTAGTTTTTTGGCCGTAAAACGCAAAACAACGAGGAACGGCCATGGCGGGGCAGTGACTATGGTTCCTTAGGTCGTATTTGATGGCCAGGAAAATTTTTAGGAAATCCGATTTCGGGGGACCCGGGCCCACTCTGAAGGCGTGGGCTAGAGCACACGAAAATAAGGGAATCAGGCGGAGTTCTAGTTTTTTGGTTGAAAAAAGAAAAACAACGATGAACGGTCATGGCGGTGTGGTGACTATGGTTCCTTAGATCGTATTTGATGGCCCAAATAAATTTTAGGCGATCGGGGTTTGGGGGGCCCGGACCCACTCGGAAAGAGTGGGCTAGCACACGAAAATATGGGAATCGGGCAAAATTCTAGTTTTTTGGCCGTAAAATGCAAAACAACGAGGAACGGCAATGGCGGGGAGGTGACTATGGTTCCTTAGGTCGTATTTATTGGCCTGGAAAAATGTTAGGCAACCCTGTTTCGGGGGACCCGGGCCCACTCGGAAGGCGTGGGCTAGAGCACACAAAAATATAGGATTCGGGCGGAATTCTAGTATTTTGGTTGTAATAAGCAAAACAACAAGGAACGGTCATGGTAGGGCGGTGATTATGGTTCCTAAGGTCATATTGGATTGCTCGGAAAAGTTTTAGGCGAAACGGGCCTTGGGGGCCCGGACCCACTAGGAAGGCATGGGCTATAGCACACGAAAATATGGGAATCGGGCGAAATTCTAGTATTTTGGCCGTAAAACGCAAAACAACGAGGAACGGCCATGGCGGGGCAGTGACTATGGTTCCTTAGGTCGTATTTGATGGCCAGGAAAATTTTTAGGAAATCCGATTTCGGGGGACCCGGGCCCACTCTGAAGGCGTGGGCTAGAGCACACGAAAATAAGGGAATCAGGCGGAGTTCTAGTTTTTTGGTTGAAAAAAGAAAAACAACGATGAACGGTCATGGCGGTGTGGTGACTATGGTTCCTTAGATCGTATTTGATGGCCCAAATAAATTTTAGGCGATCGGGATTTGGGGGGCCCGGACCCACTCGGAAAGAGTGGGCTAGCACACGGAAATATGGAAATCGGGCAAAATTCTAGTGTTTTGGCCGTAAAATGCAAAACAACGAGGAACGGCAATGGCAGGGAGGTGACTATGGTTCCTTAGGTCGTATTTGATGGCCTGGAAAAATGCTAGGCAACCCTGTTTCGGGGGACCCGGGCCCACTCAGAAGGCGTGGGCTAGAGCACACAAAAATATTGGATTCAGGCGAAATTCTAGTTTTTTGGTTGTAATAAGCAAAACAACGAGGAACGGTCATGGCGGGACGGTGACTATGGTTCCTAAGGTCATATTGGATTGCCCGGAAAAGTTTTAGGCGAAACGGGTTCGGGGGGCCCGGACCCACTAGGAAGGCGTGGGCTATAGCACACGAAAATATGGGAATCGGGCAAAATTCTAGTTTTTTGGCCGTAAAATGCAAAACAACGAGGAACGGCAATGGCGGGGAGGTGACTATGGTTCCTTAGTTCGTATTTGATGGCCTGGAAAAATGTTAGGCAAAACTGTTTCGGGGGACCCGGGCCCACTCGGAAGGCGTGGGCTAGAGCACACAAAAATATGGGATTCGGGCGGAATTCTAGTTTTTTGGTTGTAATAAGCAAAACAACGAGGAACGGTCATGGCGGGGCGGTGACTATGGTTCCTAAGGTCGTATTGGATTGCCCGGAAAAGTTTTAGGCAAAATAGTGGTCCGGGGGCCCGGACCCACTAGGAAGGCGTGGGCTATAGCACACGAATATATGGGAATCGGGCGGAATTCTAGTTTTTTGGCCATAAAACGCAAAACAACGAGGAACGGCCATGGCGGGGCGGTGACTATGGTTCCTTAAGTCATATTTGATGGCCTGGAAAAATGTAAGGTAATCCGGTTTCGGGGGACCCGGGCCCACTCGGAAGGCGTGGGCTCTGCACATGTAAAAATGGGAATTGGGTAGAATTTTAATTTTTTGGTCTTAAAAAGCAAAACAATGAGGAACGGTCATGGCGAGGCGGTGACTATGGTTCCTTAGGTAATATTTGATGGCCCAATTTAATTTTAGTCGATCGGGGTCCGGGCACTCGGAAGGCATGGGCTATAGCTCACGAAAATATGGCAATCGCACGAAATTCTAGTTTTTTGGACGTAAAAAGGAAAAAAATGAGGAACGGTCATGGCCGGGTGGTGTCTATGGTTCCTTAGGTCGTATTTGATGGCCCAGAATAATTTTAGGCGATCGGGGCCTGGGGTCCCGGACCCACTCGGAAGGCATGGGCTATAGCACACGAAAATATGGGAATCGGGCGAAATTCTAGTTTTTTTGCCATAAAATGCAAAAACAACGAGGAACGGCCACGGTCGGGCGGTGAATATGGTTCCTTAGATCGTATTTGATGGCTTGGAAAAAGTTTAGGCCATCAGGGTCCGGGGGGCCCGGTCCCAATCGGAAGGCTTGGCCTTTAGCACACGAATATATCAGAATCGGATGGTGACTATGGTTCCTTAGGTTGAATTTGACGGCACCGAATAATTTTAGGCGATCTGGGTTCGGGGTCCTAGACCCACTCGGAAGGCATGGGCTATAGCACACGAAAATATGGGAATCGGGCGAAATTCTAGTTTTTTGGCAGTAAAATGCAAAACAACGAGGAACAGCCATGGCGGGGCAGTGACTATGGTTCCTTAGGTCATATTTGATGGCCCCGAATAATTTTAGGTGATCGGGGCCTGGGGGCCCGGACCCACACGGAAGGAAAGGGCTATAGCACACGAAAATATGGGAATCGGGCGAAATTCTAGTTTTTTGGCCGTAAAATGCAAAACAACGAGGAACGGCAATGGCAGGGAGGTGACTATGGTTCCTTAGGTCGTATTTGATGGCCTGGAAAAATGTTAGGCAATCCTGTTTCGGGGGACCCGGGCCCACTCGGAAGGCGTGGGCTAGAGCAGATAAAAATATGGGAATCGGGCGGAATTCTAGTTTTTTGGTTGTAAAAAGCAAAAAAAACGAGGAACAGTCATGGCAGGGCAGGGCACTGACTATGGTTCCTAAGGTCGTATTGGTTTGCCCGAAAAATTTTTAGGCGAACGGGGTCGGGGGGTCCGGACCCACTAGGAAGGCGTGGGCTATAGCACACGAATATATGGGAATCGGGCGGAATTCTAGTGTTTTGGCCGTAAAACGCAAAACAACGAGGAACGGCCATGGCGGGGCGGTGACTATGGTTCCTTAGGTCGTATTTGATGGCTTGGAAAAATGTAAGGTAATCCGGTTTCGGGGGACCCGGGCCCATTCGGAAGGCGTGGGCTCTGCACATGAAAATATGGGAATCGGACAGAATTCTAATTTTTTGGTCTTAAAAAGCAAAACAACGAGGAACGGTCATGGCGGGGCGGTGACTATGGTTCCTTAGGTCATATTTGATGGCCCAAATTAATTTTAGGCGATCGGGGTCCGGGCACTCGGAAGGCATGGGCTATAGCTCACGAAAATATGGCAATCGCGCGAAATTCTAATTTTTTGGACGTAAAAAAGAAAAAAATGAGGAACGGTCATGGCGGGGCAGTGACTATGGTTCCTTAGGTTGTATTTGGTGGCCCAAAATAATTTTAGGCGATCGGGGCCTGGGGTCCCGGACCCACTCGGAAGGCATGGGCTATAGCACACGAAAATATGGGAATCGGGCGAAATTCTAGTTTTTTTGCCATAAAATGCAAAAACAACGAGGAACGGCCACGATCGGGCGGTGAATATGGTTCCTTAGGTCGTATTTGATGGCTCGG
This sequence comes from Nicotiana tabacum, assembly GCF_000715075.1. Classification (NCBI taxonomy): domain Eukaryota; kingdom Viridiplantae; phylum Streptophyta; class Magnoliopsida; order Solanales; family Solanaceae; genus Nicotiana; species Nicotiana tabacum. The sequence goes on along the minus strand of NW_027438293.1, from coordinate 31,847 downwards.
AAAAGGTTTTGGCGATCGAGGTCTGGGGGGCCCGGTCCCACTCGGAAGGCTTGGCCTTTAGCACACGAATATATCAGAATCGGGAAAAATTCTAGTTTTTTTGCCGTAAAACGTAAAACAAGGAGGAACAGCCATGGCAGGGCGGTGACTATGGTTCCTTAGGTTTAATTTGATGGCCCTGAACAATTTTAGGCGATCGGGGTTCGTGGGCCCAGACCCACTCGGAAGGCATGGGCTTTAGCACACGAAAATATGGGAATCGGGCAAAATTCTAGTTTTTTGGCCGTAAAATGCAAAACAACGAGGAACGGCCATGGCGGGGCGGTGATTATGGTTTCTTAGGTCGTATTTGATGGTCACGAATAACTTTAGGCAATCAGGGTCCGGGGGGCCGGACCCACTCGGAAGGCATGGGCTTATAGCACACGAAAATATGGGAATCGGGCAAAATTCTAGTTTTTTGGCCGTAAAATGCAAAACAACAAGGAACGACCACGGTTGGGGGGTGATTGTGGTTACTTAGGTCGTATTTGATGAATTGGAAAAAGTTTAGGTGATCGGGGTCCGAGGGGCCCGGTTCCACTCGGAAGGCGTGAGCTATAGCACACGAATATATGGGAATCAGGCGGAATTCTAGTTTTTTGGCCGTAAAATGCAAAACAATGAGGAACGGTCATGGAGGGGCGGTGACTATGGTTCCTTAGGTCATATTTGATGGCCTGAAAAAATGTTAGGCGATTGGGGTACGGGGGCCCAGACCCACTCGGAAGGCATGGGCTATAACACACGAAAATATGGCAATCGCGCGAAATTCTAGTTTTTTGGACTAACATAGCAAAACAAATGAGGAACGGTCATGGCGGGGCGGTGACTATGGCTCCTTAGGTCGAAAATGAGGGCCCGAAAAAATTTTAGGCTATCGGGGTCCGGGAGCCAGGACTCACTCGGAGCGTGGGCTGCACACGAAAATATGGGAATCGGGCGAAATTCTAGTTTTTTGGCCGTAAAATGCAAAACAACGAGCAACGGCCATGGCAGGGCGGTGACTATGGCTCCTTAGGTCGTATTTGATGGCCCCGAATAATTTTATGTGATCGGGGTCCGGGGGCCCGGACCCACTCGGAAGGCATGGACTTATTGCACACGAAAATAGGGGAATCGGGCGAAATTCTAGTTTTTTTGGACGTAAAATGTAAGACAACGAGGAATGGCCACGGCTGGGCGGTGACTATGGTTCCTTAGGTCTTATTTGACGGCCTCGAATAATTTTAGACGATCGGGGTCCGGGGGTCCAGACCCACTCGGAAGGCATGGGCTAAGGCACACGTAGATATGGGAATCGGGAGAAATTTTAGTTTTTTGGCCATAAAATGTAAAACAACAAGGAACGGCCATGGTGGTGCGGTGACTATGGTTCCTTAGGTCGTACTTGGTGGCCTGGAAAATTTTAGGCTATCGGGGTCCGGTGGCCCGGACCCACTTGGAAGGCATGGGCAATATCACACGAAAATATGGCAAACGGGCGAAATTCTTGTTTTTTGGCCGTATAAAGCAAAACAATGAAGAACGGTCATGGCGGGGCAGTGGCTATGGTTCCTTCGGTCGTATTTGATAGCCTGGAAAAATTTTAGGCGATCAGGTTCCGGGGGGCCCGGACCCACTCGGAAGGCGTGGGCTAGCACACGAATATATGGGAATCGGGCGGAATTCTAGTTTTTTGGCCGTAAAACGTAAAACAACGTGGAACGGCCATGGCGGGGCAGTGACTATGGTTCCTTAGGTTGTATTTGATGGCCTGGAAAATTTTTAGGCAACCCGGTTTTGGGGGACCCGGGCCCATTCGGAAGGGGTGGGCTAGAGCACACGAAAATAGGGGAATCAGGCGGAATTCTAGTTTTTTGGTTGAAAATAGCAAAACAACGATGAACGGTCATGGCGGGGCGGTGACTATGGTTCCATAGATCGTATTTGATGGCCCAAATAAATTTTAGGCGATCGGGGTCCGGGGGGGCTGGACCCACTCGGAAAGCGTGGGCAATAGAACACGAAAATATGGGAATCGGGCGAAATTCTAATTTTTTGGCCGTAAAATGCAAAACAACGAGGAACGGCCATGGCAGGGTGGTGACAATGGTTCCTTAGGTCATATTTGATGGCCCGAAATAATTTTAGGCGATCGGGGTCTGGGGGCTCAGAACCACTCGGAAGGCGTGGGCTATAGATTACGAAAGTATGGAAATCGGGCGAAACTCTAGTTTTTTGGCCGTATAAAGCAAAAAAATGATGAACGGTAATAGCGGGGCGGTGGTTATGGTCCTTTGGTCGTATTTGATGGCCAGAAAAAATTTTTGGCATTCGAGGTCCAGGGGGCCGGGTCCACTCGTAAGGCATGTGCTATAGGACACGAAAATATGGGAATCGGGCAAAATTCTAGTTTTTCGGCCGTAAAATGCAAAAAAAGGAACTGTCATGGCGGGAGGTGACTCTAGTTCCTTAGATCGTATTTGATGGACCAGAAAATGTTTTGGCGATCTGGGTCAAATAGGCGCGGCACACTCGGAAGGCGACACGAAAATAGTGGAATCAGGTGGAATTCTAGTTTTTTGGTCGTAAAAAGCAAAACAACGAGGAACGGTCATGTAGGGGAGGTGAAAATGGTTCGTTAGGTCGTATTTGATGGCCCGAAATTTTTTTAGGCGATCAGGGACCGATGGCCTTGGACCCACTCGGAAGGCGTGACACACGAATATATGGGAATCGGGCAGAATTCTAGTTTTTTGGCCGTAAAATGCAAAACAACGAGGAACGGCCATGGCATGGCGGTGACAATGGTTCCTTAGGTCGTATTTGATGGCCAGGAAAAATTTTAGGCTATCAGGGTCCGGGGGCCCGGACCCACTCGGAAGGAGTAGCACACGAAATTATGGGAATCAGGCGAAATTCTAGTTTTTTGGGCGTGAAACGCAAAACAACGAGGAACAGCCATGGCGGGGCGGTGACTATGGTTCCTTAGGTCGTATTTGATGGCCCGAAATTTTTTTTGGCGATCGGGGTCCAGGGGGCCCGAACCCACTCAGAAAGCGTGGGCTATCGCACAAATATATGGGAATCGGGCGGAATTCTAGTTTTTTGGTCGTAAAACGCGAAACAACGAGGAACGTCCATGGAGGAGCGGTGACTATGGTTCCTTAAGTCGTATTTGATGGCCTGGAAATATTTTAGGCAATCCGGTTTTGGGGGACCTGGGCCCACTCGGAAGGCGTGGGCTAGAGCACACGAAAATATGTGAATCGGGCGGAATTCTAGTTTTTTGGTTGTAAAAAGTAAAACAACGAGGAACGGTATGGCGGGGCGGTGGCTATGGTTCCTTAGGTCGTATTTGATGGCTTTGAAAAAATTTAGGCGATCGGGGTCCGGGGTCTTGGACCCACTTGGAAGGCGTGGGTACACAAAAATATGGCAATCGGGCGAAATTTAAGTTTTTTGGCCGTATAAAGCAAAACAATGAGGAACGGTCATGGCGGGGCAGTGGCTTTGTTCCTTTGGTCATATTTGATAGCCCGAAAAAAATTTAGGCGATCAGGGTCCGGGGGCCCAAGACACATTCAGAAGGTGTGGGCTATATAGCACACGATAATATGGGAATCGGGAGAAATTCTAGTTTTTTGGCTGTAAAATGCAAAACAACGAGGCAGGGCCATGGCGGGGCGGTGACTATGGTTCCTTAGGTCGTATTTGATAGCCCGGAAGAATTTTAGTCGATCGAGATCCGGGGGGCCCGGACCCACTCGGAAAGCGTGGGCTATAGAACACGAAAATATGGAAATCGGGTAAAATTCTAGTTTTTTGGCCGTATAAAGCAAAAAATGTGGAACGGTCATAGCGGGGCGGTGGCTATGGTCCTTAGGTCGTATTTGATAGCCCGGAAAATTTTTAGGCGATCGGGGTTCGGGGGGCCTGGACCCACTCTGAAGGCGTGGGCTATAGCACAAGAAAATATGGAAATCAGGCGGAATTCTAGTTTTTTGGCCGTAAAATGCAAATAAATGAGGAACGGACATGGTGGGGCGGTGACTATGGTTCCTTAGGTCGTATTTGATAGCATGGAAAAATTATAGGTAATCCATTTTCGGGGGACCCGGGCCCACTCGGAAGGCGTGAGATATAGCACACGAAAATATGGGAATCGGGCGGAAGTCTATATTTTTGGCCGTAAAATGCATAAAAACGAGGAACGGTCATTGCGGGGTGGTGACTATGGTTCCTTAGGTCGTATGTGATGGCCCAAAAAGAATTTTAGGCAATCAAGGTCAAGGGGGCCCAGACCCATTCGGAAGGCGTGGGCTATAGCACACGTTAATATGGAAATCGGGAGAAATCCTAGTTTTTGTTTACCGTAAAAAGCTAAAAAATGAGGAACGGTCATGGCGGGGAGGTGACTATGGTTCCTTAGGTCGTATTTGATGGCCTGAAAAATTTTTAGGCGATCAGGGTCCGGGGTCCCCCGACCCATTCGGAAGGCATAGGCTATAGCACACGAAAATATGGCAATCGGGTGAAATTCTAGTTTTTGACCGTAAAAAGAAATGAAACGAGCAATGGTCATGGCAGGGCGGTGGCTATAGTTCCTTAGGTCGTATTTGATAGCCCGAAAGAATTTTAGCCGATCAGGGTTCGGGGGCCCGGACCCACTTGGAAGGCGTGGGCTATAGCACACGAAAATATGGCAATCGAGCGAAATTCTAGTTTTTTGGCCGTATAAAGCAAATCAATGAGGAACGGTCATGGTGAGGCGATGTCTATGGTTCCTAAGGTCATATTTGATAGCCCAAAAATTTTTTAAGTGATCCGGGTCGGGGGGGCACGAACCCAATCGAAAGGAGTGGGCTATAGCACACGAATATATGGGAATCGGGCAGAATTCTAGTTTTTTGGCCGAAAAAGGTAAAACAACGAGGAACGGCCATAGCCGGGATGGTGACTATGGTTCCTTAGGTCGTATTTGATGGCCCAGATAAATTTTAGGCGATCGGGGTCCGGGGGGTCCGGACCTACCCAGAAGGCATGGGCTAATGCTCACAAAAATAAGGCAATCGCGTGAAATTCTAGTTTTTTGGCCGTAAAAAGCAAAAAATGAGGAACGGTCATTGCAGGGCGGTCACTATGGTTCATTAGGTCATATTTGATGGCCCAGAAAAATTTTATACGATCGGGATCCAGGGGCCCGGACCCACTCGGAAGGCGTGGGATAATAGCACACGAAAATGTGGCAATTGGGAAAATTTTAGTTTTTTGGTCGTAAAACGCAAAACAACGAGGAACGGTCATGGCAGGGCAGTGACTATGGTTCCTTAGGTTATTTTTGATAGCTCAGAAAATTTTTAGGCGATCGGGGTCGTGGAGCCCCGACCCACTTTAAAGGTATGGGCTATAGCTCACGAAAATATGGCAATCGCGCAAAATTCTAGTTTTTTGGCCGTAAAAAGCAAAAAAAAGAGAAACGGTCATGGCGGGGTGGTGACTATGGTTCCTTAGGTCGCATTTGATGGCCGGAAAAATTTTTAGGCGATCGGGGTCCGGGGGCCTGGACCCACTTGGAAGGCGTATAGACCACGAAAATATGGCAATCGGGTGAAATTCTAGTTTTTTTGCTGTATAAAGCAAAACAACGAGGAACGGTCATGGCGGGGCAGTGGCTATGGTTCCTTAGGTCGTATTTGTTAGCCCGTAAAAATGTTAGGCGATCGGGGTCTGGGGGACCCGAACCCACTCAGAGGGCGTGGGCTATCACATGAATATATTGGAATCGGGCGGAATTCTAGTTTTTAGTAGTTAAACGCAAAATAACGAGGAACGTCCATCGCGGGGTGGTGACTATGGTTCCTTAAGTCGTATTTGATGGCTTAGAAAAATTTTCGGCAATCCAGTTATGGGGGACCTGGGCCCACTCAGAAGGCGTGGGCTCTAGCACACGAAAATACGGGACTCAGGCGGAATTCTAGTTTTTTGGTCGTAAAATGCAAAACAACAAGGAATGGTCATGGCGGGGCGATGAGTATAGTTCCTTAGGTCGTATTTGATGGCCGAAATAAATTTTAGTCGATCGGGGTCCGGGGGCCCCGGACCCACTCGGAAAGAGTGGGCAATCGAATACGAAAATATGGAAATCAGGCAAAATTCTAGTTTTTTGGCCGCATAAAGCAAAAAAACGAGGAACGGTCATAGCGGGGCGGTGGCTATGGTCCTTAGGTCATATTTGACAGCCCTGAAAAATTTTAGGCGATCGGGGTCAGGGGGGCCTGGACCCACTCGGAAGGCGTGGGCTATAGCACACGAAAATATGGGAATCGGGCAGAATTCTAGTTTTTTGGCCGAAAAATGTAAAACAATGAGGAACGGCCATGGCGGGGCGGTGACTATGGTTCCTTAGGTCGTATTTGATGGCCCAGATAAATTTTAGGCGATCGGGGTCCGGGGGGTCCGGACCTACCAAGAAGGCATGGGCTAATGCTCACAAAAATATGGCAATCGCGTGAAATTCTAGTTTTTTGGCCGTAAAAAGCAAAAAATGAGGAACGGTCATTGCAGGGCGGTCACTATGGTTCATTAGGTCATATTTGATGGCCCAGAAAAATTTTATACGATCGGGGTACAGGGGCCCGGACCCACTCGGAAGGCGTGGGATAATAGCACACGAAAATGTGGCAATTGGGAAAAATTTTAGTTTTTTGGTCGTAAAACGCAAAACAACGAGGAACAGTCATGACAGGGCAGTGACTATGGTTCCTTAGGTTATTTTTGATAGCTCAGAAAATTTTTAGGCGATCGGGGTCGTGGAGCCCCGACCCACTTTAAAGGTATGGGCTATAGCTCACGAAAATATGGCAATCGCGCGAAATTCTAGTTTTTTGGCCGTAAAAATCAAACAAAGAGAAAAGGTAATGGCGGGGTGGTGACTATGGTTCCTTAGGTCGCATTTGATGGCCGGAAAAGTTTTTAGGCGATCGGGGTCCGGGGGCCTGGACCCACTTGGAAGGCGTATAGACCACGAAAATATGGCAATCGGGTGAAATTCTAGTTTTTTTGCTGTATAAAGCAAAACAACGAGGAACGGTCATGGCGGGGAAGTGGCTATGGTTCCTTAGGTCGTATTTGTTAGCCCGTAAAAATGTTAGGCGATCGGGGTCTGGGGGACCCGAACCCACTCAGAGGGCGTGGGCTCTCACACGAATATATTGGAATCGGGCGGAATTCTAGTTTTTAGTAGTTAAACGCAAAATAACGAGGAACGTCCATCGCGGGGCGGTGACTATGGTTCCTTAAGTAGTATTTTATGGCTTAGAAAAATTTTCGGCAATCCAGTTATGGGGGACCCGGGCCCACTCAGAAGGCGTGGGCTCTAGCACACGAAAATACGGGAATCAGGTGAAATTCTAGTTTTTTGGTCGTAAAATGCAAAACAACGAGGAACGGTCATGGCGGGGTGATGACTATAGTTCCTTAGGTCGTATTTGATGGCCGAAATAAATTTTAGTCGATCGGGGTCCGGGGGCCCCGGACCCACTCGGAAAAGTGGGCAATAGAATATGAAAATATGGAAATCGGGGAAAATTCTAGTTTTTTGGCCGCATAAAGCAAAAAAATGAGGAACGGTCATAGCGGGGCGGTGGCTATGGTCCTTAGGTCGTATTTGATAGCCCTGAAAAATTTTAGGCGCTCGGGGTCAGGGGGGCCTGGACCTACTCGGAAGGCGTGGGCTATAGCACACGAAAATATGGGAATCGGGCGGAATTCTAGTTTTTTGGCAGTAAAACGCAAAACAATGAGGAACGGCCATGCGGGGTGGTGACTATGGTTCCTTAGGTCGTATTTGATTGCTTGGAAAAATTTTAGGCAATCTTGTTTCGGGGGACCCGAGCCCACTCGGAAGGCGTGGGATAGAGCACACGAAAATATGGGAATCGGGCGGAATTGAAGATTTTTTGCTGTAAAATGCAAAAAAATGAGGAACGGTCATGGCAAGGTGGTCTATGGTTCCTTAGGTCATATGTGATGGCCCGAAAAAATTTTAGGCGATCAGGGTCAGGGGGAGCCGGACCCATTCGGAAGGCGTGGGCTATAGCACACGATAATATGGAAATCGAGAGAAATTATAGTTGTTTTTACCGTAAAAAGCAAAAAAACGATGAACGGTCATGTCGGGGTGGTGACTATTGTTCCTTATGTCGTATTTGATGGCCTGAAAAAATATTAGGCGATTAGGGTCCGGGTGCCCCCGACCCATTCGGAAGGCGTAGAATATAGCACACAAAAATATGGCAATCGGGCGAAATTCTATTTTTTTACCGTAAAACGAAAGGAAACAGTTCCCTAGGTCATATTTGATAGCCCGGAAGAATTTTAGCCGATCAGGGTCCGGGGGCCCGGACCCACTTTTGAAAGCGTGGGCTATAGCACACGAAAATATGGCAATCGAGCGAAATTCTAATTTTTTTGTCGTATAAAGCAAATCAATGAGGAACGGTCATGGTGAGGTGATGGCAATGGTTCCTTAGGTCATATTTGATAGCCCGAAAATTTTTTAAGTGATCAGGGTCGGGGGGCCCGGACCCACTCGAAAGGCATGGGCTATAGCACATGAATATATGTGAATCAGGCGAAATTCTAGTTTTTTGGCCGAAAAATGTAAAACAACGAGGAACAGCCATGGTGGGGCAGTGACTATGGTTCCTTAGGTCTAATTTGATGGCCTAGATAAATTTTAAATGATCGGGGTCCGGACCTACCCGGAAGGCATGGGCTATAGCTCACAAAAATAAGGCAATCGCGTGAAATTCTAGTTTTTTGGCCGTAAAAAGCAAAAACATGAGGAACGGTCATGGCAAAGCGGTGACTATGGTTCCTTAGGTCTTATTTGATGGCCCAGAAAAATTTTAGGCGATCGGGGTCCAGGGGATCGGACCCACTTGAAAGGCATGGGCTATAGCTCACGAAAATAAGGCAATCGCGTGAAATTCTAGTTTTTTGGTCGTAAAAAGCAAAACAACGAGGAACAATCATGGTAGGGCGATGACTATGGTACCTTAGGTCGTACTTGATGGCCCAAATAAATTTTAGTCGATCGGGTTCCGGGGGGCCCAGACCCACTCGGAATGCATGGGCAATAGAACACGAAAATATGGAAATCGGGCAAAATTCTAGTTTTTTGGCCGTATAAAGCAAAAACACAAGGAACGGTCATAGCGGGGCAGTGGCTATGGTCCTTAGGTCTTACTTGATAGCCCGTAAATTTTTTAGGCGATCGGGGTCCGGGGGGCCTAGACCCACTCGGAAAGCGTGGGCTATGGCACACGAAAATATGGGAATCGGGCGGAATTCTAGTTTTTTGGCTGTAAAATGCAAAACAATGAGGAACGGCCATGGGGGGTGGTGACTATGGTTCCTTAGGTCGTATTTGATGGCATGGAAAATTTTTAGGCAATCCTGTTTCGGGGTATCCGGGCCCACTCGGAAGGCGTGGGATAGAGCACAAGAAAATATGGGAATCGGGAGGAATTCTAGAATTTTGGCCATAAAATGCAGAAAACCGAGGAACAGTCATGCCAGGGCGATGACAATGGTTCCTTAGGTCATATTTGATGGCCCAAATAAATTTTAGTCGATCGGGGTCTGGGTGGCCCGGATCCACTCGGAAAGCGTGGGCAATAGAACATGAAAATATAGAAATCGGGCAAAATTCTAGTTTTTTGGCCGTATAAAGCAAAAAAAATGAGGAACGATCATAGCGGGGGCAGTGACTATGGTTCCTTAGGTCGTCTTTGATGGCATGGAAAAATTTTAGGCAATCCTGTATCGGGGGAACCGAACCCACTTGGAAGGCGTGGGATAGAGCAGAAGAAAATATGGGAATCATGCGGAATTCTAGCTTTTTGGCCGTAAAATGCAAAAAAATGAGGAACGGTCATGGCAGGGCGATGACAATGGTTCCTTAGGTCCTATTTGATAGCTCAAATAAATTTTAGTCGATCGGGGTCCGGGTGGCCCGGACCCACTCGGAAAGCGTGGGCAATAGAACACAAAAATATGGAAATCGGGTGAAATCCTAGTTATTTGGCCGTATAAAGCAAAAAAACGAGGAACAGTCACAGCGGGTCGGTGGCTATGGTCCTTACGTCATATTTGATAGCCCGAAAAAATTTTAGGCGATCGGGGTCTGGGGGCCTGGACCCACTCGGAAGGCATGGGCTATAGCACACAAATATATTGGAATCAGGCAGAATTCTAGATTTTTGGCCGTAAAACGCAAATCAATGAGGAATGGCCATGGCGGGGCGGTGACTATGGTTCCTTAGGACGTATTTAATGGCATGGAAAAATTTTAGACAATCCTGTTTCGGGGGACCCGGGCCCACTCGGAAGGCGTGGGATAGAGCACACGAAAATATGGGAATCGGGCGGAATTCTAGATTTTTGGCCGTAAAATGCAAAAAAACGAGGAATGGTCATGGCGTGGTGGTGACTATGGTTCCTTAGGTCGCATGTGATGGCCCGAAAATTTTTTAGGCGATCAGGGTCAGGAGGGCCCAGACCCATTCGGAAGGCGTGGGCTATAGCACACGATAATATGGAAATCAGGAGAAATTCTAGTTTTTTTACTGTAAAAAACAAAAAAACGATGAACGGTCATGGCGGGGTGGTGACTATGTATCCTTAGGTCGTATTTGATGGCCCGAAAAATTTTAAGGCGATCAGGGTCCGGCGGCCCCCGACCCATTCGGAAGGCGTGGGCTATATAGCACACGAAAATATGGCAATCAGTCGAAATTCTAGTTTTTTGACCGTAAATAGCAAGGAAACGAGGAACGGTCATGGCGGGGCGGTGGTTATAGGTCGGTCATGGCGGGGCGGTCGTATTTGATAGCCAGGATGAATTTTAGGCTATCGGGGTCCGGGGGCCCGGACCCACTTGGAAGGCATGGGTTATAGCACACGAAAATATGGCAATCGAGCGAAATTCTAGTTTTTTGGCCGTATAAAGCAAATCAACGAGGAACCGTCATGGTGAGGCGATGGCTATAGTTCCATAGGTCATATTTGATAGCCTGGAAAATTTTTAGGTGATCGGGGTCAGGGGGCCCGGACCCACTCGAAAGGCGTGGGCTATAACACACGATATATGGGAATCGGGGTCCGGACCTACCCGGAAGGCATGGGCTACTCACGAAAATAAGGTAATCGCGTGAAATTCTAAAGTTTTGGCCGTAAAACGCAAAACAACGAGAAACGGCTATGGCAGGGCGGTGACTATGGTTCCTTAGGTTGTATTTGATGGCTCGGAAAAGTTTTAGGCGATCGGGGTCCGGGGGCCCGGACCCACTTGGAAGGCACACGAAAATGTGGCAATCGCGCGAAATTCTTGTTTTTTGGGCGTAAAAAGCAAAAAAATGCGGAACGGTCATAGCGGGGCAGTGACTATGGTTCCTTAGGTCGTATTTGATGGCCTGAAAATTTTTTAGGCGATCGGGGTCCGGGGGCCTGGACCCACTTGGAAGTCGTGGGCTATAGCACACGAAAATATGGCAATCGGGTGAAATTCTAGTTTTTTTGCCGTATAAAGCAAAACAACGAGGAACGGTTATGGCGGGGTGGTGGGTATGGTTCCTTAGGTCGTATTTGATAGCCCGTAAAAATTTTAGGCGATCGGGGTCCGGGGGGGCCGAACCCACTCCGAAGGCGTGGGCTATCACACGAATATATGGGAATCTGGCGGAATTCTAGTTTTTTTGTCGTAAAACGCAAAACAACGAGGAACGTCCATGGTGGACAAGTGACTATGGTTCCTTAAGTCATATTTGATGGCCTGGAAAAATTTTAGGCGATCGTGGTCCGGGGGGCCCGGACCCACTCCGAAGGAGTGGGCTATAGCACACGAAAATATGGGAATCGGGCGAAATTCTAGTTTTTTGTCTGTAAAACACAAAACAATGGGGAATGACCATGGAGGGGCAGTGACTATGGTTCCTTAAGTCATATTTGACGGCCCAAAATAAATTTAGTTGATCGGGGTCCGGGGGCCCGGACCCACTCGGAAATAGCACACGAAAATATGAGAATCGGGCGAAATTCTATTTTTTTGTCGTAAAACGCAAAACAACAAGGAACGGCCATGGCAGGAGGGTAACTATGGTTCCTTAGGTTGTATTTGATGGCTCGTAAAAATTTTAGGCGATCAGGGTCCAGGGGCCCGGACCCACTAGGAAGGCATGGGCTATAGCTCACGAAAATATGGTAATCGCGCGAAATTCTAGTTTTTTGGCCGTAAAAAGCAAAAAACGAGGAACGGTCATGGCAGGGCGGTGACTATGGTTCCTTAGGTCGTATTTGATGGCCCAAAAAAAATTTAGGCGATCGGGATCCGGGGGAATGGACCCACTTGGAAGGCGTGGGATATATAGCACACGAAAATATGACAATTGGGCGAAATTCTAGTTTTTTGGCCATATAAAGAAAAACAACGAGGAACGGTCATGGCGGGGTGTGGCTATGGTTCCTTAGGTCGTATATGATAGCCCGGAAAACTTTTAGGTGATCGAGGTCTGGGGGGCCTGAACATACTCAGAAGGCGTGGGCTATAGTAGACGAATATATGGGAATCGGGCGGAATTCTAGGTTTTTGGTCGTAAAACGCAAAACAACGAGGAACGGCCATGGAGGGGCGGTGACTATGGTTCCTTAGGTCGTATTTAATGACCTGGAAAAATTTTAGGCAATCTGGTTTCGGGGGACCCGGGCCCACTCGGAAGGTGTGGGCTAGCATACGAAAATATGGGAATGGGGCGGAATTCTAGTTTTTTGATCGTAAAAAGCAAAACAACGAGGAACGGTCATGCTGGGGCAGTGAATATGGTTCCTTAGGTCATATTTGATGGCCCGGAATAATTTTAGGCGATCGGGATCTGGGGTCCTGGGCCCAATCGGAAGGTGTGGGCTATAGCACACGAAAATATAGGAATCAGGCAAAATTCTAGTTTTTTATAAGTAAAATGCAAAACAATAAGGAACGTCCATGGCGGGGTAGTGACTATGGTTCCATAGGTTGTATTTGATGGCGCGGAATAATTTTAGGCGATCGGGATTCGGGGGCCTCGATCCAATTGGAAGGCGTGGGCTATTGCACACGAAAATATGGGAATCAGGCGAAATTCTAGTTTTTTGGTCATAAAAAGCAAAACAACGAGGAACGATCATGACGGGGCAGTGACTATGGTTCCTTAGGTCATATTTGATAGCTCGGAAAAACTTTTAGGCAATCGGGGTATGGGGGCCCGGACCCACTCGGAAGGCGTGGGCTATAGCACACGAATATATCGGAATCGAGCGGAATTCTTGTTTTTTGGCCGAAAAATGTAAAACAACGAGGAACGGACATGGTGGGGCGGTGATTATGGTTCCTAAGGTCGTATTTGATGGCCTGGAAAAAATTTAGGCAATCCAATTTCGGGGGACCCGAGCCCACTCGGAATGCATGGGCTAGAGCACACGAATATATGGGAATCGGGCGGAATTCTAGTTTTTTGGTCGTAAGAAGCAAAACAATGAGGAACGGTCATGACGGGGCGGTGACTATAGTTCCTTAGGTCGTATTTGATGGCTCGAAAACTTTTTAGCCGATCGGGGTCCGGGGGTCCCGGACCCACTCAGAAGGAGTGGCCTATAACACATGACAATATGGAAATCAGGCGAAATTCTAGTTTTTTGTCCGTAAAACGCAAAACAACGAGGAACGGCAATGGCGGGGTAGTGACTATGGTTGCTTAGGTTGTATTTGATGGCCCGGAATAATTTTAGGCGATCGGGGTCCGGGGGCCCTGACCCATTCGGAAGGCGTGGGCATAGCACACGAAAATATGGGAATCAGGCGAAATTATAGTTTTTTGGTCGTAAAACTCCAAAACAACGAGAAACGGCCATGGAAGGGTGGTGACTATGGTTCCTTAGGTTGTATTTTATGGCTCGGAAAAATTTTAGGCGATCGGGGTACGGGGGCCTGGACCCACTTGGAAGGCGTGGGCTATAGCACACGAAAATATGGCAATCGAGCGAAATTCTAGTTTTTTGGCCGTATAAAGCAAAACAACAAGGAACGGTCATGGCGGGGCATGGCTATGGTTCCTTAGGTCGTATTTGATATCCCAGAAAAATTTTAGGCGATCGGGGGCCGGGGACCGGGACGCACTCAGAAGGCGTGGGCTATAGCACACGAATATATTGGAATCGGGCGAAATTCTAGTTTTTGGCCGTAAAACGCAAAACAATGAGGAAAGGCCATGGCGAGGCGGTGACTATGGTTCCTTAGCTCGTATTTGATGGCATGGAAAAATTCTAGGCAATCCGATTTTGGGGGACTCGGGCGCACTCAGAAGGCGTGGGCTAGAGCACACGAAAATATGGTAGATTTTTGGTCATAAAATGGAAAACAATGAGGAACGATCATGGCGGGGCGGTGACTATGGTTCCTTAGGTCATATTTGATAGCCCGGAAAAACTTTTAGGAGATCGGTGTCCGGGGGCCTGGACCCACTCGGAAGGCATGGGCTATAGCACACGAATATATCTGAATCAGGTAGAATTCTTGTTTTTTGGCCGAAAAATGTAAAACAATGAGGAATGGCCATGGCGGGGCGCTGACTATGGTTCCTTAGGTCGTATTTGATCGCCTAGAAAATATTTAGGCAATCCGGTTTCGGGGGACCTGGGCCCACTCGGAAGGCATGGGCAAGAGCACACGAAAATATGGGAATCGTGCGGAATTCTAGTTTTTTGGTCATAAAAAGCAAAACAATGAGGAACGGTCATGGCGGGGCGGTGACTATGGTTCCTTGGTCATATTTGATAGCCCGAAAAAACTTTTAGGCAATCGGCGTATGGGGGCCCGGACCCACTCGGAAGGCGTGGGCTATAGCACACGAATATATCGGAATCGAGCGAAATTCTTATTTTTTGGCCGAAAAATGTAAAACTACGAGGAATGGACATGGTGGGGTGGTGACTATGGTTCCTAAGGTCATATTTGATGGTCTGGAAAAAATTTAGGCAATCCGGTTTTGGGGGACCCGAGCCCACTCGGAAGGCGTGGGCTAGAGAACACAAAAATATGGGAATCGGGCGGAATTCTAGTTTTTTGGTCGTAAGAAGCAAAACAACGAGGAACGGTAATAGCGGGGCGGTGACTATGGTTCCTTAGGTCGTATTTGATGGCCCGAAAAAGTTTTAGCCAATCGGGGTCCGGGGGGGCCGGACCCACTCGGAAGGAGTGGCCTATAACACACGACAATATGGAAATCAGGCAAAATTCTAGTTTTTTGTCCGTAATACGCAAAACAACGAGGAACGGCCATGGCGGGGTAGTGACTATGGTTGCTTAGGTTGTATTTGATGGCCCTGAATAATTTTAGGCGATCGGGGTCCGGGGGCCTGGACCCATTCGGAAGGCGTGGGCTATAGCACACGAAAATATGGGAATCAGGCGAAATTGTAGTTTTTTGGTCGTAAAACGCAAAACAATGAGAAACGGCCATGGCAGGGTGGTGACTATGGTTCCTTAGGTTGTATTTGATAGCTCAGAAAATTTTTAGGCGATCGGGGTACGGGGGCCCGGACCCACTTGGAAGGCATAGGCTATAGCTAACGAAAATATGGCAATCGCGCGATATTCTAGTTTTTTGGCCATAAAAAGCACTAAAACGAGAAACGGTCATGGCGGGATAGTGACTATGGTTCCTTAGGTCGTATTTGATGTCCTAGAAAAATTTTAGGCGATCGGGGTCCGGGGGCCGGGACCCACTCGGAAGGCATGGGCTATAGCACATGAATATATTGGAATCAGGCAGAATTCTAGTTTTTTGGCCGTAAAACGCAAAACAATGAGGTAAGGCCATGGTGAGGCGGTCAATATGGTTCCTTAGCTCGTATTTGATGGCTTGAAAAAATTCTAGGCAATCCGGTTTTGGGGGACTCGGGCCCACCCGGAAGGCATGGGCTAGAGCATACGAAAATATGGGAATCGGGCGGAATTCTAGTTTTTTGGTCATAAAAAGGAAAATAATGAGGAACGATCATGGGGGGGCGGTGACTATTGTTCCTTAGGTCATATTTGATAGCCTGGAAAAACTTTTAGGAGATCGGAGTCTGGGGGCCTGGACCCACTCGGAAGGCGTGGGCTATAGCACACGAATATATCAGAATCAGGTAGAATTCTTGTTTTTTGGCCGAAAAATGTAAAACAATGAGGAACGGCGATGACGGTGCGGTGACTATGGTTCCTTAGGTCGTATTTGATTGCCTGGAAAATATTTAGGCAATCCCGTTTCGGGGTACCTGGGCCCACTCGGAAGGCGTGGGCTAGAGCACACAAAAATATGGGAATCGTGCGGAATTCTAGGTTTTTGGTCATAAAAAGCAAAACAATGAGGAACGATCATGGAGGGGCGGTGACTATGGTTCCTTGGGTCATATTTGATAGCCCGGAAAAACTTTTAGGCAATCGGCGTATGGGGGCCCGGACCCACTCGGAATGCGTGGGCTATAGCACACGAATATATCGGAATCGAGCGAAATTCTTGTTTTTTGGCCGAAAAATGTAAAACAACGAGGAACGGCCATGGTGGGGCCGTGACTATGGTTCCTAAGGTCATATTTGATGGCCTGGAAAAAATTTAGGAAATCCGGTTTCGGGGGACCCGAGCCCACTCAGAAGGCGTGGGCTAGAGAACACGAAAATATGGGAATCGGGCTGAATTCTAGTTTTTTGGTCGTAAGAAGCAAAACAACGAGGAACGGTCATGGCGGGGCGGTGACTATGGTTCCTTAGGTCGTATTTGATGGCCCGAAAAAGTTTTAGCAAATCGGGGTCTGGGGGGCCCGGACCCACTCGGAAGGAGTGGCCTATAACACACGACAATATGGAAATCAGGCGAAATTCTAATTTTTTGTCCGTAAAACGCAAAACAACGAGGAACGGCCATGACGGGGTAGTGACTATGGTTGCTTAGGTTGTATTTGATGGCCCGGAATAATTTTAGGCGATCGGGGTCCGGTGGCCCGGACCCATTCGGAAGGCGTGGGCTATAGCACACGAAAATATGGGAATCAGGCAAAATTGTAGTTTTTTGGTCGTAAAATGCAAAACAACGAGAAACGGCCATGGCAGGGTGGTGACTATGGTTCCTTAGGTTGTATTTGATGGCTCGGAAAAATTTTAGGCGATTGGGGTACGGGGGCCCGAACCCACTTGGAAGGCATGGGCTATAGCTAACGAAAATATTGCAATCGCGCGATATTCTAGTTTATTGGCCGTAAAAAGCACTAAAACGAGGAACGGTCATGGCAGGATAGTGACTATGGTTCCTTAGGTCGTATTTAATGGCCCGAAAAACTTTTAGGCGATCGGGGTATGGGGGCCCGGACCCACTTGGAAGGCATGGGCTATAGCTAACGAAAATATGGCAATCGCGCGATATTCTAGTTTTTTGGCCGTAAAAAGCACTAAAACGAGGAACGGTCATGGCAGGATAGTGACTATGGTTCCTTAGGTCGTATTTAATGGCCCGAAAAACTTTTAGGCGATCGGGGTCCGGGGGCCTGGACCCACTTGGAAGGCGTGGGCTATAGCACACGAAAATATGGCAATCGGGCGAAATTCTAGTTTTTTGGCCGTATAAAGCAAAACAATGAGGAAAGGCCATGGCGAGGCGGTGACTATGGTTCCTTAGGTCGTATTTGATCGCCTGGAAAATATTTAGGCAATCCGGTTTGGGGGACCCGGGCCCACTCGGAAGGCGTGGGCTAGAGCACACAAAAATATGGGAATCGTGCGGAATTCTAGTTTTTTGGTCATAAAAAGCAAAACAACGAGGAATGATCATGGCGGGTGGTGACTATGGTTCCTTGGGTCATTTTTGATAGCCCGGAAAAACTTTTAGGCAATCGGCATATGGGGGCCCGGACCCACTCGGAAGGCATGGGCTATTGCACACGAATATATCGGAATCGAGCGAAATTCTTGTTTTTTGGCCGAAAAATGTAAAACAACGAGGAACGGCTATGGTGGGGTGGTGACTACGGTTCCTAAGGTCATATTAGATGCCCTAGAAAAAATTTAGGCAATCCGGTTTCGGGGGACCCGAGCCCACTCGGAAGGCGTGGGCTAGAGAACACGAAAATATGGGAATCGGGCGGAATTCTAGTTTTTTGGTCGTAAGAAGCAAAACAACGAGGAACAGTCATGGCAGGGCGGTGACTATGGTTCCTTAGGTCGTATTTGATGGCCCGAAAAAGTTTTAGCCAATCGGGGTCCGGGGGGCCCGGACCCACTCGGAAGGAGTGGCCTATAACACACGACAATATGGAAATCAGGCGAAATTCTAGTTTTTTGTTCGTAAAACGCAAAACAACGAGGAACGGCCATGACGGGGTAGTGACTATGGTTGCTTAGGTTGTATTTGATGGCCCAGAATAATTTTAGGCGATCGGGGTCCGGGGGCCCGGACCCATTCGGAAGGCGTGGGCTATAGCACACAAAAATATGGGAATCACGCGAAATTGTAGTTTTTTGGTCGTAAAACGCAAAACAACGAGAAACAGCCATGGCAAGGTGGTGACTATGGTTCCTTAGGTTGTATTTGGTGGCTCGAAAAAATTTTAGGCGATCGGAGTACGGGGGCCCGGACCCACTTGGAAGGCATGGGCTATAGCTAACGAAAATATGGCAATCACGCGATATTCTAGTTTTTTGGCCGTAAAAAGCACTAAAACGAGGAACGGTCATGGCAGGATAGTGACTATGGTTCCTTAGGTCGTATTTAATGGCCCAAAAAACTTTTAGGCGATCGGGGTCCGGGGGCCTGGACCTACTTGGAAGGCGTGGGCTAGCACACAAAAATATGGCAATCGGGCGAAATTCTAATTTTTTGGCCGTATAAAGCAAAACAACAAGGAACGGTCATGGAGGGGCGGTGGCTATTGTTCCTTAGGTCGTATTTGATGTCCCAGAAAATTTTTTGGCGATCGGGGTCCGGGGGCCGGGACCCACTCGGAAGGCATGGGCTATAGCACACAAATATATTGGAATAGGGCGGAATTCTAGTTTTTTGGCCGTAAAACGCAAAACAATGAGGAAAGGCCATGGCGAGGTGGTGACTATGGTTCCTTAGGTCGTATTTGATTGCCTGGAAAATATTTAGGCAATCCGATTTTGGGGGACCCGGGTCCACTCGGAAGGCGTGGGCTAGAGCACACAAAAATATGGGAATCGTGCGGAATTCTTGTTTTTTGGTCATAAAAAGCAAAACAACGAGGAACGATCATGGCGGGGCGGTGACTATGGTTCCTTGGGTTATATTTGATAGCCCGGAAAAACCTTTAGGCAATCGGCGTATGGGGGCCCGGACCCACTCGGAAGGCGTGGGCTATAGCACACGAATATATCGGAATCGAGCGAAATTCTTGTTTTTTGGCCGAAAAATGTTAAACAACGAGGAACGGCCATGGTGGGGTGGTGACTATGGTTCCTAAGGTCATATTTGATGCCCTAGAAAAAATTTAGGCAATCCGGTTTCAGGGGACCCGAGCCCACTCGGAAGGCGTGGGCTAGAGAACACGAAAATATGGGAATCGGGCGGAATTCTAGTTTTTTGGTCGTAAGAAGCAAAACAACGAGGAACGGTCATGGCGGGGCGGTGACTATGGTTCCTTAGGTCGTATTTGATGGCCTGAAAAAGTTTTAGCCAATCGGGGTCCGGGGGGCCCGGACCCACTCGGAAGGAGTGGCCTATAACACACGACAATATGGGAATCAAGCGAAATTCTAGTTTTTTGTCCATAAAATGCAAAACAACAAGGAACGGCCATGGCGGGGTATTGCCTATAGTTGCTTAGGTCATATTTGATGGCCTAGAATAATTTTAGGCGATCGGGGTCCGGGGGCCCCGGACCCATTCGGAATGCGTGGGCTATAGCACACGAAAATAAGAGAATCATGCGAAATTCTAGTTTTTTGGTCGTAAAAGGCAAAACAATGAGAAACAGCCATGGCAGGGCAGTGACTATGGTTCCTTAGGTTGTATTTGATAGCTCGGAAAACTTTTAGGCCATCGGGGTACGGGGGCCTGGACCCACTTGGAAGGCATGGGCTATAGCTAACGAAAATATGGCAATCGCGCGATATTCTAGTCTTTTGGCCGTAAAAAGCACAAAATCGAGGAACGGTCATGGTGGGATAGTGACTATGGTTCCTTAGGTTGTATTATATGGCCCGAAAAACTTTTAGGCGATCGGAGTCCGGGGGCCTGGACCCACTTGGAAGGCGTGGGCTATAGCACACGAAAATATGGCAATCGGGTGAAATTCTAGTTTTTTTGCCGTATAAAGCAAAACAACGAGGAACGGTCATGGAGGGGTGGTGGCTATGGTTCCTTAGGTCATATTTGATGGCCTATAAAAACTTTAGGCGATCGGGGTCCAGGGGCCGGGACCCACTCGGAAGGCATGGGCTATAGCACACGAATAGATCGGAATCGGGCGGAATTCTAGTTGTTTGGCTGTAAAACGCAAAACAATGAGGAATGGCCATGGCAGGGCGGTGACTATGGTTCCATAGGTCGTATTTGATGGCTTGGAAAAATTCTAGGCAATCCGGTTTTAGGGGACTCGGGCCCACTCGGAAGGCGTGGGCTAGAGCACACGAAAATATGGGAATCGGGCGGAATTCTAGTTTTTTGGTCATAAAAATGAAAACAATGAGGAACGATCATGGCTGGGCGGTGACTATGGTTCCTTAGGTCATATTGGATAGCCCTAAAAAACCTTTAGGCGATCGGTGTCCGGGGGCCCGGACCCACTCGGAAGGCATGGGCTATAGCACACGAATATATCGGAATCGGGTGGAATTCTTGTTTTTTGGCCGAAAAATGTAAAACAATGAGGAACGACCATGGCGGGGCGGTGACTATGGTTCCTTAGGTCGTATTTGATGGCTTGGAAAAAATTTAGGCAATCCGGTTTTGGGGGACCCGGGCCCACTCGGAAGGCGTGGGTTAGAGCACACGAAAATATGGGAATCGTGCGGAATTCTAGTTTTATGGTCGTAAGAAGCAAAACAACGAGGAACGGTCATGGCGGGGCAGTGAATATGGTTCCTTAGGTCATATTTGATGGCCAAGATAAATTTTAGGCGATCGGGATACGGGGGGCCGGACCCACACGGAAGACAAGGGCGCTCACGAAAATATGGTGATCGCGTGAAATTCTAGTTTTTTGGCCATTAAAAGCAAAAGAACGTGGAACGGTCATGGCCAGGCGGGGACTATGGTTCCTTAGGTTGTATTTGATCGCCCGAAAAAATTTTAGCCGATTGGGGTCCGGGGGCCCGGACCTACTTGGAAGGCGTGGGCTATAGCACACGAAAATGTGGCAATCGGGCAAAATTCTCGTTTTTTGGCCGTATAAAGAAAAACAACGAGGAATGTTCATGGCGGGGTGGTGGCTATGGTTCCTTGTGTTGTATTTGATAGCGCGGAAAAATTTAAGGCGATCAGGGTCCGGGGGGCCCGGACCCACTTAGAAGGCGTAGGGTAGAGCAGACGAAAATATGGGAATCGGTGAGAAATCTAGATTTTTGGTCGTAAAACGCTAAACAACGATAACAGCCATGGCGGTGCAGTGACTATGGTTCCTTAGGTCGTATTTCATGGCTCGGAAACTTTTTTGGCGATAGGGGTCCGGGGGCTCACATACACTCGGAAGGCGTGGGCTATAACACACGAATATATGGGAATCGGGAGGAATTCTAGTTTTTTTGTCGTAAAACGCAAAACAAAGAGGAACGGCCATGGCGGGGTAGTGACTATGGTTCCTTAGGTCGTATTTGATGGCTCGTAAAAACTTTAGGCGATCAGGGCCCAGGGGGCCCGGATCCACTCGGAAGGCGTGGGCTATAGCACACGAATATATGGGAATCAGGCGGAATTCTGGTTTATTGGCCATAAAATGCAAAACAACGAGGAACGGACATGGTGAGGTGGTGACTACGGTTCCTTAGGTAGTATTTGATTGTACGGAATAATTTTAGGCGATCGGGGTCCGGGGGCGCGGACCCACTCGGAACGCGTGGGCTATAGCACACGAAAATATGGGAATCGGGCAAAATTCTAGTTTTTTGGTCGTAAAACGCAAAACAACGAGGAACGGCCATGGCAAGGTGGTGACTATGGTTCCTTAGGTTGTATTTGATGGCTCGGAAAAATTTTAGGCGACCGGGGTCCGGGGGCCCGGACACACTTGGAAGGCGTGGGCTAGAGCACAAGAAAATATGGGAATCGGGTGGAATTCTAGTGTTTTGGTCATAAAAATCAAAACAATGAGGAACGATCATGGCTGGGCGGTGACTATGGTTCCTTATGTCATATTGGATAGCCCGAAAAAAACTTTTAGGCGATCTGTGTCCGGGGGCCCGGACCCACTCGGAAGGCATGGGCTATAGCACACGAATATATCGGAATCGGGTGGAATTCTTGTTTTTTGACCGAAAAATGTAAAACAATAAGGAACGGCCATGGCGGGGCGGTGACTATGGTTCCTTAGGTCGTATTTGATGGCCTGGAAAAAATTTAGGCAATCCGATTTTGGGGGACCCGGGCCCACTCGGAAGGCGTGGGCTAGAGCACACGAAAATATGGGAATCGTGCGGAATTCTAGTTTAATGGTCGTAAGAAGCAAAATAACGAGGAACGATCATGGCGGGGCGGTGACTATGGTTCCTTATGTCGTATTTGATGGCCAAGATAAATTTTAAGCGATCGGGATCCGGGGGGCCGGACCCACACGGAAGACAAGGGCGCTCACGAAAATATGGTGATCGCGTGAAATTCTAGTTTTTTGGCCATTAAAAGCAAAAAAATGTGGAACGGTCATGGCCAGGCGGTGACTATGGTTCCTTAGGTCGTATTTGATAGCCCGAAAAAATTTTAGCCGATCGAGGTCCGGGGGCCCGGACCCACTTGGAAGGCGTGGGCTATAGCACACGAAAATGTGGCAATCGGGCAAAATTCTCGTTTTTTGGCCGTATAAAGCAAAACAACGAGGAATGTTCATGGCGGGGCGGTGGCTATGGTTCCTTGTGTCGTATTTGATAGCCCGGAAAAATTTAAGGTGATCAGGGTCCGGGGGGCCCGGTCCCACTTAGAAGGCGTAAGGCAGAGCACACGAAAATATGGGAATCGGTCAGAAATCTAGTGTTTTGGTCGTAAAACGCTAAACAACGATAACAGCCATGGCGGTGTAGTGACTATGGTTCCTTAGGTCGTATTTCAAGGCTCGGAAACCTTTTTGGTGATAGGGGTCCGGGGGCTCAGATACACTCGGAAGGCGCGGGCTATAACACACGAATATATGGGAATCGGGAGGAATTCTAGTTTTTTTTTCGTAAAACGCAAAACAAAGAGGAACGGCCATGGCAGGGCAGTGACTATGGTTTCTTAAGTCGTATTTGATGGCTCGTAAAAACTTTAGGCGATCAGGGCCCAGGGGGCCCGGATCCACTCGGAAGGCGTGGGCTATAGCACACGAATATATGGGAATCGGGCGAAATTCTGGTTTATTGGCCATACAACGCAAAACAACGAGGAACGGACATGGCGAGGTGGTGACTACAGTTCCTTAGGTCCTATTTGATTGTCCGGAATAACTTTAGGTGATCGG
This sequence comes from Nicotiana tabacum, assembly GCF_000715075.1. Classification (NCBI taxonomy): domain Eukaryota; kingdom Viridiplantae; phylum Streptophyta; class Magnoliopsida; order Solanales; family Solanaceae; genus Nicotiana; species Nicotiana tabacum. The sequence goes on along the minus strand of NW_027438293.1, from coordinate 8,093 downwards.
GGTCCGGGGGCGCGGACCCACTCGGAAGCCGTGGGCTATAGCACACGAAAATATGGTAATCGGGCAAAATTCTAGTTTTTTGGTCGTAAAACGCAAAACAACGAGGAACGGCCATGGCAAGGTGGTGACTATGGTTCCTTAGGTTGTATTTGATGGCTCGGAAAAATTTTAGGCGACCGGGGTCCGGGGGCCCGGACACACTTGGAAGGCGTGGGCTAGAGCACAAGAAAATATGGGAATCGGGCGGAATTCTAGTGTTTTGGTCATTAAAATCAAAACAATGAGGAACGATCATAGATGGGCAGTGACTATGGTTCCTTATGTCATATTGGATAGCCCGAAAAAAACTTTTAGGCGATCGGTGTCTGGGGGCCCGGACCCACTCGGAAGGCATGGGCTATAGCACAAGAATATATCGGAATCGGGTGGAATTCTTGTTTTTTGGCCGAAAAATGTAAAACAATGAGGAACGGCCATGGCGGGGCGGTGACTATGGTTCCTTAGGTCGTATTTGATGGCCTGGAAAAAATTTAGGCAGTCCGATTTTGGGGGACCCGGGCCCACTTGGAAGGCGTGGGCTAGAGCACACGAAAATATGGGAATCGTGCGGAATTCTAGTTTTATGGTCGTAAGAAGCAAAACAATGAGGAACGGTCATGGCGGGGCGGTGACTATGGTTCATTAGGTTGTATTTGATAGCCAAGATAAATTTTAAGCGATCGGGATTTGGGGGGCCGGACCCACACGGAAGACAAGGGCGCTCACGAAAATATGGTGATCGCGTGAAATTCTAGTTTTTTGGCCATTAAAAGCAAAAAAACGTGGAACGGTCATGGCCAGGCGGTGACTATGGTTCCTTAGGTCGTATTTGATAGCCCAAAAAAATTTTAGCCGATCGAGGTCCGGGGGCCCGGACCCACTTGGAAGGCGTGGGCTATAGCACACGAAAATGTGGCAATCGGGCAAAATTCTCGTTTTTTGGCCGTATAAAGCAAAACAACGAGGAATGTTCATGGCGGGGTGGTGACTATGGTTCCTTGTGTCGTATTTGATAGCCCGGAAAAATTTAAGGCGATCAAGGTCCGGGGGGCCCGGACCCACTTAGAATTCGTAGGGTAGAGCACACGAAAATATGGGAATCGGTCAGAAATCTAGTTTTTTGGTCGTAAAATGCTAAACAACGATAACAGCCATGGCGGTGCAGTGACTATGGTTCCTTAGGTCGTATTTCATGGCTCGGAAACTTTTTTGGCGATAGGGGTCCGGGGGCTCAGATACACTCGGAAGGTGTGGGCTATAACACACGAATATATGGGAATTAGGAGGAATTCTAGTTTTTTTGTCGTAAAACGCAAAACAAAGAGGAACGGCCATGGCAGGGCAGTGACTATGGTTCCTTAGGTCGTATTTGATGGCTCATAAAAACTTTAGGCGATCCGGGCCCAGGGGGCCCGGATCCACTCGGAAGGCGTGGGCTATAGCACACGAATATATGGGAATCGGGCGGAATTCTAGTTTATTGGCCATAAAACGCAAAACAACGAGGAACGGACATGGCGAGGTGGTGACTACGGTTCCTTAGGTCGTATTTGATTGTCCGGAATAATTTTAGGCGATCGGGGTCCGGGGGCGCGGACCCACTCGGAAGGCGTGGGCTATAGCACATGAAAATATGGGAATCGGGCAAAATTCTAGTTTTTTGGTCGTAAAACGCAAAACAACGAGGAATGGCCATGGCAGGGTGGTGACTATGGTTCCTTAGGTTGTATTTGATGGCTCAGAAATATTTTAGGCGATCGGGGTCCGGGGGCCCGGACACACTTGGAAGGTGTGGGCTAACATGAAAATTTGGCAATTGGGCAAAATTCTAGTGTTTAGGCCGTATAAAGCAAAACAACGAGGAACGGTCATGGCGGGATGGTGGCTGTTGTTCCTTAGGTCATATTTGATAGCCCAAAAATTTTTTAGCTGATTGGGGTCTGGGGGGCCCGGACCCACTCAGAAGGCATGGGCTATAGCACACGAAAATATGGGAATCGGGCGAAGTTCTAGTCTTTTGGTCGTAAAACACAAAAACAAAGAGGAACGGCCATGGCAGGGTGGTGAATATGGTTCCTTAGGTTATATTTGATGGCTTGTAAAAATTTTAGGCGATCGGGGTCCGGGGGGCCCGGACACACTTGGAAGGCGTGGGCTAACACGAAAATTTGGCAATTGGGCGAAATTCTAGTTTATAGGCCGTATAAAGCAAAACTACGAGGAACGTTCATGGCGGGGAGGTGGCTATTGTTCCTTAGGTCGTATTTGATAGCCCGGAAAAATTTTAGGCGATTGGGGTCCGGGGGGACGGGACCCACTCGGAAGGCGTGGGCTACAACACACGAATATATGAAAATCGGGAGAATTCTAGTTTGTTGGCCGTAAAATGAAAGAAAATGAGGAACGGCCATGGAGGGGTGGTCACTATGGTTACTTAGGTCGTATTTGATAGCCCAAAAAAATTTTAGGCGATCGGGGTCCGGTGGGCCGGGACCCACTCGGCAGGCATGGGCTACAACACACAAATATATGGGAATCGGGCGAATTCTAGTTTTTTGGCCGTAACATGCAAAACAACGAGGAACGGCCATGGAGGGGCGGTGACTATGGTTCCTTAGGTCGTATTTGATGGCTTGGAAAAATTTTAGGCAATCCGGTTTCGGGGGACCCGGGCCCACTCGGAAGGCGTGGGCTAGAGCACACGAAAATATGGGAATCGGGCGCAATTCTAGTTTTTTGGTCGTAAAAAGCAAAACAACGAGGAACGGTCATGGAGGGGGGTGACTATGGTTCCTTAGGTCATATTTTATGGCCTAGATAAATTTTAGGCGATCGTGGTCTGGACCCACTCGGAACGCATGGGCTATAGCTCACGAAAATATGGCAATCGCGCGAAATTCTAGTTTTTTGACCGTAAAAAATAAAAAAATGAGGAACGGTCATGGCGTGGCGGTGACTATGGTTCCTTAGGTCATATTGGATGGCCCGAAAATATTTTAGGCGATCGGGGTCTGAGAGTGCGGACCCACTCTGAAGGCGTGGGCTATAGAACATGAAAATATGGGAATCGGGCGAAATTCTAGTATTTTGGTCATAAAACGCAAAACAACGAGGAACGGCCATGACAGGGCGGTGAATATGGTTCCTTAGGTTGTATTTGATGGCTCGGAAAATTTTTAGGCGATCGGGGTCCGGGGGACCGGGACCCACTCGGAAGGCGTGGGCTACAACACACGAATATATGGGAATCGGGAGAATTCTAGTTTTTTGGCCATAAAATGCAAAACAATGAGGAACGGTCGTGGCGGGGCGGTGACTATAGTTCCTTAGGTCGTATTTGATAGCCCAGAAAAATTTTAGGCGTTCGGGGTCCAGGGGCGCGGACCCACTCGGAAGTCTTGGGCTATAGCCCATGCCTTCCGAGAGGGTCCAGGCCCCCGGACCCCGATCGCCTAAAATTATTCGGGGCCATCAAATACGACCTAAGGAACCATAGTCACCTCCCTGTCATGGCCGTTCCTCGTTGTTTTGCGTTTTACGGTCAAAAAACTAGAATTCCGCCCGATTCCCATATTTTCGTGTGCTATAGCCCACGCCTTCCGAGTGGGTCCGCGACCCCGGACCCCGATCGCCTAAAATTATTCTGGGCCATCAAATACGACCTAAGGAACCATAGTCACCTCCCCGCCATGGCCGTTCCTCGTTATTTTGCGTTTTACGGTCAAAAAACTAGAATTCCGCCCGATTCCCATATATTCGTGTGCTATAGCCCACGCCTTCCTAGTGGGTTCCGGGCCTCCCGGACCCCGATCGCCTAAAATATTTCCGGGTTATCAAAGACAACCTAAGGAACCATAGTCTCCACCCCGCCATGGCCATTCCTCGTTGTTTTGCGTTTTACGGCCAAAAAACTAGAATTCCGCCCGATTCCCAAATATTCGTGTGCTATAGCCCACGCCTTCCTAATGGGTTCCGGGCCTCCCAGACCCCGATCGCCTTAAATATTTCCGGGTTATCAAATACGACCTAAGGAACCATAGTCACCGCCCCGCCATGGCCGTTCCTTGTTGTTTTGCGTTTTACGGCCAAAAAACTTGAATTCCGCCCGATTCCCATATATTCGTGTGCCATAGCCCATGCCTTCCGAGTGGGTCCAGGGATCAAATACGACCTAAGGAACCCTAGTCACCGCCCCACCATGGCCTTTCCTCGTTGTTTTGCATTTTACGGCCAAAAAACTAGAATTCCGCCCGATTCCCATATATTCGTGTGCTATAACCCACGCCTTCCTAGTGGGTTCCGGGCCCCCCGGACCCTGATCGCCTAAAATATGTCTGGTCTATCAAATACGACCTAAGGAACCATATTCACCGCCCCGCCATGGCCGTTCCTCGTTGTTTTGCGTTTTACGGCCAAAAAACTAGAATTCCGCCCGATTCCCATATATTTGTGTGCCATAGCCAACGCCTACCGAGTGGGTACGGGATCCCGGACCCTGATCGCCTAAAATTATTTTGGGCCATCAAATACGACCTAAGGAACCATAGTCACCGCCCCACCATGGCCGTTCCTCGTTGTTTTGCGTTTTACGGCCAAAAAATAAGAATTCCACCTGATTCCCATATTTTCGTGTTCTAAGCCCACGCCTTCCGAGTGGGTCAGGGCCCCCCGGACCCCGATTGCCTAAAATTTATTTGGGCCATCAAATACGTCCTAAGGAATCATAGTCACGGCCCCACCATGACCGTTCCTCATTGTTTTGCTTTTTACGACTAAAAAACTAGAATTCCTCCCGATTCCCATATTTTCGTGTGCTCTAGCCCACGCCTTCCGAGTGGGCCCGGGTCCCCCGAAACCGGATTGCCTAACATTTTTATAGGCCATCAAATATGACCTAAGGAACCATAGTCACCGCCCCGCCATGGCCGTTCCTCGTTGTTTTGCGTTTTACGGCCAAAAAACTAGAATTCCGCCCGATTCCCATATATTCGTGTGCTATATATAGCCCACGCCTTCCTAGTGGGTCCGGGCCCTTCGGACCCCGATCGCCTAAAAAATTTTTGGACTATCAAATACGACCTAAGGAACCATTGTATCCGCCCTGCCATGACCGTTCCTCGTTGTTTTGCTTTTTACGACCAAAAAACTAGAATTTTGCCTGATTCCCATATTTTTGTGTTCTATAGCCCATGCCTTTTGAGTGGGTCCGAGCCCCCGGACCCCGATTAACTAACATTTTTTCAGGCTATCAAATTTGATCTAAGGAACCATAGTCACTGCCCCGTCATGGCCGTTCCTCGTTGTTTTGCGTTTTACGGCCAAAAAACTAGAATTTCGCCCGATTCCCATATTTTCGTGAGATATAGCTAACGTCTTCCAAGTGGGTCCGGGCACCCGGACCTCGATCGCCTAAAATATTTTTGGGCCATCAACTACGACCTAAGGAACAGTAGTCACCGCCCCGCCATGACCGTTCCTCAATTCTTTTCCTTTTTACGTCCAAAAAACTAGAATTTCGTGCGATTGCCATATTTTAGTGAGCTGTAGCCCATGCCTTCCGAGTGCGTCCGGGCCCCTCGGATCCCAATCACCTAAAATTTATTTGGGCCATCAAATACGACCTAAGGAACCATAGTCACCGCCCCACCATGGCCGTTCCTTGTTGTTTTGCGTTTTACGGCCAAAAAATGAGAATTCCACCCGATTCCCATATTTTCGTGTGCTAAGCCCACGCCTTCCGAGTGGGTCAGGGCCCCCCGGACCCCGATCGCCTAAAATTTATTTGGGCCATCAAATACGTCCTAAGGAACCATAGTCACCGCTCTGCCATGACCGTTCCTCATTGTTTTGCTTTTTACGACCAAAAAACTAGAATTCCTCCCGATTCCCATATTTTCGTGTGCTCTAGCCCACGCCTTCCGAGTGGGCCCGTGTCCCCCAAAACCGGATTGCCTAAAATTTTTCTAGGCCATCAAATACGACCTAAGGAACCATAGTCACCGCCCCGCCATGGCCGTTCCTCGTTGTTTTGCGTTTTATGGCCAAAAAACTAGAATTCCGCCCGATTCCCATATATTCGTGTGCTATATATAGCTCACGCCTTCCTAGTGGGTCCGGGCCCTCCGGACCCCGATCGCCTAAAATTTTTCTGAACTATCAAATACGACCTAAGGAACCATAGTCACCACCCTGCCATGACCGTTCCTCGTTGTTTTGCTTTTTACGACCAAAAAACTAGAATTTTGCGTGATTCACATATTTTCGTGTGCTATAGCCCATGCCTTACGAGTGGGTCTGAGCCCCCGGACCCGGATCGGCTAAAATTATTCGGGGCCATCAAATACGACCTAAGGAACCATAGTCACCTCCCCTCCATAGCCGTTCCTCGTTCTTTTGCGTTTTAGGCCAAAAAACTAGAATTCCGCCCGATTACCATATATTCGTGTGCTATAGCCCACGCCTTTCGAGTGGGTTCGGGCACCCGGACCCCGATCGCCTAAAATTATTCTAGGCCATCAAATACGACTTAAGGAACCATAGTCACCGCCCCGCCATGGCCGTTCCTTGTTGTTTTGCGTTTTACGGCCGAAAAACTAGAATTTCGCCCGATTCCCATATTTTCGTGAGATATAGCCCACGCCTTCCAAGTGGGTCTGGGCCCCCGGACCCTGATCGTCTAAAATATTTTTGGGCCATCAACTACGACCTAAGGAACAGTAGTCACTGCCCCGCCATGACCGTTCCTCATTTTTTTCCTTTTTACGTCCAAAAAACTAGAATTTCGTGCGATTGCCATATTTTAGTGAGCTGTAGACAATGCCTTCCGAGTGCGTCCGAGCCCCCCGGATCCCAATCACCTAAAATTTATTTGGGCCATCAAATACGACCTAAGGAACCATAGTCATCGCCCCGCCATGATCGTTCCTCGTTGTTTTGCTTTTTACGACCAAAAAAGTAGAATTCCGCCCGATTCCCATATTTTCGTGTGCAGAGCCCACGCCTTCCGAGTGGGCCCGGGTACCCCAAAACCGGATTGCTTAACATTTTTCTAGGCCATCAAATATGACCTATGGAACCATAGTCACCGCCCCTCCATGGTCGTTCCTCGTTGTTTTGCGTTTTACGGCCAAAAAACTAGAATTCTGCCCGATTCCCATATATTCGAGTGTTGTAGCCCACGCCTTCCGAGTGGGATCGGGACCCCCGGACCCCGATCACCTAAAATTTTTCCGAGCCATCAAATATGACCTAAGGATCCATAGACACCGCCCCGCCGTGGTCTTTCCTCGCTGTTTTGCAATTTACGGCAAAAAAACTAGAATTTTGCCTGATTCCCATATTTTCATGTGCTGTAGCCCTGCCTTCGAGTGGGTCCGAGCCTCCGGACCCCGATCGCCTAAAATTATTCAGGGCCATCAAATATGACCTAAGGAATCATAGTCACCGCCCCACCATGGCCGTTCCTCGTTCTTTTGCGTTTTACGGCCAAAAAACTAGAATTCTGCCCGATTCCCATATATTCGTGTGCTATAGCCCATGCCTTCCGAGTGGGTACGGGATCCCGGACCCCGATCGCCTAAAATTATTTTGGGCCATGAAATACGACCTAAGGAACCATACTCACCGCCCCACCATGGCCGTTCCTCGTTGTTTTGCATTTTACGGCAAAAAAACAAGAATTCCACCTGATTCCCATATTTTCATGTGCTAAGCCCACGCCTTCCGAGTGGGTCAGGGCCCCCCGAACCCCGATCGCCTAAAATTTATTTGGGCCATCAAATACATCCTAAGGAACCATAGTCACCACCCTGCCATGACCGTTCCTCATTGTTTTGCTTTTTACGACCAAAAAACTAGAATTCCTCCCGATTCCCATATTTTCGTGTGCTCTAGCCCACGCCTTCCGAGTGGGCCCGGGTCTCCCAAAACCGGATTTCCTAACATTTTACTAGGCCATCAAATATAACCTAAGGAACCATAGACACCGCCCCGCCATGGCCGTTCCTCGTTGTTTTGCGTTTTACGGCCAAAAAACTAGAATTCCGCCCGATTCC